>NC_090323.1:108470387-108801868 GCF_040869045.1 Eurosta solidaginis | reverse complement strand
CTGCCTAAACTGTCTGTCATCGGGGCATTCAGTGTCAAAATGCACAAGTGCGCACAATTGCAGCAACTGCCATTTAAGCCATAATACCCTTCTGCATTTACAGACAAGTAAGGCAAAACCTACACAGGCAAATAATTCTGCAGATTTATCGGATGAGCAACCGTGCACTTCAAAGCAAGCTCAATCTAAAAACGAATCTGCAAAACAAAAAAAGCAGAAAGATAAAACTACTGTAAAATCTAATTTTATTAATACCAGTAAAGGGGTTTTACTAGGCACAGCTCGCGTCACCATTCATTATAATGGTACAGATTTTTCGGCCAAAGCTCTCATAGATTCGGGATCCGAATGCTCTTTTATCACTGAAAGACTCAGACGAAGAATCAACCTGCCAACTCGAAAGATGCATGCTCAAGTTTCGGGCATCAATAATTCAGTTTCTGCGCAGGTAAAAGAGGCATGCGCCATTCAGTTGCGGTCCCCAGTTGACCCACTAATTTCTATTGACGCTTTAGTTCTAGTTCTACCCCATTTCTTCGTGAATGAGCCAGTTGATCTTGTTCTGGGCGGGGATATTTATCCGCAAATCATATTAGACGGTATCAAAAAAAAATATTCTTAGCACTCTTTTAGCTCAAGAAACTTTCTTTGGTTGGATACTGACTGGTCGTGCTGATGCAGCCAGTCCAACCAATCATAATCGGGTATCCTTTTACAATGAAGTGGCTTTAGACAAGCAGCTAAGGTCATTTTGGGAGCTCGAAGACACGCCGAAAACTAAAGCCCCACATTAGAAGATACATTTTGTGAGGAATTGTATCAACGTACAACGCAGCGGAATTCTGACGGAAGATACATTGTGTCGCTTCCGTTCAGGTCAGAATTCCCAGGAGAGATAAATCTAGGTCCATCATTAAGAATAGCGTGCTCTCAATTCTATAAAAATGAAACCCGACTTAGAAAAAATCTCGATTTACAGAAGGAGTACAATAGAGTCATACTAGAATACGAGACTATGGGGCATATGTCAAAATTAGATTCAATTCAATCGGCCAATGCGGTCGATAATTACTATTTACTACATCATGCAGTAATAAAAGAAGAAAGCATCTCTACCAAAGTTAGAGTTGTTTTCAATGCTTCATCACGCTCTTCGAATGGTATCAGCCTGAACGATGTTCTTCTTCCTGGTCCTGTGCTTCAGGCTGATCTACCAACATTAATTCTTCGCTGGCGACTTTTCAGATACGTTTTCAATAGCGATATTGAGAAGATGTATAGGCAAATCCTAGTAGATCATAATCATACAAGATACCAAAGAATAGTTTTCCGCTCAAGTCCAGATGATCAAATCAGTCTGTATGAGCTCAAAACAGTGACATTTGGTTTCAATTGTGCTCCTTATCTAGCAATAAGGACTTTACTTAAACTGGCTGATGATTCCGAAAAATCTCATCCAATCGGTTCAAATATCCTACGAAAAAATATGTATGTCGACGACGTTCTTTCGGGAGGGCATACTATTGCATCTGCGATCAGAGCAAGAGATGAAATTTCCAGGGTTTTAATTTATTTTAATTTATTTATTTATTTACGATCTTGAAGATCTATATAATTTAATAAGGTACAAAGTATTTTTAATGTTTACATATTTGTTTCAATTCATTGAATTTCTTTGACTTCAACTATATAATAATCTATAAAATAATTTACTAAAAAAATTTAACTACTTTACAGGTAGCGCTTTACAGTAGCTGTATAATAACTTTCTGAATTTTTTGGTATTATTACAGTTTTTAATATCAATTGGCAGAGCATTATATTCTCTAATTCCTTCGTAGTATATACTTTTTTTATCGAATTCGGATCTCTCTACCGGCAAGTAAAAGTTGTTATTGTGTCTTGTTTGATAGCTATGGACCTCTCTGTTTAGTCTGACACGTTCACTTAGGTAATTCGGCAAGTTTCCCAATATTTGCTATTTTTAGCGACACATCATCTTGAGTCACTCTAGACCCCATTATCATCCATTTTGTCTTTTCTATGTTTATTTTAAGCATGTTTTGGCACAACCACTTATATATTGCCTGTAGGTCAGATTGTATTTTTGAGGCTGCCTCATCAATTGTGTTACCGCTTATAGTCAAAAGTGCATCATCAGCGAATAACCTTATTTTGCAGTATTTGATACAGTTTTTAATATCATTTATGTAAATTATAAAAAGAATTTCTGCAAGCACCGATCCCTGTGGCAATCCTATTTCAATGTCCACTTCGGGGGAAATCTTATTTCTTATTACAGCTTTCTGCTTTCTTCCACTAAGGTAACTTTTGAACCAGTTAAGCGCCATGTTTCTATTGCCAATTTTATACAGTTTTCTTATAAGAATATCTCTGTCTACTGTTTCGAAAGCTCTTTTTAGGTCGAGGAAAACTGAAATTGTAAATTGTTTCTTCGTTCTACTTTCGTTCCATTCTGCAATTACCAGGTTAAGTGCAGTTTCACACGAGTGTTTTGATCTAACCCCGACTGCTCCTTTATAATAATTTCGTATTTATTTAAGTAATCCAGCAATTGGTTCTTAACTACAGTTTCTATTATTTTCTCATCGCTAGGTTAGGTATTTATAGGTCGTATCTCCTCTGGTTTAATGGTTCCCTTTACTTTTTCCACAGGTACAATTACTGAGGTCTTCCAGCAGTCTGGAAATACACCAAATTGGAAACTTTCATTAATTACACATGTATAGGTATATCCTAAGTACTCCATGCTGTCTTTCAATACACCTTCCGTTACTAATTTTTTTCTTCCGTACTTGTTTTTTAATTTCGTTGTAACTCTCATAATTTCTTCAACATCTATTTCCTTCAATTTAAACAAGCTTCTGCTTATCTCCATTTGATTTCCACCTGCTTCGAAGATTTCAATGCTATCTCTGATTCCGATTATGCTCTCATTAAAGTAACGGTTTAATTCAGTTGCTATTTCATAATCATCTTCAATAAGAGCACCATTTATAGAAATTTTTTGAATTTGTGCTACCTCCCTACTCAAATTTATGGCGTCTTTTAGACATTTCCACATTAACTTTTGGTTATTAGTATTTCTTGAGATTTTGTTTTCCATAAATGTTTTCTTTTTTATTTTAACTGCTTTTTTGTAATATCGTTTTATTGTAATATAGTTATCCCAATTATTGGTTCTCTCTGCTATTTTAAATTGTTCATACTTCAGCTTATTCAACTCTGTTAGTTCATGGTCGTACCATTTATTAATCAATTTAACTTGAACTCGCTTTTTATATATTAAAGTGGCCATTATGTCATTAAGGACGTTGTTTATTCTTTGGACCTTTAGGCTAACTTCGCAGTTGTTTAGTTCAGCTAAGTTGTAAGTTCTAAGGAGATTTACTAAGTGGTCTTTTGCATAGTTATTCCAACACACGCGGTTTTCATAGATTCTCATTTGGTACTTCTTTTGAATTAGTAGTTTGAATGAAATAGTTTCATGATCCGATATTTTATGCGAATCCAAATTCAATACTTCAACTTCAGTTTTGTTACTAAAGAGTAGATCTATTCTCGTTTGCGTTGTTTCTGTTATTCTTGTATTAAAATTAATTAATTGATACATTGCTAGTGATTCGAATGTCCTAATTAGCTGTCTCGAGTATGTTGTGTGTGTAAAATATTGCAGCGTTTTCCCAAAGCTCATCTACTGAGCGAAGATTTCTTAGAATTTGAAGATTCAAGTAGTGCAAAGGCGCTCGGTATTAGGTGGAATGCTCATTCCGATCAGTTTTACTTCATAGCAAACCCTATAGAAGAAAACACCAAGCCCACAAAAAGAGCGATACTATCTACTATCGCAAAACTCTTTGACCCATTAGGGTGGCTAGCTCCAACAATTATCGTGGCAAAAATGATCATGCAAAATATCTGGTTAGAGGGTACTGGCTGGGATGAAACCGTTTCGTCTTCAACATTGGACAGGTGGAAAAATTTTACCAATACATACAAGGAGATCGACAAAATACGAATACCGTGATGGGTAGCCTTTTCTCCAACAGAAAAGGTCGAAATCCACTGATTCTGCGACGCCTCCGAGAAAGCGTATGGTGCAGCCGTGTATTTGAGAGTGGAAACCAACGACGGCATATTTGTGAATCTGCTTTTGGCAAAAACAAGAGTAGCTCCAGTCAAAACCATCTCACTTCTTCGACTGGAACTTTGCGGTGCTGTATTATTAGCGGAGATAACCGAATCTATCTGCGCTAACCTTGATTTAGGTCAACAAAACATTCACCTGTGGACATATTCGACAATCGTGCTGGCCTGGATACGAAAACCTCCGTGCTCATGGTCAACTTTCGTTGCGCATCGAATTACAAAAATCATCGACAAAGTTGGAAGTTCATCATGGTATCATGTGGATTCAGGTACAAACTAGAGGAATACTAGCCGAGGATTTAGTCAACAATTCTCTGTGGTGGCAGGGTCCTTCTTGGCTCCAAGAAGAGAAGGAAAAGTGGCCAACACAAGATTTGGATTTTAACACGAATATTTAAGAAAAACGCGTACAAGCACATGCAACCGCAATTTCAAGCAATATTAATGATATTCTCGATAGGTTTTCAAATCTTCCTAGGGCTTTAAGAGTTATCTCATATATACTCAGGTTTTTTCATAGAACGCATTCTAAAACGAAAGATTGTAGTCAACATGAATCTTATTTAATTTCCTCAGATGAAATTAAAGCTACAACAACCCGTTTAATAAAACTTGCTCAGAAGCAATATTACGGATCAGAAATTTCAAGTTTGCAATCCAAAACACCAAATGGATCTAAAAGAGAAATACTTTCGCTCACTCCATATCTTGATGAAGACGAAGTAGTGAAAACGGGTGGACGACTTGGTGCATCCAAAGATACTACCGAACCTGAACGCCATCCCATAATACTTCCGTACAATTGTAGGTTTACACGTCTGTATGTTCAGTTTGTCCATGAAATGTCTCTCCATGGTGAAAACCAATTAATGCTGCGTATCATTAGAACTCAATACTGGATTCCAAAAGTTAAAACCATGATACGATCCGTAATTCATAATTGTAAGATCTGCACGATCTTCAAGAAACGATCTCAAAATCAGCTCATGGGTATTCTACCCCAAGAACGCACCACCTTTTCGCGTGCATTTACCAATACAGGGGTAGATTTCGCAGGGCCTTTCGATATTAAGAGTTACAGTGGGCGCGGGTGTCGTACATCAAAGAGTTACGTTTGTCTGTTCGTTTGCTTTTCTACTAAGGCCATACATTTAGAAGCCACTAGTGATTTGAGCACTTCCTCGTTTCTAGCCGCTCTTTCAAGATTCGTAGCTAGACGAGGATGTCCAAGAAACATTTATTTGTACAATGGAACAAATTTTGTCGGTGCATCACGTGCATTAAAAACTGAATTTAAGGAATTTCTTGCCGATGCAAGAAACCAAACCCTATCAAAATATTCCCATCAGGCATTAAACTGGCATTTCATACCAGCAGGAGCTCCACACATGGGAGGACTATGGGAAGCGGGAGTAAAAAGCTTTAAAAGCCACTTCAGAAAAGTGGCCTTAAACAACAAATTTACTTTTGAGGAATTTAACACACTGTTATGTAGAATTGAGTCATGTCTCAATTCTCGTCCTCTTAGCCCCGCTTCAAATGAACCATCTGACCTTGAGCCTCTAACACCAGGACACTTTCTTATTGGAGGACACCTATTAGCACCAGCAGAAATAAGCGTTGATGAAAATACTGCCTCAATAGTCAATCGCTGGCAGAAACTCAAGGCATTACATCAAAACTTCTGCAGAAGATGGAAATAAGAATATCTTTCGGAACTACAGAAACGGATAAAATGGAAGCATCCTAAATCAAATATGCAAGTCGGAGATATGGTGGTTATACGGGAAGACAATCTTCCTCCCAACAAATGGAGATTGGGGCGTGTGATAAGGTTACACTCTGGTTCAGACAACCGGGTGCGCGTTGTGGATATAAGGACTGAAAGGGGGCAAGTAATAAGACCACTTGTCAAACTATTATTACTACCACCATATACCGCGGAAACCGACAACACGACAGACCCTAATATTCAGCAGTAACGCTACAATCGGAGTTACAAAATCTCCACACAAAAAAAAAACTTCTAACCAAAACTAATCAACTTCAACAAAACTCATAGTGGAAACAAAAATATCTTTTTTTGATCCAGCCTAATGTTACATACGTACATGTGCATTATTGCGCACATGGGTGGTAAGATTTACATTTACAAAAGCAACAATATTTTTCTACAATTGATGAACACTTTTTATTATTAAGTTTTCAATTTTTTTATGCGATTTTTACACACTCACTACCAATTGAGGTTATCAGGTAGTCGCCACCGAAAACATGTGCACAGGCATATACACAATGACTATGTGCATTGGACTGCATGGAATCATGAAAGAAAACAAATTTCGGGTCTGCTAAAGCAATCAAAAAAAGTTCGTACATCATGAAATTTCCCTCAAATAAATATTTCTTTTGTTCATTTTGCCTAATGCATTATATATAAGGGTGCTCACATAAACATCATTTTTTATTTTTGTTGCGAAGAAACGAAAAAAGGATAGTACAATGGCAAAGGCAACGTTACTTAAATTAAACAAAATCGCTGCTAATTCCATTGCATACACCCGTTTTTATCGAAATAAAAATAAAAACAAAAATAAAATAAGTAAAAAAAAAAATTACGGAAATAAAATTTTTTCAATTAAGGACACCCTAATATAATGCACGGCACATAGCACAATTCCTTTTTACTTTTCGAAGTAAAAAGTTTAAATACTAAACAAAAAAGTAAAGAACAAAAAATTTTCTGACCACAAAAAAAACAGAGGAGAAATTTCGGGTTGCTCGGTTCACCCTAATGCAACATATTGCAATTAAGTTTTTGCTTTTCGAAGCAAAAACCAGCACAAAAAAAACACTTAAAAGAAAAAAATTTTTTTTTTCTTTCAAAATAAAAAAAAACCACTGCGCACCCTACTACACATGTTGTCACTCCACGATCGCATGATTTTATTGCGAATCGTATCGACATCAAAACACAATTACACACTTTTTCACATGACCTTTCATAGGTCTTTATTATCACATTCTTTTTTTTCCTCTCTTTATAATTTGCAACTTGTATATATATATGTATATGTACATATGTATATTTTGTTTCACTAAACCACGTCACAAACACGAAATAAACACTAAATATTCGCGATTTACATTTTCGCCCGCACGCGCACTATTTCTCTTGCAATTACAATTATATTGCAATCACAAAACCGAAATCACACGCGCCACGTGTTTTTTCGTTTTTCGTTTTCATTAATTAATCCGGAACTGATGTTAGTGAAACATGCAATATATCGATATTGCAAACAATCGATACACTAGTAAGGTAGCATAAGGGTGTTGACACATGAGCAATGATCCGTAGGCTGCATGCATCACATATGGAAAAGCATGACGTAGACATTTATTTTTATAAATGCTGGGATATATATAAATGAGACATTGTTTTAGAAAATCTTTCTGTTAATGTTTGGTTTGGTGTTGTTTTTGTCTTGGGGGTCCGAGGGTATCATTTGCAAAACAAATGAATAACAATTATACTACAATACGATACATCCATAGGGTATTTACATATCGCATGCTTTACCCTGCTTCCACCAACAACCCCTTATAAGGTGAAGTCTACATTCACTTTACCAGAATTGCTCGCCAACCGAAACATGCTCGCTACGTCGACAAAATTAGAACAAATTATTTTCCTTTGCAGAAAAATGACACGCTTCACTACCATCCGTAAAACAGCTGAGGCAAAGGGGTTCTCTTTAGCCTGCCGCCTATGCGAAAAGAAACACCCACTTAAGGTGTGCCCTATCTTCCGCGATAGCACAACGGAAAAAGGTGGTATTTCGTAATTAAACACCGCTATTGCACCAATTGCTTGTCATAGCTGCATAGTGCAGCTCATTGCACACACGAGGGGCGGTGCAAGAAATGCGAGGATGACCACCACACCATGCTGCATATGTTGGAAGTTCGGGACACGACGCGACGGCAACAAAAAACCTGGCATCGCAGGCCACAGAGAACCACCGAGGAAAGCGACACCCTCTCCATCGATGCATCCGAGGTCGAAGCAGAGTCCTCTGGAGCGGAAACGTCCGCTTTCCGTCCGGCGGTCTTAAGTGGAGTGGAATCATCTGCATTCCACCCACCCTCTACGAGCGGATTGGAAATGAAAACTTTCCAACCGCAGAAGAACAGCCAAAAAAGAAGAAATCGACGTAAGCAGCATACACATCATAGTCGAAGAGTGGAATCATCCGCATTCCACCTCCATCCAACTCGTGATTTCCGGGCTGGAACGGTTGTAAACCCTCGTGCACCGCCGCGGTTGATCCAGTGCCTCACGTCGGTTGCGCCCACCGCCGTCGTTAGGGTTGAGTCGGGTGGACGTTTGCAACTGGTGCGAGCTCTTCTCGATCCATGTGCTGCGACGTCTATCATCGCGGAAGATCTCGTCCGCCAACTCCGCCTCGAGGTGACGGTTGTGGGCGATCGGCGTGGGTGCTTTATCAAGCTGCGGGGCAAGCATGGGCAGACGGCAACCGTTACCACCTATGCTGTGGCGTTGCCACAATTCCAGAGGCAAACCCCATTAAATAGCCTCGACGCAACGGTAGCCACGCCGTATGCAAATATCAGGCTCGCAGACCCGCGGTTTTACAACGCCGCCCCAGTCCGATTGGTGCTCGGTGCAGACGTGGTCCCAAGGGTTCTGCTGGGCGCCATACCGGCCGGAACTTTGGAGCCCCTGTTGGCACAGAATACCATCTTTGGCTGGGTGTTGTCTGGCGCCTGCTAAATTGATTTTTTTATGTATACATTCATTGCATTTCATACTATACATACTATACTTTTCTTACACAAAAAACATAATTGAATTTATAGTAAATTTGAATACTTTTTTATATATACAAATATGTTTTGCAAAATGATGAAGTTTAAATACTTTTTATACATATTGTCACGGATATTAGCATCACTAAGTTATCCCATCACTAAGGCGATGCTAAGGCCATGCCAAGAAGTATTTACGTTAATAATCAAATCAAGTATACACATATATAAGGCAGCCCAGAGAGATGTCACACACAGATGCATTTACTTATACGCCTATGTGCGCGCGAGAGACTGTAAACTACAAACATTCACATCAATAATTCAATCTTTATGTATCTACATAAACGAATAAATAATTGCGTATACACATATGTACCATGTACGAATACGAGCATATTTGCATATATCTGAGAAGTTTGAGAGCTACTGGACTAGTAGATTCTGGAAGCGCCTAAAAGATGTATAAAATTGTGCAATTTTAGTTATAACTGAGAAGTTTGAGAGCTCATGGACAATGCTAGTACATTCTGGAAAAATTCGAACGAGGAAACCAAAGGGTATAAAAGGCAACAGATGTAGAGGCGCTGTAATTCAGTTTGAGTTGAGCTATCAATCAGTTTGCTTAAGCACGCGATCTGGCGGCCAGTTCATTTGAGGCGGTAGTTTCATTTGAGTTATCAATCAGTTTGGTTATTAAGCCAGCGAGTAGCAAAGTATAAGTGTTATTGTGAAGTACTTTAATAAAGGCCATTTTTCCATCATTCAATATTGGAGTTATTTATTCAACAGTTTAGTGATTCGAACTTAGCAGAGGATTGCAAATAAGAGGATTTGCAAGCAATTTCGTTACAATATATACTTTTTTACATATACTTTTTACAAAAAAAAAAAAAATGAATTTTACATACTGCTTGCATATACATAAGCAATGACATATTTTTATACCTACATACATACATGAAACTTGAAAATAAATGTGCCACTGAATTAGAACCATGTGTACCTTCATTTATTATTTTGGAATTTTCTCCTTTAGGTGGCTCAAGCGGAACCTAAGCTGAAAATAGTTTTAAACTTAATTTAATCAAATACTGCGAACCAGCGGCCGAATATGTCCAAATAAATCTTGCTTATCGCAAGGGGGCCGGCATGTTTAGGCCAACAGCCCAAACTCAAAACATAAAAGGTCACCCTCGCACTTTTTCTTATATTGTTAACAGTGCCTGTTTATGTTAACCATACAAATGAACATCGCTGGAATAAATAAACAGTTTGACTGGCATTCCATATACATTTTTTACTTCACTTGTTTTCACACATCAAGGAGAAAGGACGTATTCCGCCGCAGTTTCCAGCTTCAACCAAAAGGTAACCTGCAAATATATATATATATATATAAATTTTTGTGTTTAATCTTTATCTTCAATAAAGACTATTTGTGATTATTAAAATTCTAATACCAAACTTTTTCTTCTTTTCTACATTAAATCTTGACCGGCACCATCCCTGAGCTGTGGCCCGGCCAAGACAACATTGTTCTGCTACATTTAATTATATGTGGGTTAATAAATTTGTGGCAAATTTTTTAGCAGTATTTTGAATTTTAGTTTCAGTGAAAAAGAAATAAAAGTTCCAAAACCATGCCGAAAATAGACCAAAATTGAGAAAAAAGGACCAGCGGACCAAATGGGTTTGGAAGGGCCCATTTTTGGTCCAAATGGACCGAGGTGGCAAAGGTGTTCTCAAATGCAAGCTTCCAATTAAATACTGTAAAAACGCTCCACGTCATTTGACTCGTCATTTTACGGCCATTGTGACTTTTCCCAGCGGGTATATTCATAGTCACATTTGCATGGGCGTGGGTTAGGTTTTGTGACCAAATTTTCCGCTTCGTTCCTATTAATGTGATCGTGCATTCCGCTCCCACCTATAGGATGTGGGAATAGTACCGTGCTGCTCACACACGTCACAATGCTCGTCAAATGGCGGTCATATTCTCCGTCATTTCACTCTACATTTTCGAATCATTTGACAATCAATTTTACTGCGGTTGCACCATTTATATAACCGCCATATACTTTGAATTTCACCTGCAGATTTACTTTACCTGGAGCAGCCACATGAATAAAATATCAACCAAAAAAATGGAGTTTTCAATATTTATTATTTTCAATATTATTATATATGTACATGAAAAGGCAACTTAAATTAATATATTTTGTGAGGACCCCAAAGCCGAGGACTTTGTATCCTCACAACATACACATATCCATACATTTTTCTAAAGAACATACATTTTGAAATAACTTGAAATTTATAATAATATTTGAATTTATCACTTATGCATTTTATATGAAGCACGAAAAATATACATATGTATACCTTTATGAATTATACCCTAAATACATATATTCTTTTGTACATTGAATTGATAATTATTAAATTAAAGAACAAATTAGACTTGCGCACTTTTGCACGCAAGCAAAATATTTACATTTTCGCAAACATAAATTTGTAATATAGGATCACCCTAACATGCATTGAATATTTGGAAGGGAGGTAGATACGCACAAAACATAAAAATGCAGCGGTCAATCAACCCTTTGCACACTCAAAATCCAATACACCCAGCTACAAATACAACATACCTAATAACTTAAGTGAACGGAGATCAGCAGCAAGTCGTCAAAATAAGCACCGCTACTAATTGAAATTTCGCTATACATATTTACGCACTAGCATACAACACACCAACGCACGCCATACAACAGACTTCAGAAGCATTGCAAAACACAACATTAGAATCAGGTGACCACAAACAAATGTACAAACGCACAATAGTTAAAGCAAAGGCTGGAAAGCAAGGTATGAGCAAGTACAAATGCAATGTATTCAATAAGGAGCATTATGGTGCGTGGAAATTCATGGGGAGGAAATATTCACCGGAATAACAATTGTTTTATATTGTTAATACTATTAGTTAGAAGTTGTTATTATAAAATAACCGTTTGCCCGCGTGCAAAAATTAGTATATAAGGGCGACGAGTTCGCATTAAAATTCAGAGCTTAGGAGACAGGCATACGAGTCGGTAGGTTTTATGACTACCGACAAAGAGTAGAAATATAATTTTTTATTAAATAAATACTTTTATAACGTTTTTATACGAAATAAACAGGGTTATTCTTTTAGAAGGACCAGTAGGAATTTCTACTTTCAGGAACTCTGGACGGACTGAGGCCAACCCCGGCAAGGTCAAAAGATAAGTCCGTCACATTTTGGCGCCCGATCAGGTTAAACTAATCAAATTTTAAGATATACTTTCAGAGCATCAGAAACGAAGAGGGAAACAAGATTCACACACTTCTGGGTTAATGCGACGAGGATATAAAGCATAACAATGGTAAAGGTATCGTGGATATACTATCTCACTCGAGAGGATTTGGTAGCCTACAGCACGGAATTTGGGCTAGAGAATGGCGAAACGGTTGACGAACTAAGAAAACGATTGGCGAAATTCATCCAAGAGGAGAAGGATAACGAGAACTTACGGGATCGATTCACAGAGTTGGCGATTCGGTATGCGCGGTTTACAAATCCACAAGCATCAAAGACAAGCAGCGAACTAAATTCACTAAGAAATGATAGGCAGGCAAATGGTGCACCCAATCAATTGGAGGTCGGGCAACCACCGATACATTTTATTCAGCAGCCTGGTACGTACGCAACGAACAATTATATTCAAAAGCCTGGCACATATGCAACGACCATGGACAGAGTAAGGAAGTGGGGATTAAAGTACGACGGAGGCAAAGATCCCCTAGGATTCATCGAAAGAGTGGAGGAGCTAGCAGATGGGTATGAAATCAACCGCAACACAAATCCAAAAGCGCTGCCGGAGTTATTGAATGACAAAGCGTTGGTATAGTACAGGAATAACAACCGGCATTGGCAGGAGTGGGACGCCTTCAAAAAGGACTTCCTGAAGTTCTTTCTATGCTCCCGATACTTAGAGCAATTGGAAGATGAAATTCGAATGCGCGTACAACGACAAGGTGAGCTATTTAACGGTCACCGTTAGGTTATGTCTTAGTATAACAAGGACTCATGCGTCACGCGGGCTACACCGAGGAGCAGAAACTAACCCGCATATACAGAAACTCGCGCAGAGAGTACCAACTATATATAAAGCGGAGCGAGGTCAGCAATCTTGAGGAGCTGGAAAGTTTAGCTCAAGACTATGAAAATATTACTTCCGACAGGGTACCGATGCAACCAACCACAAGGCCATTCATTCCACGGCGTCAAGAAGGTCAGTACCAGTGTCTCCAGGCAGAACAAAGAAAGGAGCGAGTAGAAGTCCAACAACAGCAGAGGTCAGAGTCACAACAAGAATATGTAGAAACAAGAACGTCCTGCAGACGATGCGGAAGAGGCGGTCACTTTTCATACGGGTGCCGATGCATAAGAAGAGAATTTTGCTGGTTGCTGGACATGTGGTAAGATAGGCGGAATCACGTTGTTGTAGGAAGTCACAGGGAAACGACCAGAGACCACATTGGAACCGAGGGATGGGATCTTCGGAGAAATTAGACATGTTCAAATACACAAAGGGACGCATATTGGTAACAACGTATGTGGACGGAGAAGAAGCGGTAGCAGCGATTGACACGGGAGCGACGAGGAGTTTTATAAGTGATGCAATGGCGAGAAGATTAAAAACTGGCAAATTCAAGGAAGTAAAGACACGAGTAAAAATGGGCGATGGCAGAGCAATAATAATCAAAGAAGCGGTAGATGCAGAATTAAGAATGGGTGATAAAGTACAGACGAACGAGATGCTAATTCTACCGGGACTGGGCGATGAGGTGGTAATCGGCACTGACTATCTGGAGAAGATAAACTTGGAGATGAGATGTGGTGGTCAAGAAATAACATTGAGAGTAAACGAACGGAAGCAAGAGGAAGTGATATGTACAACTATCGAAACGAATAGCGAAGATTTGAAGGAACACAACCCAATGGCGGCGATAGAAACTAGCAAGACAAAAGATGCGGTGAGTAAATTTCTGAGCTTAGAATTACAGGTATTTGCAAAGATGTCAGGAGTATCCAACGTGGCCACACATAAAATAGTTATGAGGGACGACCGTCCAATTAAGAAAAGGTACTATCCGAAGAATCCTAAAATGCAAGAAATTATCAACAAGGAAGGACGCATACCCTTTACCACATATATAACATATCTTGGACAAATTAAGAAGCGCGAGATTTATCAGTAGCCTCGACTTGAAAAATGGATATTGGCAAATCCCTATGGAAGCAAGCAGCAAGCAATACACCGCATTCACAGTACCTGGGCGTGGATTATACCAATGTAGTGTAATGCCATTTGGCTTGCACTCACCCCCAGCAACTTTCCAGAGAGCACTTGATCGTGTCATAGGACCAGAATTGGAACCATACGCGTTTGCTTATTTTGACGATATTATCATTTCAGGCAAACCATTGGAAGAGCACATTGCACATTTAACAGAAGTATTTCGAAGGCTGCATAGAGCGAACCTGAGAATACATCCGGAAAAATGTGAGTTTTTTAAAAAAAGGTTAAAATATCTAGGTCATGTCGTTAGCGAGGAAGGCATCCATACCGACCCAGACAAGATAGCAGCCATCAAAGAACTGGAACCACCGAAGAATATACGAGAGTTACGACGTTTTCTAGGAGTTGTGTCATGGTATAGAAAATTCGTGCCGGATTTTTCACAAGTGTCACACCCGTTAACATCGATGCTCAAGAAAGGTAGTAAGTGGAGGTGGTCTGAAGAGCAACACTCAGTATTCGAAGCACTTAAGGCAGCACTGACGCAGGCACCGGTACTCGCTTATCCAGATTTTTCGAGGAAGTTTAGTTTACAGACGGATGCAAGTGATTTTGCTCTTGGTGCAGTACTTACGCAAGGTTCAGGCGACGAGGAGCGAGTAATAGCATACGCAAGCCGCAGGTTGAGATGATCTACTCACCGACAGAAAAGGAGTGTTTGGCAAAAGTCTGGGCAATACGAAAGATGAGGCCATACGTAGAAGGATACACGTTTACAGTAATAACAAATCACCTAGCGTTGAAATGGTTGAATGCGCTAGAGAGTCCGGCTGGTCGGATTGCGAAGTGGGCGCTGGAACTACAGCAATACTAATTTGACGTAAAGTATCGAAAAGGAAAGTTGAACGTTGCGGCAGATGCATTATCAAGGCAACCGATGAACGAGCAGTTAGGTACGTTGACGATGGATGACGGAAAAGCCGAGTGTAAGTGGCTTAAAGCAAAGATGTAAGAAAGGCGCCGGAGAAATTCCCAGAGTACGTCATCGAGGATGGAAAGTTGTACAGACGCATAGAAAGTCAGGTGGATGGCGAAGATGCCATGGAAGCTATGTGTGCCGACTCCACAGAGACGCAGAGTGATAGAGGAGATTACCGACACACCGAGCGCAGGGCATATGGGCATCCGAAAATCGATAGCAAGAGCAACAACACGTTATTACTGGCCAGGAATGTTCAGGGATATAAGAAATTACGTACAGCAATGTCACGCATGTCAAATATATAAACCGAGTCAACAGTAAGCCGCGGGTAAGATGCTAACGAAGATTTCAAAGGAGCCTTGGGCAACAGTCTGTGCAGACTTTGTTGGTCCAATGCCACGATCGAAGCATGGCAACACAATGGCACTAGTATTCCTAGACAAATTTTCAAAATGGGTAGAGGTAGTACCAATCAGAAAGGCAACGACAGAATGTTTAATAAGAGGATTTCGAGAGAGGATCTTCGCACGGTTCGGCGTCCCAAAATTATTTATTACGGACAACGGAGCACAGTTTATCAGCAGACGTTTTAAGAGATTTTTAGAGGAACTTGGCATGAAACACCAATTAACGGCACCGTACACGCAGCAGGAGAACCCGACAGAGAGTGCAAACAGGAACCTCAAGAGGATGATAGCACAATTTACGGGAAAGGAGCAGAAGATATGGGATGAGTCGTTACCAGAGATAACGCTGGCATTGAATACAAGTGTATGTGAATCGACCGGTTACATTCAAGCATACATAGTACAAGGGAGGGAACCGAGAATTCCCAACAGCCTTTACGATGAGCAGACATTTGGTACAGGTGAGAAATTAGCAAACCCAGGAGAGAAGTCAACGAGGATGAAAGAAATATTCGAGATGGTACGACGTAAGCTAGAGAGAGCATCTATAGAGCAAGCGAAGTATTACAACTTAAGACGAAGGCAATGGCGACCGGCGATAGGCGACCTAGTGCTGGTAAAGGAACATCAAAAGCGGCGGATAACTTTGCAGCCAAACTAGCGCCCAGGTACAGTGGACCTCACCGGGTAACGAACTTTGTGTAACCAGTGATCGTAGAGCTAGACAAAGTCTTCAGACGAAGGAAGAGTACAGCCCACCTAAGTGAGCTGAAAGCATACCACGCAGCCGACGCCGCCGACAACAACGAATCCAGGAGGCAAAGTCATAAACAGAGTTACAAGAAGGACGGTAGTGAAGATCAAACCACGTCAATATCGTCAAATCAAACAGCAAACAACGATCCCGAGGTACAACAGCAGAGAGATAACAGCGAGGTAGCTATTTGCGGTACGCTCACACGAGTCAGCGAAGAGACCGAGAGACAACACGGAAAGAACCAGGGTACAAGTCAACAGGTGATAACATACAGAGACGGTCAATTACAAAACATTCCGGAGAAGCAGGTACGAATATTTCCAGAAAATAAATTACAGATCGCCAGAGAACTGGCACATGGATTAAGATTACACCTGGAAAGGCAGTTCGCTATGGCAGCCTTAAACGAACACACACCCCGAGACAACTGCGGAATTACAGACTATTTTGTAAGATTCTACTTCAATCCGGATGAAATCGGTAGTAACGGACACGCCCAACCGAGACAATGTCAAATCATACACGAATGAATTTCATATCAAGAAGTACCCGGAAGTCGAATCAACCACTAAAAGCTCGGTAAACTCTAACCACAATTACATAAATTTCCCATAAATAAAATCTTTAACTATGCGCATGATATACCACGTTTTTTTTAAATCCACCATACACGGTGGGAACACCCTAAGGAAAATCCACCAGTTTTTCATTTACTTTATATAATGGCATCACACATCGACGGGAAGGGCAGCGAAACGCCAACAACCAACGACGACAGCGAAATATTAAGCCGTAAGGCCAGCGAGGTCAACGGCAGCCTCAACGACCACAACAGCGACATATTGAGCCTGATGGCCAGCGACGGCAGCGGCGATGAAGCAGCATGGGCGAACACCACTTTCGCGTATGGATTACGCGACTGGGCTGGTCACGGTGAGTCTCGTTGCGGCAGGTGAAGGGGGAGTATGAGGACCCCAAAGCCGAGGACTTTGTATCCTCACAACTTCCACATATCCATACATTTTTTTAAAGAACATACATTTTGAAATAACTTGAAATTTATAATAATATTTGAATTTATCACTTATACATTTTATATGAAGCACCAGAAATATACATATGTATACCTTTATGAATAATACCCTAAATACAATTATTCTCTTGTACATTGAATTGATAATTATTAAATTAAAGAACAAATTAGACTTGCGCAATTTTGCACGCAAGCAAAATATTAACATTTTCGCAAACATAAATTTTAAATATAGGATCACCCTAACATGCATTGAATATTTGGAAGGGAGGTAGAACATAAAAATGCAGTGGTCAATCAACCCTTTGCACACTCAAAATCCAATACACCCAGATACAAATACAACATACATAATAACTTAAGTGAACGGAGATCAGCAGCAAGTCGTCAAAATAAGCGCCGCTACGAATTGAAATTTCGCTATACATATTTATGCACTAGCATACAACACACCAACGCACGCCATACAACAGACGGCAGAAGCATTGGGCAAAGCAAAACACAACATTAGAATCAGGTGACCACAAACAAATGCACAAACACACAATAGTTAAAGCAAAGGCTGGAAAGCACGGTATGGGCAAGTACAAAGGCATTGTATTCAATAAGGAGCATTATGGTGCGTGGAAATTCATGGGAAGGAAATATTCACCGGAATAACAGGTGTTTTATATTGTTAATACTATTAGTTAGAAGTTGTTATTATAAAATAACCGTTTGCCTGCGTGCAAAAATTAGTATATAAGAGCTACGAGTTCGCATTAAAATTCAGAGTTTAGGAGACAGGCATACGAGTCGGTAGGTTTTATGACTACCGACCAAGAGTACACCTGAAGGTTTTTGACTTCATTTGTACTAAAAGTATATTCGTCTGGAGGCTTTATTACTCCATTCGACTGCAGAGGTTGGCCGAGGGCTTTATTACCTCAGTCACCTCTTACAAAGCAAGGAAACAGCTAGGAGTAGAAATAGAATTTTTTATTAAATAAATACTTTTATAAAGTTTTTATACGAAATAAAAAGGGTTTTTCTTTTAGAATACTGGTAGGAATTTCTACTTTCAGGAACCCTGGACGGACTGAGGCCAACCCCGGCAAGGTCAAAGGAAAAGTCCGTCACAATTTCACATAAAAAAGAAGTAAGTACTTTAATAATAAATAAACTCGCTTAACTGGTTTTTGTTTTCCAATTGAAATCTTTCTTTGCGCAAGCACATCGCTAACCTGTGTTGGCAAAAGATACGATGATACTGTTTTCGATAGATATTCGGACGAGCCGCTACTCGGCGAAGTAGAGATGACCGTTGTGTCGGTGACAGCAGTTACAACAGCAGCCGTTGTACCATCCGTGGAGTGTGATGAATGCCTCTCTGCCTTTTCCAATTGCTTGGCGCCAACAATTTTTGCTTTTTGTAAAGCTTCAGCTGTAATGCAAATAAATAGATGGGTTAAAGTGGTTTTCGTATGTTATTCATAACTCACCCTCTAATGCCATCATCACAGCCTTCTCATCGATTTTGAATATGTGTACTGTTTCAGTATTCCCAGCCAGTTTGTTCGGTGCAATATTTTCGATTTGATGTAACATTTTCATTATCATGAATATGTATACTATCCGTTAGGCAGACAATTAGTTGCGTCCGATTCATTCGTATTGAGTATATTTCAACCGTAGACGCAAAGGCAGATATTTTGATTCTTTTTGAAGTGTAACATTTGTAAACCGTTGGGGTTATCTGCTGTCACCATCACCACTAGAGAGATATTGAAGAGACGTTCGAGCAAGATAATATGTTGCGATTGACGCGCATAGATTTCTTCCACCTTGTCACAGTTATTGATGGAGAAAATCCTAAATCCATCTTCACCATCTAATAGGGAAATTGAACTGTAGAGGAAGAAACATTTTATAAAATTTAATAAAATCAAAAATGATAGTTGTGCTTAAAAGGGGTAAAGTATTGTATATGTTAAAGTATAGCAAAGTGTCAGCGGCTTTGTCCTGGTGAAAATTGAGTTTGAATAGGTCTCATCCTTCATTCTCAGAAACATGTACGAAGGTACCTGGTAAGATATTTAAAATTATCAACGCTTTTTTCGCAATAACTTCAAAAAAACTCATATTCAAACCGGTGTCCTATCCCTACTTCTGTTTAACTTCTACACATCAATAGCTATCTTCACCACCAGAAGGGGTCACTATTGTTTCCTACATCGATGAGCTTTGTTATAAAATAAACAGCTATCTCCGTGATCTCTCCGGTTTTGTTGACACGTGAAACCTGATATTGTCACCGTCCAAATCATCGGCGACCTTATTTATAACATCGACGCGCCAAATGTCGACCATATGGCATTACGCTACCGACTGTCTTGAACCCTAAAATCTAGGGTGTGACGTTCGATCAGGATCTAAATTAGGGTGAGCATGCAGCCGCAATTATATGGAAAATCCAGTGCCTTAATAAAATCCTCAAATCTTTTACTGGCAGGACTTAGGGAAAAAGCAAAGAAATGCTCATTACCACCATCCGATTGCATGCTACGCGTCCCGATATAGTCGCCAAGCCTAAATACTACTCACTGGAAGAAGCTACAGGCCTGCCAAAATACTGTCCTCTTGTCCCTTGGACTCCCGTTAGAGGACATTGATGACAATTTGTGATCGGTCGTACCTATTTGATGGGGCGAAGCACTGCTACAACAACAACAACAACCACTTCCACAATTGATAGTCCCGCGAAATAACACTGCATTTAGCAAAAAAGAAATTTATTTCGTAACACAGTTTTGTTTGGAAAATGCCGTGCACAAAGAAATGTTAATTATTTAATCAAAATTTATATTTTTGTAAAATTGTCAAAGTTTTAAGTTTTATATTTTAAATTGTTTGAGTTTGGATCTAGAAAAATAGAAACCGTACCTGCGGGTACGCGCAGTCGACTCCTGTCCTAGACTATACCAAAAGTTTTCACTATTAATGTGGAAAAATTTCGACGCTAGTAACCTTTTGTTATTTATAATTATGTTTTTAGAAATTTGGTTGAATAGCCAAGACGTTAATCAATCACCAAAATGTATATCTGATGCTTCTGTCTTCAGATTGGTTTACCTTCAGATTCTTGTTGTTTTCTGGCTTCTATTCTCTTTATAATAAATGGTAATAATTTATTTGTAGGTAAATTGATGACTTTATGGCAAATATACTAAAGATTTGTATATTGAGCCATTATCTTATTAATTTTTGATAAATTAAATCTTTCTCGAGCTAAATGGGGGCACTAAGGCGTAGACTACGGGATTCCCTTGGGCGTGAACAGCAAGGAGCCACAAAAGATTTATAGAAGCTACGTGGACGTCTGGTTTTGGGATCTAGCCCAGAACAACCTGTCCGATGCAACCATCCCTTACACGAGACACACTGACAAGAGTATGGCCGTCCTAAAAAGATTCTTTTCTGGCAGACGCAGCAAAACCATTTCTCAGGACCGGGGTCAGGAGACGGACCCGGATTGGATTCCGGTGAATCCAGTACTCAAAGAACAGTACCCAAAACTAGTGGAAGAGGAACGCATACTCCCCAGGGAAACGCGAGTCACTCTAGCTCAACTTCGCTCTGGATACTGTAACAGGCTAAACTCTAACCTATCCAGAATCAACCCCGACATACAAAATGTATGCCCGCTTGCAATGTGTCCCCACATGACACCAACGATCTCTTTAATTGTAATGTGGAACCAACGCCTCTAACACCCCTTTCATTATGCTCCATCCCTGTTGAAACAGCAAGTTTCCTTGGACTACGAAAGCGCTCGCGCATTTTTTCGCATCCGGCAGCAATTTATCGCCAAAGGCGATGGAAATTTTGTCATTGTGCCTAGGCGGATTCGATAGGGACTTTACGGTGGACCAAAGCAGAGAGGTTGCAAACGCTTAGGTGCTCCCCCCATTTCGCCCGCTTGTGTTCATCCACAAACAATCTGATGCTGTCTTATAAGGCCACGTTCTCTCGCTAAACTAGCGGCCTCCGCAGGCAGGTGTGGCCGAATTTCGGGAATTCTACCGGCGGGAATGAAACGAGCCGAGGCGGATTCAATGACCTTGCGACGCTCCTCTTGACGGGCACCAGTTGGGATAGGGAGGGCAGCAAAGCGGTTGTCTGTAAAGGATCTGTATTCGTCCCAGTTTCCTTTTTTAAAGTTAATGAAAGTGCGTTTTTCTGTGACGATGAAGTCGCCGGAACGCTAGAGCGAAACAAGTATAGGCAGGTGGTCGGATGCCAATGTTACCATCGGCTGCCAGTTGACGCAGTTTACGAGTTCTGCGCTCACGATTGAATTATTCGGCGAACTGTGACAGCTTCCTACCATACGTGTGGGGGCGTCTCCGTTTATTGTGCAGAACGTCGTTTTTTCTATTTGATCCGCTAACATCTCACCCCTACCGTCCACCCGCAAGTTTGAATGCCATAGATCGTGATGGGCATTGAAATCGCCAAAGATAATGCGATTGCTGCCAGTGAGTAAGGCGCTGATATTAGGGCAGGTTCCACTGGGGCAACAGGTGGCAGGAGGGATGTAGACGTTGACCGAACGGATAAGCCTTGACGTTCTAAGACACTGTCCCTGCGGGCGATGTCGGGATCAAATATATGATATTGCACAGAGTGGTGTATGGTAAACGCGAGGCCGCCTCCATTTCCGCACTCGCGATCTTTTCTGTGGACATTATACCCAGAACAGGTCTGCAATGCAGATCTTGCTGTGAGTTTAGCCTCTTTAATCGCAGCAATGCGGATGTTGTGCCGCTTCATGAAATCGACTATCTCCGTGATCTTCTTAGTTAATCCATTACAGTTTAACTGCAGAATTCTGTAGTGAATAGGGGAGACGTTGTCACTCTGGGAGTAAGTGACGAGTGACTACGCCTGGGTTGTGGAAGGCCAGGACGCGACTGCTGTTGTGGCCCTGGGACTGGACGTCGTTGAGTAAGCATTGGGGTACCCGGTGTATTTTGGTATGCGGCCTGGCAACATGGCGCAATGAAAACCGTCGGACGTCCTAGGGCGTGAACAGCAAGGAGCCACAAAATATTAATACGTGGACGTCTGATTTTGGGATCTAGCCCAGAACAACCTGTCCGATGCAACCATCCCTTACACGAGACACACTGACAAGAGTATGACCGTCCTAAAAAGATTCTTTTCCGGCAGATGCAGCAAAACCATTTCTCAGGACCGGGGTCAGGAGACGGGTCCGGATTGGGTTCGATACCTTCACGGAGCAAGAGAATATGGAGCAGTCCCGCTGCAAGGAGCTGCTGTGAGGATGACAATTTGTGGGAGGGACACAACAAATTAAATGGGGTTATACTGAAATGCCAGTCCTTGGTCGGGAAAAATCCCGAGTCGCTCTGGTACATAGAACCGACGGCCTTGGGAAGCGAACTCCCGTTAGAGGATGTTGATGACAATTTGTGATCGGTCGCACCTATTAAGTGGGGCGAAGAACTGCTACAACAACAACAACCAACTCGGGAGCGGTTAATATGATCACTTTAAACCTTCTAAGCCATCCCGCCCCACCCCCTATTTCCACGAGGAACTTGGGGTCGCCATTACACATTACACTGAACGAGTCCACGGCGACGTTACTGATCAGTTGAACGCCTTACAGGTAGTTGGCAAAAGAAATGGCATATACGACCAGAAGGCACTCGAAGACGATGCCTCAAAACTACAAAAGCAATAATTATCATTTCACTGACACACATTTTATAGTTTTTTCTTCCGGAGTTGGACACAGTATTTTCATAATATTACTTAACAATTTAAGATTAGACATTTTTTATACCTTTCATGAACATCAAATGGTATATTAACTTTGGTCAGATGTTTGTAACGTTGAGAGATATAGAAGATAGACTCACCATTAAGTATACCGAATTGATCAGGGCGACGAACTGAGTTGATATAGCCATGTCCGTCTGTCCGTCCGTCTGTCTGTTTGAACGCAAACTAGTCCCTCATATTTTGAGATATCTCAATGAAATTTGGCACAAGGATGTATTTCTGTATTATATTAGACATTTGTCGGATCCGGTAGGATCGGACCACTATAACATATATCTACCAAACAACCGATCGTTCAGATAAGGGGGTTTTTTGCCATTTTTTATTTTATATATATTTTAAAAATCGTTTAGGTATGTACATCTGTTCACTATATATTTCTTATCTTATACATCCCATTATTTGGAGATTACGAACGGGATAAGATTATTGTTCAGCCCCATTCATGAAAGGTATGAAGTCTTCGGCACAGACGAAGACAGTCCCGTCCTTAGTTGTTTCAATTTGTATTTTGACTTACCAGCAACAACAGAATCATGTTTAATTGTACACCGCACAATCATTATAGCATCATGTAACGAAGCTCAGTTTCTTTCAGAAATTGTTCGGCACCGCCACGTAAAATCAATGTACATATTCTAGCATTAACGCAACCTTTAAATAAAATCAATGTCAAACCCACTATCAAACCTTGGAAAATGTTGAAACGTTCACCACCAACTTCACGTTCTTCAAAGTAATCACATTGACCCAAAACACTTGAATTAATATCATTAGCTATAGTCATAACAGCACCACCACAAGCTTTCATTGTACGTTTCAAATCTTCTTCTGGTACACTAACAGCACATAACATATCACAATCTGCAAAATACTGTGTAGCAACATCTCCAATTGGTAGTTTAGATAACACAACATTGGCGCCTTACTTAGCTAGTTTATTGTACAGATTACGCCATTCAGCATCAACAATTGCCTGATACTCTTGAACATTATCAACACGTACTTCAGCATTATCACGCTCAGCCTTCAATTCCCATTTTAATTTTTTTAATAATGCGATTTTAATTTTTTTGTGTGACTTTGGGTCCATCAAAGGAAAGTACAGCGTCCACAACCATTTTAGAAAAGAAATCTTTTTGCTGATGAATAAGTTTGGAGGGCATTGCTGTGGCAGCGCTTTTTTCCAATAAAACACGTTGTTGTTCCTTTGATTGGCGCTTCGACATGTACAGCCATGTTATATTTTGGTCATGGATAATTGTAATGCTTTACGTATAGCTTTAATGATGATACGTGCATGCACGCCTTCCTCAACATATGGCTTAGCTTGTTTTAAGATTACACCTGCTTAAAGTATTACTAAAGTAGTGCCATGGCCGACCTGATAAGAGAAATATTTTTATTCTACACATTCTAATATAACAAAAACATACCTCAGCATCTTGAGATTTGGCGATGTCGACTAGAGTTTTACGGCTGGATGCACAATATCCAATAGTTGCACGATCATTTGAAATTGCGGCCCTACCACTGGAATCAACAATATGCTTGTCCATACTGCGTGTTTTTTTACCATCTGTTGTTACTGTACATATAAGACATTGGAAACGACGACCAGCATCTACAAATTGCATATTAGCCTTGCAACGATTACATCTAATTGGACCCAATTCACCAAAATTTACAATGGGTGGCTACTATTCACCTTCAACCGTGCGTGCCATTGGTGAAACGGTAAGTGTAATGGACAAAGCTGTTGTTTTTAATAAATCAGCTGTTGCAGGTATGCAATACAAAGAGGACCTGCAAACGAGAAAGATCAATGTAATTGCCAAACAAAACATTAATTTCGAATGTCAATACCTAACGTGACGTAGCGAGGAGTTACCCTGTTCTTGTACCACATATTTTGTGGTCACCAATGCTGGTAATAAACTCTGTTGATTAGTAATAAAAGCACCATAAGCGCTATTTGATTTTCAATGATAACGCTTATCGGATTTGGCATCTGATCGGGATCTAAACGGCGTTGGGCTTGATCATACTGTTGCGGCTGTTGATATATACCAGTACCAGGTGCAGGTGGTTGCTAAAGAAAATAATACAAAAATAATCATCAGCAATACTTGAAATATATTAGCTGTATTAAAAAAATAAATGTAAGGCGCGATAACCTCCGAAGAGTTCTAAGGCCGAGCTTCTCTTCCAATTTACGTCGTGCTCCTCTTGATTGTCCCTACAAATTGGCCGGACGGGACCTACATGTTTTTTGCCGACTCCGAACGGCATCTGCAAGGCAGATGAGTTTTCATTGAGAGCTTTTCATGGCAGAAATACACCCGGAGCGCTTGCCAGACACTGCCGAGGGGCGACCCCGTTTAGAAAAATTGTCTTCTAAATGAAAAAACTTATTTCTAAAATTTTGATGTTGCTTTCCTTCCTTTCCTTGTTTGTCATTGCAGCCATCGAGTAGCTGTCGCAGTGCCGAATTACTAGGCAACCAAAAGTCGGTGTTCCCAACACAAATTCAAAAAACACTTGCATCATCTGTTGACGACAACACAATTGAAGATTCAGCTGACGCAAACCTGTGTGTTGTGTTTCGTAAGCTGAATAAAAAAGATCCAATTACGAAAAAAGCATTTGAGGAGCTTATTGCCGTTGTTAATCGTGCCGATGTCGAAGAACTAATACAAATCTTACCACTGTGGTCCAAAATCTACAAATATCTGGCATTTGATCCGGCACATAACCCGCGAGACTCAACGCAAGTTTTGCATAAAATGTTAGCGTTGAAATGTAAATGGAATGTGGCTCCCTATCTAAAACATTTGGTTCCAGTTTGGCTGTTTTCTCACTTTGATAACTATGTATACTCCAGCTGCAATTACTGCTCGTTCAAGCTTTTATGATATTTTTGATATAAAATTTAATGGCGTACTGGAAGTATGTTTATACTGTCAATTACAGATATTGGAACAGGTGTACGAGTATCTTTCAAAACCCGTAATGAATTTGACTTGTAAAGGCATAGACGATAGCCTTGACCATGGGAAATTATACGCAAGTCTTGAAGTGTTGTCATTTTTTACTGAACATACAAAGACATCTATTCTATCGCCACAATCACATGTTATTCTTCGTTCAATACTCGAACTAAAACATTATTGGAATTTGGGAGCACAGGCCTCAAAACAAGAAAGGTAAGTAAACACGTGCTTATATCTTTTACTATAATTATTAATTAGCGCTTAACCGGCCAAGCGATTATGCCCGTTTCGTCACAAGTACCGCCGGCAAGGCGTGCGAGCGTGCCGTATCTGAAGCTTACGCTGTATTCCGGCCGGTAGAATACCTGAAATCATACCCCATTTCCCAGCTGAAGCTGCAAACTTAGCAAGAGAACGTGACCTGGCCCGACAACTCGACCTTAGAGACCCCAATATTAGGAATCCCAATTTATTTATTTTTATTTTTTATTTTATTTAAAATTATAGTCGACTCAAAAACAAAGCCGTCGACTGCTAAGAATAATAGATTCAATTACAAGAAAAGAACGTACATAAACTTACAAGCCAAGAATTAAAGTAAATTATATATAAATATACGCATTACAATTTCAATTATAATATACAGAAAGTAACAATGTTATTTAAGAATTTATATAAGTGTGCCCAGTGGGCCCCGTGGACCCCCACCATCGTGAGGAGCTCAGAAGGGAGCTTTCACGAGGTGCTCAGAAGGGAGATCTGTGCCCATAAGGGGCTTTATTTCGTTTAAAATATCAGGCCAAACACAAGGGTATGGCAGTATGTATAGCAGCAAATGAACATTCGATCGTGAGCACCAAATCCGCATATGATTATTTATTTATTTATTAAAGACGACAACAAACGTAAAATGGTCGACTACATGATAAGAATTGACATACATATATATGTATACAGTTCAAAAGTTCTCAGGTTAGATAGGCGAGTATTGCATTACGTAAAGTGGCAAAAGTACATTCAAGTAATATTCTGCGATTTTCTAGAGTCGGTAAGTTAATAAGAAGAAGCCTACTTCTGTATGGTGGTAGGTGAAGATTTGAGTCCCAATTGAGACCACGTAATGCAAATATTAGAAATTGCTTTTGTACAGATTAAATAAGCTTTATATGATATTGAGAGACAGGACACGCAACGCATGAGCAATATTCAAGTATTGGACGGACCAGCGATGTGTAGAAAGTCTTAGTGAGGTACGGGTCATCAAACTCTTTAGCCCACCTTTTAACAAATCAAGTACACCCAACGCCTTGTTGGCAATAGATGAAATATGCATGTTAAAACTCAGTTTCGGATCAAAAAGGACACCTAAATCATTTGCAATAGATATACGCTCCAAAGGGTTGCCATCTAGTGTATAAGGATTCCAAACTGGTTTCACACGGTGAAAATTTATATGCTTACATTTAGAGCAATTTAAAACTAGTAAGTTTGTTGAGCACCAACATTGGAATGAGTCTAAATCGACCTGAAGAAAGTTTAAGGAACCCGTATCCGCAGGACAATAAGTGTAGCAAAGTTTTATATCATCCGCATACATTATAGTATGGGAATACAACATAAACGGCGGCCGCCGAGGTGTGATGGTAGCGTGCTCCGCCTACCACACCGAAGACACTGGGTTCGCCGGGCAAAGCAACATAAAAATTTTAGAAATAAGGTTTTTCAATTAGAAGAAAATTTTCCTAAGCGGGGTCGCCCCTCGGCACTGTTTGGCAAGCGCTCCGAGTGTATTGCTGTCATGAAAAGCTCTCAATGAAAACTCATCTGCCTTGCAGATGCCGTTCGGAGTCGGCATAAAACATGTAGGTCCCGTCCGGCCAATTTGTAGCGAAAATCAAGAGGGGCACCGGACAAATTGGAAGAGAAGATCGGGCCTTAGATCTCTTCGGAGGTTATCGCGCCTTACATTTATTTATTTATTAAGTCGTATTAGTAGCTCATGGTTGACGGTATCGAATGCTTTACTGATATCAGTATAGATGACGCCAGTTTGCTTGTTAGCTAAAGGTCCTTCCATAACGATCTATCGAACTGTATAAGCGATACGGGTAATGACCGGAATGAGAACTGCTGGAGGAATAGGTTGACTTAAAGAATTCTGAAAATAGTTCTGCAATATCGACATCAGTGCTAGCTTTTTTATGTCCAAAAAAAAAATGAGGAAGGATACCCAGAAGTTTTCCGTTTGCAATTTACAAAACCGTAAAACTTTTTTGGATTTTTAAAAAATTGAGCTTTACAACAACTTAAGTATTCTTTATAACGAAGCTGATTAAGACGGTTAAAGTTAGAACGAGCTACTAGATATTTTGAAAAGTCTACAGATGCTTCAGATTTCTTGAATCTTTTATAAAGCCTTGATTTAATGTTATTAAGTCTAATAAGTTGCCTTGAAAACCAAGGCGGTTTATTCGCGCACGAGGTGTGACGAATAGGAACACAGTTTTCAAAGAAGCCTTCAAGTGTACTATAAAATATGGAAATTGCTGAATCGACATCAGTGCAGTCGTAGAGATCGGACCAGTCATGGGAAGCCATCAATTCGTTGAGCATAATAAAATCAGTTTTGTAGAAGCATCTGGAGCGGGGTGGTGAAATTGATTGGATCATGCGAGGTTGAGTGATATCGAGTGCTATCTCAAGCGCAAAATGTACAGGGTCTTCAGGTAAAAATAATGGTGGAATTTTAAGGGCAGTAAGGGCAGTACCCACCCAACCATCAACAAATACTAAATCCAGCAACTTATATCTATTATTTGGTACATTATTAATTTGAAGAAGAGATGAAACCAACAGGCATTTAAGAAAATCGTGTTCAATTGTAGGTGTTAAATAGTAGTAGAATCACTAATATTAACCCAAGTTACTGTTGGCAAATTAAAATCCCTAACAACCACAATTCGATCATTACATCCCAACTTAGAACGCAAGTCGCGAATGGCCAAGCTATGACTAGTATACACATGCATATCCGAGCGGGGTGGTATATAAGATCAGCAAACAGTTACGCGAAAGACACCAAACGAAAGTCTAATATGAATTCGATTTTAGAGACATCGTTCAGCGAAATGATCTCAGATGAAAGGTTTGAATCAACAGCAATAAGAACACCTCCCGCCCTAGAGATACGATCACGCCGATAAACAACATATTGTGACGAATATTAGTGACACTAAGTGATACTCACATCACTTGTCTGATGCTAAGTAAATGAAGCCACAATAACAATAAAGAAAGCAGTCACTTGTATCTACATAAACGAATCAATAATTATGTCTACACATGTACGTACACGCAGCGGAGAGTAACGCACAAACACATGCATATATCTGAGATACTCCCAAAAGTATGCAATCATTTGTGCAAGTATCACTCACATATACACGCGCATGGGCTAAGGGAGAAGCTATAAAATCGTGCATCTGTAGTTATAGCTGAGAAATTCATAGCTTGTAAACGAGAAGTAAATTCTAGAAATAGAAACGCCTAGAAGTATGCGAACGAGAAATCACAGAGTATAAAAGGAGGTAAAGCTGAGAATCAGTAATTAGTTTGATTTAAGCAAGCTATTTGTCGAGAAGTAGGAGTATTGTGAAGTACTTGAATAAAGGCCATTTTGCATTATTGAATATTGGAGTTATTTATTCAACAGCTTAGTAATTCGAACGTTAGCAGAAGATTTGGAATAAGGGGAATTTCAGTAAATTCACTACAATTGGTGTCAGAAGAGGAATTGTTGAATAAATTCCGAAGATTTCGAGTACAACAAGGACATGGCAAAGTGGAGTGAATTGAAGATCCAGCAATTGTAGAAGGAGTTGGAGAGCCGTGGATTGAATACAACCGGCATTACACTCTAACTTCAGGCAAGACTACGAGAAGCAATGGAAGCAGAAGGAATTAACGTGGAAGGGCATGTCTTTCATCTTGATGGCGACGAGACAACAACAAAAATTGAAGAGAAAAACGAAACACCGCAGACAATTGCGAACACTCACTTGAACAAGATATTAGCTGCAATATCTGCACAAACGTCGACAGTAACATCCAAGATGGAAGCACAGGAGGCACGCATTTCAGAAATGTCGTCGCATATGTCATCCCAGCTGGAAAACAAGAAGACAAGTATAGCAACCCAACTGGAATCACAGTAGACACGTATAACATCAAAATTGGAAGAACAGAAGACATATTTGGCATCTCAACTGGAAGCGCAAGAAGCACTATATCTGAAATGTCGGCACAAATTTCGGAACAGGTATCATCGCAGCTCTTTGTGAAACTGGAAGAGCAGGATGTAATTATTTTACAACTCGAGGACAAAATTGATGCCGAGATATAAGCGTTAAAAGGTCATATGGAGCAGTTACAACTAAATCGCCCAGCAGTTTCAACAAGTAATCCAAAGGTAAAAACACCACCCTTTAACGGTTCTGTTCCTTTCCAGGTCTTTAAGCTGCAATGAGAAGACCGCAACAGTGAACAACTGGAGTTCTGAAGATAAAGTTGCTGCACTGTTCATGGCATTGAAAGGGCCTGCAGCTGAGATCTTAAAAACCATTCCAGAGAGCGAACGGAACTGTTATGAAGCATTGATCGGCGCTCTAGAGAGACGATACGGAACCGAGCATAGGAGACATATATACCAAATGGAGTTACTGAACCGCTTCCAGAGGGCTGGGGAAACATTGCAAGAGTTTGCGTCGGATGTTGAAAGGCTGGCACATTTAGCGAATGCGGACGCACCCGTGGAATACACCGAAAAGGTAAAAAATCAGAGCTTTATTAATGGAATACGGGATGTCGAAACGAAGCGAGCGACATACGCAAACCCAAAACCTACATTCGCAGAAACGGTATCACATGCTCTGATTCAGGAAACAGCGTCGCTTCTGTGTAAGCTAGTTTTCAAAGCACGCCGTGTGGAAGTAGAAAGGCCAGAGTGGGTAGACGCAATATTGGAGGCGCTTAAAAGATCGCAAAATCGGAGTGAAAAAGTTATAAAATGCTTCAAATGCGGGAAGCCCGGTCACATTGCACGTCATTGCGATCTTGATCATAGTGGTTTCAACAGTGAGTGGTCTTAATAACAAAGCTGGAGGGGATGGGCAAGAGCGAGTAAGATGTAGATATCGAGAGCTAGCTCCAGCTATTGAATGTCCTGTGATATCTGTGTCGCAAATTGGTAGAAAATCGAGCAGTCTTACCCTCAGAGGGAATGTGGATGGCAAAGAACGTGTACTGACTGTTGATACGGGCGCACCTCATTCCTTATTTCGATCTAACTTGGTCAACAGGAGAGTAAAAACGTTACCTGGAGCAAGGTTGCGTACGGTCACTGCCGAGTATAACCAAGTCCACAAAGAAGTGGTATGGGAAGTCTTGATTGGAAAGGTCACAGTTCTACACAAATTCGTTGTGGCGGAGATCGTTGATGAAGTCTTATTGGGAGTGGACTTCTTGGTTGACCATGACAAAAAGATCGATATGCGGAGCAGGGTGATGCGTTATAAGAACCAGGATATACCACTTAACTTCAGTTTGCAGAAAGGGTTCAGTAGTAATCGAGTACTGGTGGAAAAGACTCGACAAAGACCACGAAAATCAAAGGCAAAGGTTGATAGATCGAATGGGCCAAATAAAGCAAAATCAAAAGTACCTGCGAGAGAAACACTGGCATTGACAAAACCTAATGGATGCACAAAACCGAAGCAACGAATTTCCCAGAAAGAATTCGAGGGTAGTTTCAAGCCAGAGCACACTACTGTTGCGAAACGTGGGAACGATACAGATTATGCGAAGCCAATCCGTCAAGCGCAAGCTCTACGAAGTAGTTCATTGGCCCAGCAACAGAGTGCGAGGGAACGATTCATGATAATAAGTAGTAAGATGAAACACAGGTACGACAAGGAAAATAATTCGGAAGGTTTCCGGGAGGGAGATTTGGTACTGATATACAACCCTCACCGGCGGAAAGGTGTTCCATCCAAGATTCGGTGTAGTTGGGAAGGCCCGTACAAAGTTGTGAAGAAGATCAGTGATACCATCTACCGCATACAAACCACTGGGAAAGCATGGAGTAGAAGAGTGGTACATTTGGAGATGCTAGTGGCATTTAGATCGATAGATTTGTCTAATCGGGACGAACAGACTTGGGTGGAAGGCAGTGTTACGAATATTACCAACACTAAGGGGTATTGCCATCTTTAAGCCGATGCTAAACAGTGATTTGTATGCACATCAATAATTCAATCATTATGTCTACGCACATGTCCATACGAGCGGAGAAGCAACGCACAAACACATGCATATATCTTATCTAAGGTGCTCACAAGAGAGGGCAATAATTTGTGCAAGTATTATGAGAAGCAATAAACATAGTTGTGGCTGGTGATTTGGAGCTGATAACTAACTAGTAAGTTCTGCAATGGAAAAGCCTAGAAGTAGGTATGCAACGAGGAAATCAGACAGTATAAAAAAGCGACAGTAGCGGCGCGAGAATTCAGTTTCATTTGAGCTATCAATCAGTTTCGATTAAGACGCTATCTAGCGAGCAATAGCAGTATTATCTGTCGGAAAATAGTTGGAGTGTTATTGTGAAGTATGTACTTTAATAAAGGCCATTTTGCATTATTACATATTGCAGTTATTTATTCAACAGTTTAGTGATTCGAACTTAGCAGAAGGTTGCAAATAAGAGGATTTGCAAGTAAATTCGTTACAATATGATAACGGAACCAGGGCCGTAAAGAGAAAATCCGGGCCCGGGATAACCAATTTACGGGCCCCCTATAAAAAATCCACTAATACATTTGATTAACTTGAATTAATGACGTCTCATTTATGAATCATTATTGATGGATTACATAAAAAAAAAAATTTGCAACATCAACTAAATGATTTTTGGACTAAGAGCTGAAAATAAAATTAGCACAGAATATTTATTGTTTATACTATTTTATTGTAACGTAGAAATTGAATTCTCTTTTAACAGCCACATATTGTCTCAAATAATCTTTTCTAGTTATTTGGTAACATTTTAATGCATTTCTGATAAATTTAATGATGATTAAAAATTTGAATTAATGGGGCCACCGTGGTGTGATGGTAGGGTGCTCCGCCTATCACACCGAATGCCCTGGGTTCACACCCCGGACAAAGCAACATCAAAATTTTGGAAATAAGGTCTTTCAATGAGAAGAAAATTTTTCTAAGCGAGGTCGCCCCTCGGCAGTGTTTGGCAAGCACTCCGAGGGTATTTCTGCCATGAAAAGCTCTCAGTGAAAACTCATCTGCCTCGCAGATACCGTTCGGAGTCGGCATAAAACAAGTAGGTCCCATCCCGCCAATTTGTAGGAAAAATTAAAAAGAGCACGACGCAAATTGGAAGAGAAGCTCGGCGTAAAATCTCTTCGGAGGTTATCGCTCCTTACATTTATTTTTTTTTTTATAAATTTTAATTATTCAATAAAGAAAGTTCGGATATCAAAGAGTGGCTTTACTTGCTTTTTTCGCTTCAAAATTTTTATAATAATATCAAAATTTAACTGTCTTTCCAAAACGGATTCAACACAAAGCCTGGCAAGTCCTGAAACTCGCTCTTGAGATGAACACGATCTATGAAAGTTTTTGATTCTTGAAAGAACGCTGAAGGAACGTTCTGCACTAGCTACAGTGACAGGTATAGTGCAAAACATACGTAAAGCAACGCAAATGTTGGGGAAAATCGTATACAGATTTTGAACATATGTAGATGACATTTAGGAATTCCAATGGTGACCGACCTTTATCAAAATTTGCTTCGTAAATGTGTTTCAAGTGAATTATTTCACATTCTTAGCTTTGAGAAATGTCCGACTTGTATTTTTCGACAAATTTTTTTTCGCTCGCCCGAACCGTAGTTTCATCCATGTCTTCAAATTGCCACAAAAAGGAAAACGTCTCGCTCAAATTTCTCATAGCTGCAAATCGTTCAGTAATGCTAGTGATTACCGAATCAACGATCACCAGGAATGTGTTGTTTTTAAAATCAGACTCTGAATCATCCGTAATCATCTCATTTAAATTATCTTCAGAACGTCTTTTGGGTTTTCTCTTTCGAATGTCCGAAAACTTTGGCGAGATGATCAATTGAATAGGAATTGTTTTGCATTCGTTTAAAATTGTTTCTCATTGGTTCCTGATCAAGTTAAAATCAGCTAATAAGGCATCTAGATGTCGGACCTCAACATCTATGGTGGCGTCTCTAGCTTGGAGGACCACGTTTCTTTCATTAATGGTAGTCAGTATTTTGAACCAAATGAAGTACAGCAAGGTATATTCGAACTTGTTGATGTACTTGAGAATGCCGGTAACATCTCCGTATGCTTGGGCAGTCAAGTTTGGCCTTTGTCTGAAGGACTATGAAGAGAGCTGGGTACATTTTTTTTTGAGGATGTCGCATCGTTGTGTTGTGCTGCTGAAAATAGTAAAACATTTTTTTACAACTCCGAAGAAAGTAATTGGCGCCGCACAACATTCTGCAGCATCAACACCACATAAATTGAGACTGTGGGTTGCACAAAGCGAGTATCAGCATTCGAGGTTTTGTCGAGAATGGGACGTAGTGCTCCGTTGTAAGCTTCTTTTACATTTGCGTCGTTATCGTACTCTTGTGCGATTTCCTGACCGTTTTTTTGGTTACGATCCACGAAAGCCAAAAACCGTTCTTGAATTGTAAAGTTTGTTGCTTTCGAATTGAACGGAGTTAGCGCAAAATAAACGTAGTCAACGTGACTAGCATCAGGCATAGCATCAACGATAATAGCAAAATAATTGGTTTTCTTTCTGTGTGTAAACTTTTTACTTGTTTTTCGGTGATTGCAATAATATCTACAAAGTTTAATTTATCTCATAAATATTAAATTTAATAATAATTTGTTGAGAAAAACTCGACAAGAAGCACAAAGTTGTCCCCGCCGAGGGGTAGTACCCCTCTTCATGGTAAAGTTCGAGATGGTGAGAGTGTTATAACATCACATCAAATGAAGAATAAAGCAGTTGCTACCGACTTAATAATCAACGGCATACCTAATGAAGTGAGTAAGAGTTGCTTAGAGATCTTCTTTGATATATGTAATGTTGTGCTATATGAGATGCCAGCAGTAAGGGAAATTTTCAGAGTGCCCGCTACAAAACAAAAAGTCAATAGCGGTAAAAATTCGACGCCCACAACTTCACCTATTGTTGTAAAGCTTTACTCCACATATGCACGCAGTGGACTTTTCAAGTGAGTAGCTAAGTACTGTAAAGGAAAGAAAAGAGCTTTCACATTAAATGATATTGCTGTCGATGGTACTGCACACATCCACATACATGAAAGTCTCTCCAAAGCGAACCGTGAGATTATGCATTATTCTGCTCAGTTAAAACGTCAGAAACATCTAGCAGCAGCTTTCTCAATACGTGGTCAGGTGTTCGTTCGGAAGAGAGACGGGGAAGCGGCGATTCGAGATAGTGAAAAGAGAAGCATTGACGAAATTGTCGGCACGCCATAAAATTTGTTAGTTCAATGTTTATGTTTATGTATGTTTATAATCATTACTTTTTAATGTTTGTACATTTTTGTAAGTTTCCTTCTTCCCCAATTTCTTCATTTTTATTCCCTCCTTCTACTCTCTTCATTTGTTGGGAGTTACACAAAATGCCAGATTTTTGTTATCGTAAAGTTCTCTTCTACTTACTTTTCTGTGATTTAAATTCTAAATATTTTTTTTTGTTCTTGCCTTGCCATTATTCTTCTTCCTTTCATTTTGTATGTAGTTTTAGGCAAATTTACATTGCACATGCTATTGTTTATTATTCTTGTTTTTGTTTTTGTTTGCTCTTTCCTTGGGCACATTCTGGTAATCATTTAACATGAATTTATCGAAATCATCTGGTAATACAAAGCTGATGTTAGACATACTATGCAAGCAGTCGAATGGTCTTAACGTGGTTCATTTTAATGCACGCAGCCTGAGTGCTGATAAAACGGACTATGTTAGATACATTTTTGATCAGTTTTCAATAGATATTATCTGTATCTCTGAGACCTGGGGGTCAATTCTGTAACTGTGAAAAACTGAAAAATGTACACTCATTGAAGACTCATTTGCACACACAATTTACACTTTAAATGTTCATGCGATTCTGTAAATTATTGTGTACATTGTTTTGCTGAATGAGCGCTGAATCTAAAATTATTATGTCAGTGAGAAAATATTAATCAAACGCCATGAAAACAAAAAAGTCATTCTGCAACGGTGCGTATGAGTTTTGAATGTCAGAATAGTGTACACTGGCTGCCAAGAAAACTCACGAAGTTTTTATCATTGAGTTTTTTTGTTCACAGTTTTGCTTTACAGAATCAGAATTTCAAAGTTTACACAATTTCTTGTGTACACTTTAAAACTCACAGTTAGAGAATAGGGCCCCTGGTTTGGTGAACACATCAGTGATCTCCAGTGTTGTATCAACAATTATAATGTTGTACGAGCTGATCGGAAGCACAAAAAGGGGGTGTGGTAGCTATATACTGCAAGAAATCGCTCAAAATCAAACTTCTTTCTAAGTCTGAAAGTTGCGGTACAGAGTATATAGTCTCAGAGGTCTCGGACGGTTTAGCCAAAGTACTTGTTTCATGTGTGTATAATCCGAATAAATGTCAGTTGCTAGATGGTTTCTTTTCTGAACTATCCGTTTATGTTACTGACTACAATTATTCTTTATATCAAACCATGATTTGATTTTTTGTATTTTCGATGTAGTGCTGGAACGTTCCCCTAGTGGTGTTTCATTCTCGTACCGTGACTTCCGTTCTGTAGACACAAGTGCATTATTTTCTGATTGTAATGCTATTTGTTGGAATGAGTATTGGAATTACGAATCGGTAGATGAAAAATTTGAACTCCTTAATAATAATTTGATTGCCCTTTTCGATCGGCACGTCCCCCTCCGTACTACTAACATTATTAATAAATCTTGTCCTTGGATTAATAAAAAAGTAAGCGCTGCGATTCGTAAACGCAATAAATTACATGCCAAGTGGAGAAGATCGAATACGAGTGCAGCGTGGCATGAGTATAAAATAGCACGAAATACAGCAACAACTGTGATTAGGCAAGCAAAAAACAGGTATTGCCAACAAAAACTAAATCCTTCTCTCCCATCAAGAAAACTATGGAACAACCTAAAGAAACTGCATGTATATGGAAAAAATAACCAGCAGTGTGAAATTAACCCGAATGTCCTTAAAGAGTTCTTTACTTGTTCGGTAAACTCCAACAATATTACTATTGCCGATGAAATATCTGCGAACAATGCAAATCAAGAATTATTTGAGTTTCTTTGTGTTAGTGAACATGATGTTCAAAGGGCTGTATTGGAAATTAGGTCTGAGGCTGTTGAAAATGATGGAATATACTTGAAATTTGTCAAAATTGTGTTGCCGTATATTTTAAGTGTATTAACTCATACAATCAATCATTGTTTCACAACTGCCTACTTCCCAGAAGCCTGGAAAAAAGCAGTTATTTTGCCTATTCCAAAAAAACCCCCATGCGTCCACCCTTTGTGACTATAGACCAATAAGTATCCTCCCACCTTTTTCTAAGGTATGCGAAAATCTGATGGCCAAACAAATTACAGAGCACATTCAAAAAAATAACTTGTTTTCTCCATTGCAGTCTGGATTTAGGCCAAATCACAGCTGTGCTACTGCTATGGTAAAAATTTTAGATGATATTAGAATGCATTTCGATGTTGGAGATCTAACTATTCTCTGCCTCCTAGACTTCTCTAAAGTTTTTGATTCAGTAAACCATGCACTGTTATGTTGGAAACTCAGGAGCTTTTATGGGTTCTCTGAATGCTCCATGAAACTCATGTTTAGTTATCTCACTTGAAGACTGAAAAGTGAGAATACATCATCAGAGTTTAAGGCTATTAAGGCAGGTGTCCCGCAGGTATCTATCCTTGGCTCGCTTTTGTTCAGTATGTTTGTTAATGACGTTTTTTTTGTATGTCAATTCGTTAGTGTTCATGCGTATGCTGATGATATTCAGTTATTCCTTTCCGATCGTATTGGTCTTGTGGAAGATCTATGCTATAAAGTGAATAGTGATTTATCTGTTGTATTGTCCTGGGCGCGGAAGAATGATTTATGTTTGAATGCAGCCAAATCGTGTGTCATGCATATTTCTAAAAGCGATATAAATCCAAACGACATTCCGCCTGTATGCATTGGTACATCTACCCTTGTGATCACTGATAAAATACGGAACCTCGCGTTTATAATAAATAATAAGCTTAGCTGCTGTGATCATATCAATAAATTAATTAGCAATGTCTATGTAATTCTGCGTAGGTTAAGATTCTCTGCAGCGTTTACCCCACAGGAAACACGGCGAAAACTCGCCCTCCAATTAATTGTACCTCATTTCACATATGCAGAAATAGTCCAAAGCAAACTTGACTCACAATCTATTAACAAGGTGAATGTAGCCTTCAATAATGTAACGAGGTATGTTTATGGCATAAGCCGTTATAGTCATATATCACCATGGCGTGACAAAATTCTTGGCTGTAGCATTATGCAATATTTGGCCGCAAGAAACTGCATTTTTGGATAAAAGCTGTTAGAGGTGAAAACCCCTAAATATCTGTATGACAAGCTTCAACTTACCAGATCTCAGAGACTCAATACCTTAGTAATTCCCAGACATAGTACACTAGCATCCAGCCGAATGTTTTTCATTAGCGCTATTAAAACGTGGAACATGATTCCAGAAAGTGTTAAAGCTCGTTTGAATAGACACAACTTTAAAACGGAAATATATAGACATGCTTGTGATATTGCCTTTTGACTACATACCACTTACTGCCAATATCTTCCTTTTTCTTTTCTCTAGTCTTCTATTTTCAAAACTTCCTTTACTATCTGTCTTATTTCCTATTTTCGTGTATTAAATTCTATTGTATTAGTATTAAGCGTTACATTTTTTACATAAATTTGTTATTATTATGTTTTGTTACTATTAATTATTAATTTTCCAACTATTGTTAGAATAAGATAATATCCATTCGATGATGTACATATAAAAGACCTATTAGTCTTAGTTGTACAAAAACGAAAAAGAAATAAATTCAAATTCTTGCCTTGATCTAATATAGTTTCCCTCACATGCTTTGCACAAATTTCTATAAACTCGTTCTGAATGTCTGGGGAAAGATAGCGAACTTATAAACATCTAAAGACTCCTGAATTAAAAAAAAATGCCTTAGTACCTCTAAATCGCGGGCCCGCTGAGAAACACATTTTTGTTTGATGTTTTTATTGCCTCCTGAGGCCCAGGCAAAAAATCATTATCAATATTCGTTGCTTTTGAAATTCGGCTCAAAATTTGCACATGGAACAACTAAAGACTCTCCTAAATTAAAAAAAAGTGTCTTAGTACCTCTAAATCGCGGCCCTCTGAGAAACACCGGGCCCGCTGGGAATCCCCCATCGCCCCCCTCTCGTCGGGCCTGATGGGAACCCTAAGGGAAAAGGAAATTTTTAATTTTATGTATTACCAAATATGTAGTATGTAGTAAGATACATTTGTTATTTTCTGATCTTATCCTATATATACTACCATAGCTTATACTATTTTACTTGACTCTATTGTAATCTATAGTTTTCTGAAGATTTAGCTAATTTTATTGCCAGTTCCTTTATTTTATTTAGTTTAATTCTGTGTATCGTAGTTCTATTTAATTCAATCTTATTTCAGGTCAAGTTCCTTGAATTGGTTTAATTTTATGCCGTTGCAGCACAAAAGTTCACTAAAACTAACTAACCGGTTCTACCTGCAACCTTTATGAGGCATAAGAAAAAAAATGAAGTATTATTATTGGTCTTATCGTATACAATATTACTACTAACTATTTATTGCTAACTCAGTCACCAGCTTTATTGTTACATTTATCCCTATGCTGGGAGAAAATAACGTACATTCTAGACTCAGAAGCAAAACAAAGATCTTTGTCCCACTATTCAGAGCTACGCGTTTGAAAATAACTGAGGTAAGTTTATAAAGTTATAAAGAGTGCCGTATACAATTAATTATTCGCTTATAAATAATAAAAAAAAACTAATAAATTTTCAAATTCTTAGTTTGTCCGTATTACGGGAACGAACTCACCATGTTTCAAACGTTATTGTTGTGGCTGGTGTTGCAGCAGGCTTATGCTCGGCGGCCCTGCTGTTGTTGTTACTAAGGCTGATGGTGTTGCAGCAGGCCTATGTTCGGCGGCCCTGCTGTTGTTGTTACTAAGGCTGGTGGTGTTGAAGCAGGCCTATGCTCGGCGGCCCTGCTGTTGTTGTTACTAAGACTGGTGGTGATGCAGCAGGCCTATACTCAGGGGCCCTGCTGTTGTTGTTACTAAGGCTGGTGGTGATGCAGCAGGTCTATGCTCGGCGACCCTGCTGCGTTCGTTGCAACTGGTGGTGGTGGTACATCTGATGGTTGTTGCGCTCGTGGTTGGCGCTGTCGCAGTGGTTGTGGTTGCACTTGCGATGGTGGTTGGCGCGTTGTAATGGTAGGCGCTGTTGGTGGTGGTTGGCGCAGTTGGCGGTGGTTGCGCTCGTGGTTGGTGCGTCGAAGTGGTTGTGGTTTCGTCTGGTATTATTAGCGCGTGGTGTTGGTGCTGTTAATAGTGGCCGTGCGCGGCTTTGGCGCGCAATGTTGGCGCTGCTGGTGGTGGTTAGATATTGGTGGTGGTGTTATTGATAGTGGCTGAGCGAGGTGGTTGGCGCTGTCGATGGTGGCTGCGTGTGTTGGCGGCGCTGTTGATGTAGGGTCAATCCAGTGGGCCTATAAGCAGCGACCTTTTCGCTGTTGTGCCGGCAGTGGTTATATTAACTTGCACTTTCAACCTTCAATGCTTTTGCAATGGTAAGGGGTATACTTTTAAAACCGCTCAACACAGGTAGTGATAAGTTTAATTATTTGCAAAATTACAAAATATGCCATAAGAAGGCCGGGAGCTGCAATGTATAGCAAACGCAATTAATTATTGAGTACTATGAATATAAGCAGGCAATGCGAGAGGTATGTACACAGTCCAACTTGATCTGTGATTTGTTCTTTCCAAGTGTCAACTTGTTGTTGTTAGCGCATGTGGGAATTTTCCCTTTGTGCACCATCGAAATTCCGCGCCAAATGAATTATCTAACTAAATGTCAAGTTTATATCGGTCGATAACAGGTGTTCCGGAACTGGTCCTGCTCTGTAGCTACTCATGGGCCCAATGCGCTGGCAGAATTTCTTGGCTCCACAAGCTGCCTCTATAGTACCCAGGTTACTTTTGCGAATCTGTGTTTCCTCGCAATCCACTCTCACAGTTTTGTGTAAAACTAATAAATATTACTTTGACACTTCTTCAATCACTAAACGCAACTTCGCTTTAAACGACTGGCCACTCCGTTTTAAACACAATCACATTTCTATTTAATATCAATTTATCTTGAACAATTTGCCAACGTTTTTGGACTCCCACCAACCACGACGCGTGCAATTCCTTCCTTTCGAAGACACTTTCTTTAGCCAGTGTTAAGCGAAAAATAAGAAAAGTATGTGGTTAGTCCCGACGTACTGACTTTGCGCCCGGTTTTTCTCCTATTTAATGGCGGCGCTTCTACGCCCAGCGCTTTAGTGCTCTACTGCGTGCAAACCAATACCAAGACCACTCGAAATCTGAAATTTCCGCTTTTATATTTTCCGAACTTTTGTTCACACGCACTGTGGTTATGAAAAAAAAAAACGTTTAGTACCACTTATTAATTCGTTGCGAATATGATAGCAAATTTGAGCCGTTTATAATAAAATGTTTGCGTTAAGACGTTCGATCACCCGATCACCACGCTTGCCATATACTTTATTTTCCGGGAGCAATAATATTTTTGCGGGGGGCCACACTCAACGCACTTTTTCTTTTTTCTATATTTAAATTCAATACTGCACTACTGATATCAATGTGCAGTTAGATTCTAGAAAAATTCCATTCCAGTATTGCGACTGCGCAGTGGAACGGCGCCGTTAAATCGCATGATTTAACTGTGGTTGCCATGGTGGAACCATACAAGGTAGTAGTCGCGGTGACATTCCTGCAGCCATCATTAAAAGTTCCATATACTTTGTTTTTGTGAACGGATGGACTAATGTCAAAATCGTACTGCGCTGAAAGATGATGTGTCAAATCGTATAACAACCACAAGTCAGCTGTCAATAATCTGGGAAATAACTATGAGGTTAAGATTCCCAAAAAAGTGAAACCAGCAGTCATGGTGACTGGTATAAATTTTAAATATAGCGACGAGGAACTGGTACAAAGAATTAAACGACAAAACATTTGTTTAAGTGAAACGGACATCAAAATTGTTAAGCAATATGAAGTGAAAAAGAACGCGAAAAACTATTATAATGCCGTGATAGAAATGAATGTTGAAGCGTTCGCAAATGTACTAGCTGGAGAAAGGCTTAATGTAGGTTGGGAACGTTGCCGAGTATATGATGCAGTGCAGGTTTTGTGTTGTTTTAAGTGCAAAGGTTTCAATCATAAAGCTAAAGACTGTAAAGAAACGGAAGTGTGCACTAAATGTCATGGCGCCCATTCTTCCAAAGAATGCAATGAGACAGCAATTAATAAATGTATCAACTGCATCAGAGCAAACAAAGATCTAAATATGGGATTAGATATAAACCACGATACTATGGATAGATTTACCCTGTATATCAGCAGAAGCTGAATGTTAAGAAAAAACATATGGCATACTAGCAACAAACCAAATATACTGTGAATATATCACGGAAAACTAAAACTACAACACGTACTAAGGAAGGCTGTATACTGCAGTGCATATATCTTAATATTAATAGTATTGTTTCAAATAAAGTAGAACTAGAACGTCTTATGGAAGTTAAACAACCAGCCTTAGTAGTGTGCTCCGAAACATGTACAACAGATAATATAATGGACTCCGAATTAAATATTTCTACATATAAATTAATCCGTTGTGATTCACACAGTAGGCACACGGGCGGTGTGTTATTTTATATACATGAACAAGTAGAATTCAACGTTGTATGCAATAAGTCTTTCGACATGAACATATGGTGTATTATTATAAAAATTAAAAAATGCGCTCTAAAGTGGAAACTTGGAGTAATCTACCACTCACCTAGTAGCAGCGATGCAGATTTTGTTAAATATTTAAATGAGATCGTCACAGAGCACCTTAAAGATTCGGATAATAATCTAATTATTGGGGACTTTAATATAAACATGAATATACCATCCACGTACTCTAACCAGCTTAGAAGTGTGTTTGTACAAATGGCCATGGTACAAAAAATTGATTTTAATACGAGAGTAACGGAGCACTCAGCTACAAAAATTGACCTACTATTTGCCAATAATGACCAGATCAAAATTGAACGTGCCAGCGAATATAAAATATCTGATCATGAGACAATCTGCTTTCAGATACCTACTTCAAAATATTGCAGAATGAGAAAATATGCTAATGCTGTCTGTTGGGAGAACTACAGCGCGGAGAACCTGATAAATCTGCTGCGGATATGTGATATAAGTTCTGTATCTAATATAGTGTTAGAAAATAGGGTTCAGGCTTTGAATGATATCTTGTCTGAAGCCATGCAAACGATGACGTACGAGAAGGGATCAAAATAAAATTGCGAAATAAGTGGTACGCCCGTGAACTAACAGTACTGCATAAAAGAAAATTTGAATTTGTAACGTAGCAAATGCTACGCCACAATATCTATTTCCTATTTTGCGCCCACCTCTAACATCATATTTTCCATTTACTGCCCACCCCTAGTAGTGTATGTACCGACATACATATATACATACATACCGGCCCAACAACCATCGCGCAAGCACAAAGCAAGCCAGCGATGGTGAACGCACAATGCTTGGGAATTTTCATTCGTGGCGCGCTGTGCGCGACAATGCGAGCATAATTCCCAACGTGTTCATAGTTACCTATGAATAAAATGATTGGCCGGAATACACCAGGCACACTTCGCCGTAGGTAAGTGAAGTGCGTGTCGGCCGCCACTGGCGGTCGACAAGGGGTGCCCTTTGGGTTAGGAGGGTGCGTTACAAGGTCGGTTCCACCGATGGTACGCCCCCCCTGCTTATCGGACCCCCCGCAGGTTTACCCACATTTCCGGTGAGTAAGACGGGATTTACACCCCTTACTACCCATCGGAAAGGTAATGCACGAGCAGCCCTCTCGGGTAGGAAGGAAACCCGTCCCAACGCCAGTGGCGGGGCGGATTTCCCCACTACCCTGGCAGACTGCCCGAGCCAATATAAATACATTGTAGGGGCTCCCTTTGGGTCGACGGGGGGTAAAGTTACAAGGTCGGTTCTGCCGATGGTACTTCCCCCCCCAGGCCTATTGGGCAGCCTTACCCATATTCCAGGGACTCCCTTTGGGTCGAGGGGGGGGGGGGGGTAAAGTTACAAGGTCGGTTCTGCCGATGGTACTTCCCCCCTCGGCCTATTGGGCAACCCTAATATTTTGTTATCATCTCCTCTGAGTAAGACGGGACTCACCCCCCCTATTACTCAGAGGAAGGGTAATGCACGGATACACGGCTCAGGTAAGAGAGGAACACTTCCCAACGCCTGCGGCGGGACAAACTCCCCTACTACCCTAGCCGAATACCCGAGCCAATATATTGTAATTAGTTAGCCTCATACTAACACACACACTTCGCCGTAGGTACAACATCATCGCCATCCCGATCCTTGGACATCCCATCCCGCAGTCTAGCCACCACCGTCATCATAGCTATTTGGTGAGAGCCACCGTCACCCAGTAATCTCTCTTCGGGCGTGATCCTAACTACCGCCGTCATTACTACCGCCGTTAGCACCCCTTAGCGAGAGCCACCGTCGTCTTCACCATCTCAGCCACCGCTTAGCTAGCACTCTATCTCCCTCTATCTGTGGAGAGCCGTCGTCCTTGGGTTACACTATATTGTCAGCGACACTACCTAGTGAACATCTCTCTCTCTCTCTCTCTCTCCTGGATTAAAGGTTGTGGATATTTTAGCCTGAGAGCCGCGTGTGTGTGTGTGTTCGAAATAAAAACACTAATTTACTGTGTATTTATTTAGGTGGGGGAAGTGGGACCTCCATCCGACTCTGGATTGACTTGAGCATACCTCAGCCTTTGACCAAACCCACCTCATAAATGGCGCCCGAGCAGGGACCCGTCTCCTCAGGCGACTGTGCCAAAACCAACGAGGGCACCAACACTGTAGGAACGGGTTCACCGAACACACAACCAACAATTGACACAAAAATAAGCGAAACCACCACCACCACGCTCAACGTCGACTCTCTAGGCTGGATTTACCTGCTGAAGAAGGAGAGGCTAATCGAAGAATGCAAACGCTACCGAATCTACACCGAAGGACATACCATCGCCGAATTACGCAGCACACTCAGCGCATACGTCCGAGACCAACGAAAGCGTAAGTCAACAGAAAATCTTTTGAGAGAGGTAGAGATGGAGATCGCCGCCGAAGAGGCCCGGCCAGTCACATCTACGCAAAACACCACGCCGGCCGTCACAATTAAAGCAATATCCCCCCAGCGTGAGCAGAGCGGCATAAGTAACACGGAGGTTATGAATACAATCCGCCGCTGGGATGTACATTACGCTGGAGGCGACACATTATACGACTTCCTGGAAAGGATTGAGGAACTGGCAGAATGCTATCTGATTAAGCCAGATCAACTCCTCCCAACCCTTCCAGAGATACTGCGTGGCAAAGCCCTTCAATGGTTCCGCCTGCGAAAACAACAACTACACACATGGGCTGACTTCCGCTCCGAAGCCGGAAAATTCTTTTTGCCGAAGCGACACATTAGCCAGCTAGATGACGCTATCCGCCAAAGAAAACAGACGAGCAGAGAAAAGGCCAAGGACTATATCCTCGCCCTCCAGACGATGATTCGCCGCCACCCGACTTTGTGCAAAGAAGATCATCTAGAACGCATATACGACGGACTACGGGTGGAGTATCGACTTTTTGTGAAGCGGGGCGAGTTCCAAACGATAGAGCAGCTTATGGAGCTCACCGACGAGTACGAACTACTGCGGAGCGAAGAAGCCAAACAGAGCCGACTGTTAGCACATAGCTTAAGCACAGTAATAATCGAGGAGCTGGAGGAGCAGAATGATCAAATAACAAACTCCCTGTCCACACTCACTGACCGTTACGATGCAAGAAACACCTGCTGGCGATGCAAGAAACGCGGCCACCGCCGCTCCCATTGCAACAACAAAAGACGACTTTTTTGTTCTAGATGCGGCAGAGATGGAACGCTCTCCAGGGATTGTGCATGCTACGGAATGAACCGAAATAATCCGATAACACCCGCACTATTATCATCCGTAGCCAAAGGGAAGGGGAACGACGGACGTTTTTACATACAGGTGTCCATCGAAGGATTGATGTGCCGCACCCTGATCGACACGGGGGCCACCGTGACATACATCAATGAAGCCGTGAGAAGGCATCTGGAACGACGAAAGATTCCACCGTTATCCAATCGTCGCAACGTGCAACTCGCCAACCAATCATGCATTGCGAGCACCCACTCCTACCCGGTCAAGGTCAAATACAATGATCAAACAGCCAGTACGTTGGTGTCTGTTATCCCTAATTTGGCCGAGAGTGTTATCCTGGGTATGGACTTTTTGGCAAAGCGCAACGTTACCGTCTCACTGGATGAAAAGCCCCTTACCACATCGGGTGCAACCAAAGCAAACACACCCGTAACCCTGCATTACATAAGAGAAGCGGAACACCTCAACGAAGAGCGAAAGATAGAACACCTAGAGCTCATAGAAACACATCAAAAAGCACCCACACACCTAAAAGGGCCAAACACTGCCGCAGAACACATACACAACACAACACTAAAACAAAGTTATTACCCGGCCATCCTCCTCAGCAACAATGGTGAGCAACTCGTCACGAACGCTCCGGCAACGATCCTGAAGGATCATAACACCACCCACCGATTTACCAAACCGGGTGCCCCCCACAAAAATCCTACCGAACGCGTTAATCGCGTTATCAAAACAAGGGTGGCACAACGTACGAAACAAGACCATCGGAACTGGCAACGGGAATTACCAGAAAAAGCGTTCGCCATAAATACGACCCAACAAAAATCAACCGCCGAAATAAATTTTAACCGCAACTTCGTTGGGCCGAGAGAAGCACGAACGAAATATGCCATGCCCGAAGAACCGCCTCCATTCGACGCAGTACCGTGGCCCGCAAATAAGCCACGAATACTGGACGCTAAGATATTCTGGAACCCGCCATTAATAGCCGGCCATCTAAACGCCATCGTATGCGACAAACCAACCGCTGGTGACACTATACCGTATGCACCAAACCTAGAGCCACACGATACTATTAATGGAAACCACGCCCAGACTTCTTTGCCCGGACTATGGCTAAATCGCAAAAAGGGTGTAACACGGCGGGTAGGGTGGACAAAGATCACGCCATAATCAAGCTGAAAGAACACTACAAGATGGTACGATTCGCTGGCTGAGGAGAAGCAAGATCCGACCTAGTTTGATAAGTTTTCTATACATGAAATGTAAATACCTTAATCTTGAAATGTAAATTTAAAATGAATTTCTACTTGCAATGTAAATTTAAACACAAATGAAATATACACATTATTGTTGAAAAAAGAAGAAGAAAAAACAAAATCAATCAATCATAATAATAAAAACATCAACGAACACATATACACACATGTCGGCCGAGCCATCGGATTCAACCGATGATAAAACATACCTGGGCTCTGCCCATGTTAGTTCAGGCCTCCGCGCAAAAACCTTAGAATACCACAACTTTTCGGGGGACTGTAACGTAGCAAATGCTACGCCACAATATCTATTTCCTATTTTGCGCCCACCTCTAACATCATATTTTCCATTTACTGCCCACCCCTAGTAGTGTATGTACCGACATACATATATACATACATACCGGCCCAACAACCATCGCGCAAGCACAAAGCAAGCCAGCGATGGTGAACGCACAATGCTTGGGAATTTTCATTCGTGGCGCGCTGTGCGCGACAATGCGAGCATAATTCCCAACGTGTTCATAGTTACCTATGAATAAAATGATTGGCCGGAATACACCAGGCACACTTCGCCGTAGGTAAGTGAAGTGCGTGTCGGCCGCCACTGGCGGTCGACAAGGGGTGCCCTTTGGGTTAGGAGGGTGCGTTACAAGGTCGGTTCCACCGATGGTACGCCCCCCCTGCTTATAGGACCCCCCGCAGGTTTACCCACATTTCCGGTGAGTAAGACGTGATTTACACCCCTTACTACTCATCGGAAAGGTAATGCACGAGCAGCCCTCTCGAGTAGGAAGGAAGCCCGTCCCAACGCCAGTGGCGGAGCGGATTTCCCCACTACCCTGGCAGACTGCCCGAGCCAATATAAATACATTGTAGGGGCTCCCTTTGGGTCGACGGGGGGTAAAGTTACAAGGTCGGTTCTGCCGATGGTACTTCCCCCCCAGGCCTATTGGGCAGCCTTACCCATATTCCAGGGACTCCCTTTGGGTCGAGGGGGGGGTAAAGTTACAAGGTCGGTTCTGCCGATGGTACTTCCCCCCTCGGCCTATTGGGCAACCCTAATATTTTGTTATCATCTCCTCTGAGTAAGACGGGACTCACCCCCCCCCCCCCCCCCCTATTACTCAGAGGAAGGGTAATGCACGGATACACGGCTCAGGTAAGAGGGGAACACTTCCCAACGCCTGCGGCGGGACAAACTCCCCTACTACCCTAGCCGAATACCCGAGCCAATATATTGTAATTAGTTAGCCTCATACTAACACACACACTTCGCCGTAGGTACAACATCATCGCCATCCCGATCCTTGGACATCCCATCCCGCAGTCTAGCCACCACCGTCATCATAGCTATTTGGTGAGAGCCACCGTCACCCAGTAATCTCTCTTCGGGCGTGATCCTAACTACCGCCGTCATTACTACCGCCGTTAGCACCCCTTAGCGAGAGCCACCGTCGTCTTCACCATCTCAGCCACCGCTTAGCTAGCACTATATCTCCCTCTATCTGTGGAGAGCCGTCGTCCTTGGGTTACACTATATTGTCAGCGACACTACCTAGTGAACATCTCTCTCTCTCTCTCTCCTGGATTAAAGGTTGTGGATATTTTAGCCTGAGAGCGCGTGTGTGTGTGTGTTCGAAATAAAAACACTAATTTACTGTGTATTTATTTAGGTGGGGGAAGTGGGACCTCCATCCGACTCTGGATTGACTTGAGCATACCTCAGCCTTTGACCAAACCCACCTCATAAATTATATAAAATTGCGATTAGCACAGGTCACTGGGATGATTATAATGCCGTTAAAAAAATATATAAAAAACAACAATACTTAAAAAGAAGAAATACATAGAAGATCAAGTGATTATTAATAAAGGAAATATGAAATCCATGTGGAAATGTTTGAAAGATGCTGTGGAACTTGCAGATAATAAAGAGCATATTAAAAAAATAGTATTTAACGGTGAATGTCTGGAAAATAGCAACGATATAGCTAATGTCTTGAATTGTTACTTTGTTCAGAGCATAATTCAAATCAATGATAGTATTGAAACAATTGAGCTTGTTGATGAAAGTGAAACAACCAACTCGGTAGCAACATTTGAGCTCACCAGTATCGAGTTAGAAGATATAATGAACATAACAAAATCATTTAAAAACAAATATGGCGGTAAAAACCTATTGTCAGAGGGTGTTATCAAGGACTCTATGGTGTACATTGCACACTTATATAAGGACATTATAAACGAATCGTTTGATAGTGACATTGTTCCCATCTGCTGGAAGATATCCACAATAATACCAGTGGCAAAAGTAAAAAATACAATGAAACCTGACGAGCTGCGTCCGATTAATACCCTACATATTGATGAGAAAATTATGGAAACAGTGGTGAAAAAGCAACTAGTAGCATACCTAGACGATCATAATATAATCATACCAGAGCAATCAGGCTTCAGGAAAGGCCACTCCTGCGAAACAGCATTGAATATGGTAATTGCAGAGTGGAAAGAGGCTGTTGCTGATAAAAAGGTAGTATTATCTTGCTTCTTAGACTTAAATAGGGCGTTTGAAACAATCGATCGAAATGAATTGCTGAAGTTAATGGATAAAATTGGGATCAAGAGAAAAGCTTTGGAATGGTTTCGTAGTTACCTCAGTAACAGAAAGCAGAGGACGGTAATTGCAGACGCAGTTTCATCGGTTGTTGATGTTAACATTGGGCTGCCACAAGGCTCAGTACTTGCTCCGATATTGTTTATAATTTACATCAATGATATAAAAAATTGCTTGAGAAATTGTAAAATAAGTCTTTTTGCGGATGATGCATTAGTTAGCATTAGTGACAAAAATGTAGATTGCGCTGTCATGAAAATACAAGAAGACTTAAATAATTTATTTAAGTGGCTATGCAGTAGAAAGCTAAAACTTAATATTGATAAAACTAAGTATATGATATTTAACAAGAACCATAATTACTTAATCCAGTCGTCTGAAAATAAAAACCAATGCAATTGAAAGAGTAGGTCAAATGAAGTACCTAGGTGTAATAATTGATGAGAAACTAAGTTTCACAGAACACATGAATCATTTAGAGAAGAAAATTGCACAGAAAATAGGATTTATGTATCGAACATGTAAGCATATTAGCCAACATCATAAAATATTAGTATATAGATCAATTGTAGAACCACATTTTATTTACTGCCCATCAATACTACTAGTAACAAATGATACGTTAATTAATAAGCTCCAAATACAGCAAAACAAAGCAATGCGTTTGATACTAAAATGCTCTTATAGAACATCAAAAGGTATTATGCTTCCTATGTTAAATTGCAATTAATCTGTTATTACTCTTTGAAGTTTATACATTACATAACACAGGGAATGTTACCAAATTATCTGAGTGATAGGATACAGTACAATTATGAGATCCATAACTATGGAACTAGGAGTAGCAGAAATTTAAGACTGCCCAAAGTAAGAACCGAGTTCGCAAAAAAGACCTTAGAATACGTAGGCTATAAAATGTATAATGAACTACCAGCAGAGATAAAAGACTGTGAAAACGTTGTTAAGTTTAAAGAAAAACTATTTCTATATTGTAAAAATTTAAATATTTAATACTAGTTAAACAATAAATTTACTCATTTCTTTTTAATGAAATAGTTTTAAGAAACAATTCTGAATTTTGTAAATTGTACTATACAATGAATTAGGCTTTTTTGGCCGTAATAAATAAAACAATAATAATAATAATGAGATATTATTTACGTTTGATAAGACATAATTTAAGTTTGTACCTCTTCTGGAGTATTGCCTGGCAAGTTTTGTGAGGTATTTAAAGCAGCGCGGTCACGCTTCGACTTCCTAGTAAACAAAGTCGCCACAGAATGTTTCAGCCAGAAAGTAGAATCGAGGACCCTATCAAAAAAATTTGTCAGGAACTAAGATTCTGAAAGAAGAAATATCTCTTGCAGACTTAAAATTAAACTTATAAACATTAATATTGCTGTTAAGTTCAACACCAAGCTCAGAGCAAACGTAGGTAGATATATCAGCTTCCGTCAGCGATGCGTGGAGCCGTGATACATAAATGCCTACGGGGGAACAGCAGTCACCTCCCTAGGAGCATCAGGTTCTAAAGCAACCGATTCAGAAAGAGGGGCTGTGGTAAAGGCTGCGAGTGCGGTTGTTGTTACAGCAGTCGAATCATTACCAGAATTTAGTTGAATAGCAGGAACATTAACAGCATCAGAATCATCGGCATTAACAGAATTAATACTGTTCCCAACAGCATTCGCTTTGTTTGTTGAAGCTGAAGTTTTGTTCTTACGAGACATTGAAATGTTAGCAGCAGCACTGGGGTTAACAGTTGTATTGGGAATATCAGCAGTATTAACAGGTGCTGTCAATCGTGTAGCATAAGACATTTGTGTGTTGAAATCACGCAGGGGGGTGGCTGAATGTACACAAAAAAGCTCACTATTTTTATCAGCAGAAATTGGACTTGCACAAACAGGTGTTCGGGCGAGCAAATTGCAATGTATACATGGCTGCATTAGTGTAGGTGAAATCGATAGAGTATGTGGTTTGAGCGCGCAAATAATATTACCACTACTCAACGAGTTCGGATTATTGATAGAGCTACAACATTTTTTATTTTTTTATGCCATTAGCCATCACCTTCACACACCTTTCATTGTTTTTGTTAGAGTCGTCTTCATTCTCTTTAAAATGTTTTTGATGAAATTCTTTCTATCAGCCATCTCCGCAAACAAATACTTAAATTTAAGGTACAAGGCAAGCATTTTATTTATTTATTTATTTATTTATTATTACGGTCTTTAAGACCTAGTTTAGGTTAAAATAAGAGATAAAACGTAAATACTCATGTCACATTTAGTGACGTACAATATAAAAACAATTTTTCTTTGAACTTACTAATATTTTCACAGTCTTTCAAATCAGAAGGTAACTCATTATACATTTTATACCCTAAATATTCAAGAGACCTTTTGGCGAACTCAGTTCTTATTCTAGGCAGTCTTATATTATTGCAATTTCTTGTTCCATAATTGTGGATTTCATGATTATAATGTATTTTACTACTCAGGTAATTCGGTAACATTCCTAACCTAAGTTGGTGTATAAATTTCAATGTGAAATAACTAACTGACTGTTTAATACTAAGCCAGTTTAATCTATTGAGCATTACAATTTTTGGCGTTCTTGGAGGGCATTTTAAAATAAATCGCATTGCCTTGTTTTGCTGTATTTGAAGTTTCTTAATATATATATCATTACTTAATAGCAGAATAGTAGGACAATAAATAAAGTGTGGTTCAATAATTGAACGATATACCAATATTTTATGACTTTGACTGATACGTTTACATGTTCTATACATGAAGCCTATTTTCTGTGCAATTTTCCTTTCCAGATAAGTTACATGCTCTCCAAAATTTAGATTATCATCAATCAAAACTCCTAAATACTTAATTTTTTCTACTCTTCGGATTTCCATGTTTTTTACCTTCAGCGTAATATTATTTAAACTATTGTTACTTATGATATTAGTGTTTTTACAAAATATCATGAACTTAGTTTTTTCGACATTTAATTTCAGTTTTCTAAGGCATAACCATTTGTATAGCGAGTCCAGGTCTTCTTGTACTTTCAGCATGGCACATTCTGCATATTTTTCACTTATGATAAGCAATGCATCATCCGCAAATAGACGTATTTTACAATATTTTAAGCATCTTTTGATATCATTGATATACAATGTAAACAATATTGGCGCCAAGACCGAGCCTTGTGGTAAACCAATGTTAACATCCACCACTGATGAAACCTCCTTTCCAATTATCGTTCTCTGTTTTCTGTCACCCAAATAACTCCGGAACCATTCCAAAGCCTTTCCTCTAATACCAATTTTAAACATAACGTCCAATAGCTCAGATCTATCGACAGTTTCAAAAGCCCGTTTTAAATCCAAGAAGACAGACACCGTAAATTTTTTGTCCGCCATGTCTTCTTTCCAATCTGCAATTACCATATTCAACGCTGTTTCACAAGAATGGCTCTTCCTGAATCCCGATTGTTCTGGGATAATCACATTGTGCTTCTCTAAGTATGCCACAAGTTGATCCTTTACCACTGTCTCCATAATTTTTTCATCTGTAGGTAACGTGTTAATTGGACGTAGTTCCTCGGGTTTCATTGTATTTTTTACTTTTTCAACAGGTATTATTGTTGAAATTTTCCAGTAACTAGCTACAATACCGCTGTTTAAGGATTCGTTAATTATGTCTTTGTAGAAATTAGCAGTATATCATGGCATCTTTAACGACACCCTCCGATAAAAGCTTGTCGCCGCCATATTTGTTTTTAAGTGATTTTGTGATAATAATAATATCGTCCACTACAATGTCAGTAAATTTAAATGTTTCAAATGGATTACTATGATTTCCGCTTATTTCATCCCCATTTACAATTTCTTCGATGCTATCATTAATTTCAACAATACTTTGTATATATTGCTATCTCGATTTGAATAATATTTTGACTTTTGCGCTGCTGTAAGGATTTTCTTTGGTTGCTAATAAACAACTTTCCTTTTCCTTGCATCTAGCTTTTGTTGGTATACGGGACAAGTTCTATCCAGAGTATCATGGGTTTCGTCAAGTCCTAGATTCAGCTGCTTGTTTGCTCGTATGCAGTTAATGCACTTGTTTACTGCATCCTTTATGCATTTTGTATGCTTATGCTCACCCAAGCATTTTGTGCATACTTCCTTTTCGTTGCAGTCAGCCGCTTTGTGATTGAAGCCTTTGCATTTAAAACAACACAATACCTGCACTGCATCATATACTCGGCAACGTTCCCAACCTACATTAAGCCTCTCTCCAGCTAGTACATTTGCGAACGCTTCAACATTCATTTCTATCACAGCATTATAATAGTTTTTCGCGTTCTTTTTCACTTCATATTGCTTAACAATTTTGATGTCCGTTTCACTTAAACAAATGTTTTGTCGTTTAATTCTTTGCACCAGTTCCTCGTCGCTATATTTAAAATTTATACCAGTCACCATGACTGCTGGTTTCACTTTTTTGGGAATCTTAACCTCATAGTTATTTCCCAGATTGTTCTCAATGGCATTTTTTATTTTGTCACGCTCATGATCATTTTCGCTTTCAACAATAACAACTCCGCTTTGCCTTGCTACTATATTAGTTATTTGCAGCCCTTTAGGATCAACTTTCGAGTTTAGGTCAGTTTTGGTTATTTCTATATTTTGCTTTTTATTCGGCTTGACAATTAGGGGATGATTCTTTCTAATGTCTGGTAACACTTCTTTTTTTTGTCCATCATTTTTTGTTATCGCTGCGTATGACACTTTGGCTTCAACACTATTAACATTTTTCTTTATTTCATTGCACATTTTTTTATTCTCTTTACTTATTTCTTCAATCATTTTCTTATTGTCATCCTTGTTTGTTTTCAACTCATCACAGACCTGCTCGCTGCTTCGCTTGAAGCCTTCAGCAATTTCCCGTATTTTGTTCACTTCTACAACACTCTTTTCGCATGATTCTTGCGCTTTTTGCATTGCCTTAATTCTGTCGCTAAATGCAACTTCCACTGCTTTTAAAACTTGCTTTATTTCTCTTTCATGTTTCTTGAGAGCATTATCAAATTCATTCCTGTACTCAGATAGTTGTTTGCCATTTTTGCTCACTACCATCTGCATATCTTTTAGAATGTCATCTACGTTATGCACATACTGCACACAATCATTACACATAAATCTAAGCATTTCACATTCGTCTAATTTATTAACACTGTATTGGTCTATGCCCGAGCATTTTGGTGCTAAATGATAATATCTCCCACATACCCCTTCGCAACGAATTTTTGACACTTCTCCACGTATTGTACTTTTGCACTTGTCGCATTTACTCTCCATTTGTGGACTCCAATGTAGCTTTATGGGATGCCAACACAGCGTCATAGGCGTTACAAAGCTTGCCGTAGGCATTTAGGCAATCCGTGCGCATATAACTTAAGTGGCGGTTCTTCGTAGGCAAATTCACGTCGTACTCTGAAAAGTTTCCTTCACAGCAAGAACAATGGTAGACATTTTTGCAAAAGCCACCACAAGGCACAAGAGGGTTTCTGAACGCGAAAAATGCTTGTCGCACTTGGCACAAAACTTATCCATTACACCAGATATCGTAATATGAAAAATAAATAAATAAAAACTGGACGAAGAGAATAAATAACAGAGAGCGGGATAAAACATGTCTCTTCGGCACGAAAATTATTTCTCTATCATATATTTGATCCCGACATCGGCCGCAGGGCCACGGCTTATCTGTCCGGTCAGGTGATGTAAACCAATAAATAACCAACGTCTACAACCCTCTTGCCACCTGTTGCCCTATTGGATACCGCCCCAATACCACAGCCCTACTCACTGGCGATAATCGCATTATCTTAGGCGATTTCAATGCCTATGACGATCTATGGCATTCAAACCTGCAGGAGGACAGCAGGGGTGAGATGTTGGCGAATTAAATAGAAGAAATGACGTTCTGCACAATAAACGGAGACGTCCCCACTCGTATGGTAGGAAGCTGTCACAGTTCGCCAGATATATCGATCGTGAGTGCAGGACTCGTAAACTGCGTCAACTGGCAGCCATTGGTAACATTGGCATCCGACCACCTGCCTATACTTATTTCGCTTGAGCGAACCGACGATTTCATCGTCACCGAAAAACGCATTTTCATAAACTTAAAAATAGGAAAGTGGGATGAGACAGCCGCTATGCTGCCATCTCTATCCCGACTGATGCTTGCCAAGGGGAGCGTGCTTTCCGCAAGTTCATTGAATCTGCCTCGGCTCGCTTTATTCCCGCGGGAAGAATTCCCAAAATTCGCCTCATTTTCCAGTGGAGGCCGCAAATTTAGCGAGAAAACGTGACCTTGTAAGATAGCTGGATCCCGGCGCACCCCAAATAAGAGATATAAACCAACGCACCAGATTGTTTGTGGATGAACAAAAGCGGGCGAAATGGGAGGAGCATCTAAGTGGTTGTAACCTCTCTGCCGGTGTGGGTAAGCTTTGGTCCAGCGTAAAGTCCCTATCGAATACGTCTAAGCACAATGATAAAATTTCCATCGCCTTTGGCGAGAAAGTGCTTTCGGATGCGAGAAAATGCGCGAGCGCTTTTTGCCGACAATATATAATGCATTCTACGGTTGACAATGTTAGACGGAAGCCAACAGACGCGCGCATAAGCATAAATTCTGCGCGTCCCCAATTACCATCACCGCCAAAGAGGTTGAGGATGCCATCGGTCATGATAAACCATTTAAAGCAGTGGGCCCAAACGGCATAGCCATGCCGATGCCTAAAAGCCTAGGTGAAGAACGTGTCAAATATTTCGCACATATCATCAACCTGTCCCTTTCGACCTTTGTCATTCCCCAAAAATTGAAAATGGCCAAGGTGGTCCCGCTACTAAAGCCTGGGAAACCAGCTAACATAGGAGATTCATATCGCCCGAAATCTCTCCTATCACCAGTAGAAAAGACACTTGAAGCCATTTTTCTCCCTTATTTCAAAGCAAATTTGCAACTAGGTTGTCATCAGCATGGCTTTAGAAAACTTCATAGCACAACCACCGCGCTAAATGCCATCAGCACCCAGATAAATTGCGGTTTAAATCAAAATCCCCACCATAGAACAGTACTCGTAGCGCTAGACCTATCAAAAGCTTTTGATACGGTCAACCATGGCACGTTACTGCAAGACCTGGAAGGGTCTACCCTTCCCCCATGTCTTAAAAGGTGGACCGCAAATTATCTCGTTGGTCGGAAGGCATCGGTGCAATTTAGAAACGCAACGTCAATATCAAGAATAATTAAACAAGGGGTGCCACAGGGTAGTGTCCTATCCCCACTTTTGTTTGACTTCTACATATCAAAGCTACCTTCGCCGCCAGTTGGAGTTACTATCGTTTCCTACGCCGATGACTGCACAATAATGACCACTGGCCCAGACCCACAGATCGATGAGCTTTGCAACAAAATAAACGGCTTCCTCCCCAATCTCGCCAGTTTTTTCGCCACGCGAAACTAGACATTATCACCGACTAAGTCATCGGCAACCTTCTTTATAACATGGATGTCCCAAATGTCGACAAAATGTTTGAACATACACGTCAATGGCACTACGCTACCGAATGTCTTACACCCCAAAATCTTGGGTGTGTCGTTTGATCAGGATCTACACTTTGGTGAGGATGCAGCCGCAATTGTGCCGGAAATCCAGAGCCGTAATAAATTCCTCAAATATCTTGCTCGCAGTAAGATAAAGAAATGCTCATTACCACTTACAAAGCAATTGGTCAGCTGATTGCAAGCTACGCGTCCCCGATATGGCAGCCAAGCCTGAAGACTACTCACTGGAGAAAGCTACAGGCCTGCCAAAATACCGCCCTCAGAACCGCCACGGGTTGTCTTCTTATGTCCACAGAACATCAGTTGCCTAGCGTGGCGAGAATACTCAGAAACCTGGGCATCCCAAAAGACATCTGATGGATGAGCCAACATCGGCCAGGGGTTTAATGAGTCATCTCCGTAAGCATTATGAGGAAATACGGCACCTGAGGACACAGCCGTATGGAGGCTAAAAACACAAGCAGGTCCTCAGTGAACTTCACAAACAGGGTCGGACTTCTATGCCAGGAATTGCCGGTGAATCCTGTACTCAAAGAACAATACCCAAAACTTGCAGACGAGGAACGCGCCCTCCCTAGGGAAACGCGAGTTATTCTAGCTCAACTTCGATCTGTATACTGTAACATGTTAAACTCTTACCCATCCAGAATCAACCCCGACATACAAAATATATGTCCTGCTTGTAACGTGTCCCCACATGATACCAACCATCTCTTCAACTGTGTTGTGGAACCAACGCCTCTAAAACCCCTCTCATTTTGGTCCACCACTGTTGAAACAGGGGATTTTCGACAAATATTGCCTGTGGTTCCACAATCAACACCGGCGGATGAGATCAACGCATGTTTAAAGTCTTTTCTTCTGTGGGGACATGCGCAAAAATTGACATTGAATATAAATATGCGCGTTCGATTCCACAACGACCAATCTGCAGACGGTTCTCGAAGCAATTGGCAACGAAAAAGTTCGAGTCGATAATACAAATGGATTGATTACATTGCCGAACATTTTCTGTACCATTCTCCAATCAACAGAATAGTTGATTGAAAGTGTGTTTCCAAATATTGCTCAAAGTTACAGGAATCACAATTGGTTGAAAGAACGCGCAATACTGGCACCAAAAAATTTACACTTCAATGCAATCAATTATCAGATTCAAGAAAAATTGCCAGGTGCAGTGACATCATATAAATCTGTTGATAGCGCAATGAATGCAGATGATGCAGTGAATTATCCAATTGAATTTTTGAATTCATTGGAACCATCTGGTATGCCACCGCATTATTTGAATTTAAAGGTTGGCTCATCAATTATTTTACTGCGGAATTTAAATGCACCAAAACTGTGCAATGGCACAAGATTAGTAGTAAAAAAATTGATATCGAATTTAATTGAAGCGACAATATTGACCGGAACAGCGAAACATGAAATTGTACTCATACCATGTATTCCACTGATTCCAACAGACATGCCATTTGAATTTAAGCGTTTGCAATTCCCAGTGCGTCTATCATTTGTCATGTCCATCAATAAGGCACAAGGACAAACGCTTCAAATATGCGGATTAAATTTGGAGGAGCCGTGCTTTTCACATGGACAGCTATACGCGGCCTGCTCAAGAGTTGGAACTCCAAATTGTTTGTTTGTGCTCGCTTCCAATGGGCAAACTAAAAATATTGTATATCCAAATGTTTTGGATTGACATTAATAATTTTGAAATACAATGAATTCATTTCATAAAAAAAATTTATAATCTTTCATTTCTTTTTTTGGTTGGTTGCTACGAAGTGCAACCGGGTCCGATAGTAAAATATATAAGATAAGAAGTCCTTTTCTTTAAAGTGTAAGGATAATTATATCATTTGTCAACTTGCCTTGTCCAGGGGTCAATTCCTTAACTGTGAAAAACTGAAAAATGTACACTTATTGAAAACTCATTTGCACACACAATTGACACTTTAAATTTTCATGCGATTCTGTAAATTATTGTGCACATTGTTTTGCTTGAATTAGCGCTGAATGTAAAAGTCTTATGTCAGTTAGAAAATATTCATCAAACTCCATGAAAACAAAAAAGTCATTCTGCAACAATGCGTATGAGTTTTGAATGCCACAATAACTGTGAGTTTTAAAGTGTACACAAGAAATTGTGTAAACTTTGAAATTCTGATTCTGTAAAGCAAAACTGTGAACAAAAAAACTCATTGATAAAAACTTTGTGAGTTTTCTTGACAGCCAGTGTACACTATTGTGACATTCAAAACTCATACGCACTGTTACAGAATGACATTTTTGTTTTCGTGGCGTTTGATGAATATTTTCTCACTGACATAAGACTTTTACATTCAGCAAAACAATGTGCACAATAATTTACAGAATCGCATGAAAATTTAAAGTGTAAATTATGTGTGCAAATGAGTTTTCAATGAATGTACATTTTTAACTTTTGCACAGTTAGTGAATTGACCCCCTGGAGCACCCACATGAATAAAATATCAACCAAAAAAATTGAATTTTCAATATTTATTTTTAATTATAATAACCAAACATAACATATAATATAAACATTTATTTAAAACATATCATTAGATTTAGTAATTTTTTTTTTTTTTTTAAATATTATATATGAGGCGCCTATATGCAAAACCAGATATTTTAAAATAATATTTAAATTGCGACAATATTGCTTCGCATACCAACATTCTAAAAACCCGTATTGAAAATTCATAACAATTTTCATTCATAACAAATTAAACAATTTTTTGTGCTTTTTCTAAGTTTTACATATCATGGATTCATCTGGTTTTGCATCTTGGAGCCTCATATATACATGAATTGCAACTTAAATTAATACATTTAATATAAAAAAGAAGTAAATACTTTAATAATAACACAAAAATATATTAATTGCTTTGAGCTATATTGCTGGAGCAGCTCACTTTATATTTGGACAATTCAGAAGTGTGTTATATTCATGTAAAATTTGAGTTGTTTCCATGGTTTCGAATAAAAAATTTGATTATTTTAATTTTACAACTTAAAGCTAAGTAGAAATTTTTATTAGATTTACTCTTTTTTCAGATCAAGAATATTAAAAGATGTCGTGGAATCCGATTGCTGTCGTAATTGAATTTGAAAGTAATAAAGTAAAGTAAAATATGAACTAATCATTCAAGCAATAATTCTGCAACTCTTAGCAGGAGTATTGATTGGTTTCAAGTCTAATTCCGACAGCAATAGGATCACGTCATACCTTATTATATATGTACATGAAATTGCAACTTAAATTGATACAGTTGATATAAAGAAAAGTAAGTATTTTAATAATAAATAAACTCGTTTAATTGGTTTTTGTTTTCAATTGAAATCTTTTCTAAGCGAGCACAAAATAATTTTAAGCTTTAGAAAAAACTCCAATTATTTGAATAATCTACAACTTAAAGCTTAGTAGAAATTCAGATTAGGTTTACTCTTTTTTCAGATCAAGAATATTCAAAGGTGTCGTGGAATCCGATTGCTATCGTAATTGATGAACTTAAAAACGTACGACTAGTAATTGAGTCAGACTTATTATTGTTCTAAATCTAGTCATTCAAGCAATACTTCTGCAACCCTTAGCAGGAGTATTGATTGGTTTCAAATCTAATTCCGACAGCATTCGTATCACGACATCCCTTATTATATATGCACATGAAATTGCAACTTAAATTAATACAGTTGATATAAAGAAAGTAAGTACTTTAATAATAACATAAACTCTCTTAATTGGTTTTTGTTTTCCAATTGAAATATTTTCCTGTGCAAGCACATCGCTAACCTGTGTTGGCAAAAGATATGATTATACTGTCTTCGATAGATGTCGGACGAGCCGCTACTCGGCGAAGTAGAGATGACCGTTGTGTTGGTGGCAGCAGTTACAACAGCAGTTTCTAACTTTGCACCATCCGTACAGTGTGATTAATGCTTCACTGCCTTTTCCAATTGCTTGGCGCCAGCAATTTTTGCTGTTTGTAAAGCTTTAGCTGTAATCCAAATATATAGATGGGTTAAAGTGGTTTTCGTATGTTATTCAACAACTCACCCTATACCATCATCACGACCTTCTCATCGATTTTGAATATGTGTACTGTTTCAGTATTCAGACCCAGTTCATTTGGTGCAATATTTTCGCTTTGATGAATATGTATACTATCCGTTAGGCAGACAATTGGGTGCGTTCGATTCATTCATATACTGTGAGTATTTGAGCCGTAGATGCAATGGCAGATATTTTGATTTTTTTGAAGTGTAACATTTGTAAACAGTTCGGTTTCTCTGCTGTCACCATCACCACTAGAGAGCTATTGAAGAAACGCTCGACCAAGATAATATGTTGCGATTTATGCGCATAGATTTCTTCCACCTTGTCACAGTTATTGATGGAGAAAATGCGAAATCCATATTTACCATCCAATACGGAAATGGAACTGTAGAGGAAGAAACATTTTATAAAATGTAATAATATCAAAAAATGATAGTTGTGCTAAAATTGGGTAAAGTATTGTATATGTTTTTCTCGGAGAGTTTCGCCACCAGCTTCATATACAATTAACAACTATAGTCTAGAAACTGTAAATAATTTTATTGACTTGGGAGTCATGATGGATTCCAAACATAGTTTCAATCTTCATATTAATGCTACAGTGAATAAAGGCAAAGGTGTTTTTGCATTTGTTAAACGGTGGTCAAAAGAATTTAACGACCCTTACATAACTAAAGCACTTTTTACAACATTAGTTAGGCCAATATTAGAATACGGCTCGATAATTTGGAATCCGCGTTATCAAGTCCATGCAGACAGTCTCGAATCAATACAAAAACAATTTTTACTATTTGCCTTAAGAAATTTCCAATGGGACTCTTTAACTAATCTTCCTACTACTTACTAATCGATTAAAGCTTATCAATCTTCCAACTCTTGCTAGTCGAAGGGAAATGCTTGGTGTAATATTTATGACAAAACTTTTAAATTGATCAATTTCGAGCCCATTCCTTCTGAATGAAGTGAACTTTTGCGTTCCCTCTCGGACATCGAGACACTTCAAACCTCTTCTGCTGAAACAATGTAGAACGAATTTCGAACAAAATGAACCTTTTCGGCGTTTATGCCAAGATTATAACTCTCACTCAAACACATTTGATAGCTCGGACTCCCTTTTTTCTATAAAAAAGATTGTTCTCACCTCTCTAAATTAATGTATAATACGTTTGCTTCTGTTCTCGTTAAGTATTACGCTTGGCTGATGAAATTTCTTCTGTAGCTGAGCAGTCTCAGATCGTGACGCTTGACAAACCGCTGCCCATCAAAGACTCGGCAAAATAAAATAAAAATAAAAAAAAAGTTATTATATATATATATCGCGTGAACAGGATTAGCCTGGTTTCATTGGGCCACTTGAGGGCAGCGCGCTGCCACAACGTCCATTAAAAAAAAAAAAAAAAAGTATAGCGAAGTATCATCGGCTTTGTCCTGGTGAAAATTGAGTTTGAATAGGTTTTATTCTTCATTCTTAGAAAAATGTACGAAGGTACCTGGTAAGATATTAAAAATTCTCAACACTTTTTTGCAGTAACTTAAAAAAACTCATATTCAAACTTCTTTTTAACTTCTACATATCAATAGCTACCTTTACCACCAGGAGTCACTACTGCTTCTACGCCTATGCTATTGTTTCCTACATCGATGAGCTTTGTAATAAAATAAACAGCTATCTCCCCAATCTCCCCAGTTTTGCCGCCTTGCGAAACCTGATATTGTCACCAACCAAATCATCGGTGACCTTATTGAAAACATGGCCGCGCATGCACTAGCAATTGTAACGAAAATCCAGAGCTGTAACAAATATTTAATATAATTCGATAAATCGGCAGTACTTGGGGTAAATATAAATAGACGTTTGCATGGTACGCTTCTCCGATATGGTCGTCAAGTCTAAAGGTTACTCACTGGAAGAAAATACAGGCCTGCCAAAATGCTGCCCCCAAAACCGCTACGGTCTGCCTTCTTATGTCCTCGGAACACCACCTCCACAATGAAGCGAGAAAACTCCCAATAAGGGAAAGAAATGAAATCTAACCAAACAGTTTCTGTAGAATACCTAGAAACCTGGGCATTCCAACAGATTGTTGATCCAACACCGCTTTGGGGCTTAAAGAGTCATCTCCGTAAGCATTATGAGAAAATACGGCACCTGAGAACTCAGCCGTATGAAGCAAAAAACACAAGCAGGTCCTCAGTGAACTCCAAAAACAGGCATCCGACCTTTATGCTAGAAATTGCCCGGTGAATCCAGTACTCAAAGAACAGTACCCAAAACTTGCGGAAGAGGACCGCATACTCCCCAGGGAAAAGCGAGTCACTCTAGCTCAACTTCGTTCTGGATACTGTAACAGGTTAAACTCTTACCTATCCACAATCAACCCCTACATACAAAATGTATGCCCCGCTTGCAATGTGTCCCCACATGACACCAATCATCTCATTTCTTAAATGTAATGTGGAACCAACGCCTCTAACACCCCTTTCATTATGCTCCACCCCTGTTGAAATAGCAAGTTTCCTTGGACTCCCGTTAAAGGATATTGATGACAATTTGTGATCGGTCGCACCTATTAGGTGGGGCGAAGCAATGCTACAACAACAACAACCATCTCGGGAATGATTAATATCATCACTTTAAACCTTATAAGCCATCCCGCCCACCCCCTATTTCCACGAGGAACTTGGGGTCGCCATTACACATTACACTGAACGAGTCCACGGCGACGTTACTGACCAGTTTAACGCCTTACAGTTAGTTGGCAAAAGAAACGGCATATACGACCAGAAGGCACTCGAAGACGATGCCTCAAAACTACAACCAAAAGCAATAATTATCATTTCACTGACACAAATTTTATAGTTTTTTCTTCCGGAGTTGGACACAATCTTTTCATAATATTACTTAACAATTTAAGATTAGACATTTTTTTCAATTTGTATTTTGACTTACCAGCAACAACAGAATCTTGTTTAATTGTACGCCGCACAATCATTATAGCACCATGTAACGAAGCTCAGTTTCTTCCAAAAATTTTTCGGCACTGCCACGTAAAATCAATGTACATGTTCTAGCATTAACGCAACCTTTAAATAATTATAAACTATACAAATGAAATTAATGTCAAACCCACTATCAAACCTTGGAAAATTTTGAAACGTTCACCACCAACCTGACGTTCCCCAAAGTAATCACATTGACCCAAAACACTTGAATTAATATTATTAGCTGTATTCATAACAGCACCACCACAAGCTTTCATTCTACGTTTCCAATCTTCCTCTGGTACATGAACAGCATAGAACATATCACGATCTGCAAAATACTGTGTAGCAACATCACCAATTGGTAGTTTAGAAAACACAACATTGGCGCCTTACTTAGCTAGTTTATTGTACAGGAGACGCCCTTCAGCATCAGCAATTTTCTGATACTCTTGGATATTGGAGGACATTGCTGTGGCAGAGCATTTTTCCAATAAAGCACTTTGTTGTTCCTTTGATTGGCGCTTCGACATGTACAGCCATGTCACATTTTATCATGCATAATTGTAATGCTTTACGTATAGCTTTAATGATGATACGTGCATGCACGCCTTCCTCAACTTATGGCTTAACTTGTTTTAAGATTTCACATGCTTACAATACTACTGAAGTGGTGCCATCGCCGACCTGATAAGAGGTCGTAATATAAAAAAAAATTACCTCAGCATTTTGAGATTTGGCGATGTCTACTAGAGTTTTACGGCTGGATTCACAATATCCAATAGTTTCATAATGGTTGCCCCATCATTTGAAATTGTGGCCTTACCACTGGAATCAACAATATGCTTGTCCATACTACGTGAACCCAATGTAGTGCGTACAGTGTCCACAATTGAATGCGAGGCATTGATGTTGGATATGAGTTGAGGTTTACCTTGAGAGCTATCGGTACCCAAGCATTTTTTTACACAAATACTCATGTACCCAATACAAGTTCAGGACGTTCATATTTATCGACACGCTGTCCGGTGTGGCCCAAAGTTTGGAAATATGCAGTTGGCACTGTTGAGAAAAAATATGGATTAATGAACACAATTAAAAGTGAAAGTTTTTTTTTTACCATCTCTTGTTACTTTACACATTAGACATTGGAAACGACGACCAGCATCTACAAGTTGCATATGAGCCTTGAAACGATCACATCTAATTGCACCCAATTCACCAAAATTTACGATGGGTGGCTCATATTCACCCTCAACCGTGCGTGCCATAGGTGAGACGGTAAGTGTAATGGACAAAGCTGTTGTTTTTAATAAATCAGCTGTTGCAGGTATGCAATACAAAGACGACCTGCAAAGAAGAAAGATAAATGTAAGATCAATTTAATTGCCAAACAAAACATTAATTTCGGTTATCGATACCTAACGTAACGTCGCGAGGAGTTACCCTGATCTTCTACCACATATTATGTGGTCAACAATGGTGGTAATAAACCCTGTTCATTAGTAATAAAAGCACCACCAGCGCTATTTTGATTTTCAATGATAATGCTTATCGGATTTGGCATCTGATCGGGTTCTAAACGGCGTTGGGCTTGATCATACTGTTGCGGCTGTTGATATTTACCAGTAACATGTACAGGTGGTTGCTAAAGAAAATAACACAAAAATAATCATCAGCAAATTTGTAAATTATTAGTTGAATTAGCATACATTATAACCAGGACGTCCGGACGTGTCCGGGTATTGGGGGTTGACCCGGCTTGGGTGGTTGACTGAGCATTGGCATCTGTCCAGGTTGTATTGGAGGCATAATTTGACCCATGTAACCACGTGGTGCACCTGGTTGTTCTAGGTTCACGTGGGTGTTCTAGGTTACGGATAACCTGGATGTTGAGGTTGTGGTGGATAGCTCGGATTTTGTGGCATTGGCAGATAGCCAGCCTGGGGAGGTTGTTGCTGCTGCTATCGTGGCATTGCATAACCCGGTTGCTGTTGTGGTATATACCTTGGTATAACTGGATGTGGTGTCATTGCCACACCTGGTCCAGTTGATACGGCGCATACCTGGAGGACCATGTTTCTCATGGCCACCAAATGGCTGGTGCATAGGGTGTTGAGGTGGCATTTGACCGGATTGTGACTGCATTAGACCAGACTGTTGTGGTATTGGACACGATTGCGGTGGCATTTGCTATTCACCTGCCGCCTGCACTTGATGTTGGTGGTGTAGCTGAAACTGGTGGTTGACTAGTCTAGAAAAATAACAAAATTTATTAAACACAAAGTATGAGGCAAGCCAGGTATATTTTCCCTATTTATAGTCATCTCATTGGGACCGACAGGTACAGCTTTCCCTGGCGGTGTCGTTGCTGGAGGCGATGGCGATTCCGTGGAAGTTGGCGCATTGGCTTGAGGCGGCGGCTTAGCTGTTTCACCATATTGACCAGCTATAAAGTTATTGTTCGGTTGTTGTTGTTGCTTGTGGTTTTAATTTAATTTAATGCTCCAAAATTAGCACAGGCCTGCAGCTCAATTCGCGGAAAATGGCGGACTCGCTGAAAATTTTTTTCCACACAAAAATTACATATTTCACAATACTTATGAATATAGTAGGTGCGAGAGAGCACGATACATTGTGGCAAAGCTAAATTTGTCAACATGCTATTTCATTTGGAGAATTTTTCAACCAAAATCGTCACCCCTGTCAAAAATTCGTGTGGCTGTGTGCGTTTTTGGTCACACGATTTTTGCAGGGTCGTAACGAAGAAAAAATATAATTGTTGAGATGTTAATAAAACCATGATGGAATTATTATTATTATTACATTATGAATAATACTCTTACAAGCTCTCGCTTAACCTGGTGTGTAAAAAGGAAAAATTCTTGGGAGCAAGTGCAGAATACATACATTTGTCAAAAAAAAAAAAATAAAAATCGGACTTTATAGAGATTTGTATGCTGATTCCAACGGTATATTTCTTTTTTGGCGCAAATGAAAGGTTTGGGGGTAATTCCATGTCAAAAGGCGAAATTATGAATTTTTCAAATCAAAATATCTCCGAAACTAGTGGATGGATTTCAAAAATTAAAAAATCGAAAAATAACTTATAAAAATAACTTTCATCTGATATATATATATATCTTTAACTTTTCTAGTCTTTATTTACCAAAAATTTTAAAAAGCTCCTTTTTGCATTCGCCATGCCAAGTCCGGTTATACCACACACCCGGACTTTGCATGGCGTAGCCCAGGGTTATTTTTTATAAGCGCGGCCAAAGGATGCCTATGCAGAAAGGTGTTCTACGCAGAATTACTGTGCATGGCGCAGCCGATGTTGGATCTGCTAACATAACAATAACATAAGAGTTATAAGGTAATATCAGCTCTTTCACGAATGCAAAATTAAATAGTTTACTTTTGACGTATATTTTAGTAATAACAAGTAAGGAAGGTTAAGTTCGGGTGTAACCGAACATTACATACTCAGTTGAGAGCTATGGTGACACCATAAGGGAAAATAACCATGTAGGAAAATGAACCTAGGGAAACCCTGGAATGTGTTTGTATGACATGTGTATCAAATGAAAGGCATTAAAGAGTATTTTATGAGGGAGTGGGCCATAGTTCTATAGGCGGACGCCATTTAGGGATATAGCCATAAAGGTTGATCACGGTTGACTCTAGAATGCGTTTGTACGATATGGGTATCAAATGAAAGGTGTTAATGAGTACTTTAAAAGGGAGTAATCCTTAGTTCCATAGGTGGACGCCGTTTCGAGATATCGCCATAAAGGTGGACCAGGGGTGACTCTAGAATGTGTTTGTACGATATGGGTATCAAATTAAAGGTATTAATGAGGGTTTTAAAAGGGAGTGGGCCTTAGTTCTATAGGTGGACGCCGTTTCAAAATATCGCCATAAAGGTGGACCAGGAGTGACTCTAGAATGTGTTTGTACAATATGGGTATCAAATTAATGGTATTAATGAGGGTTTTAAAAGGGAGTGGTGGTTGTTGTATAGGTGGGGTGGTCGCATTTTCGAGATATCGCCATAAAGGTGGACCAGGGGTGACCCTAGAATTTGTTTGTACAATATGGGTACCAAAAGAAAGGTGTTAATGAGTATTTTAAAAGGGAGTAATCCTTAGTTCCATAGGTGGACGCCGTTTCGAGATATCGCCACAACGGTGGAGCAGGGGTGACCCTAAAATTTGTTTGTACAATATGGGTATGAAAAGAAAGGTGTTAATGAGTATTTTAAAAGGGAGTAATCCTTAGTTCCATAGGTGGACGCCGTTTCGAGATATCGCCATAAAGGTGGTCCAGGGGTGACTCTAGAATTCTTTTGTGCAATATGGGTATCAAATTAAAGGTGTTAATGAGTATTTTTAAAAGGGAGTGCGCCTTCGTTCTATAGGTGTTCGCCTTTTCGAGATATCGCCATAAAGGTGGACCAGGGGTGACTTTAGAATATGTTTGTACGATATGGGTATCAAATGAAAGGTGTTAATGAGTATTTTAAAAGGGCTTGGGGCTTAGTTCTATAGGTGGACGCCTTTTCGAGATATCGCCATAAAGGTGGACCAGGGGTGACTCTAGAATGAGTTTGTACGATATGGGTATCAAATTAAAGGTATTAATGAGAGTTTTAAACGGCAGTGGTGGTAGTTGTATATGTGAAGGCGTTTTCCAGATATCGACCAAAATGTGGACCAGGGTGACCCAGAACATCATCTGTTGGATACCGCTAATTTATTTATATATGTAGTACCTGCCAAGATTTTAAGGGTTTTTTATTTCGCCCTGCAGAATTTTTCATATTCTTCTACTTAATATGGTAGGTGTCACAACCATTTTATAAAGTTTTTTCTAAAGTTATATTTCGCGTTAATAAAACAATCCAATTACCTTAACATGTTTCATCCCTTTTTTCGTATTTGGTATAGAATTATGGCATTTTTTTCATTTTTCGTAATTTTCGATATCGAAAAAGTGGGCGTGGTCATAGTCGGATTTCGTTCATTTTTCATACCAAGGTAAAGTGAGTTCAAGTAAGCACGTGAACTAAGTTCATTAAAGATATGTCGATTTTTGCTCAAGTTATCGTGTTAACGCCCATGCGGAAGGACAGACGGACGACTGTGTATAAAAACTGGGCGTGGCATCAACCGATTTAGCCCATATTCAGAGAAAACAGTTAACGTCATAAAATCTATGCCCCTACCAAATTTCAAAAGGATGTTAATTTTTGTTCGACTTATGGCGTTAAAAGTATCCTAGACAAATTAAATGAAAAAGGGCGGAGCCACGCCCATTTTGAAATTTTCTTTTATTTTTGTATTTTGTTGCACCATATGATTACTTGAGTTGAATGTTGACATAATTTACTTATATACTGTAAAGATATTAAATTTTTTGTTAAAATTTTACTTTAAAAAAAAATTTTTTTTAAAAGTGGGCGTGGTCCTTCTCCGATTTTGCTAATTTTTATTAAGCGTACATATAGTAATAGCAGTAACATTCCTGCCAAATTTCATCATGATATCTTCAACGACTGCCAAATTACAGCTTGCAAAATTTTAAATTATCTTCTTTTAAAAGTGGGCGGTGCCACGCCCATTGTCCAAAATTTTACTAGTTTTCTATTCTGCGTCATAAGATCAACTCATCTACCAAGTTTCGTCGCTCTATCTGTCTTTTGTAATGAATTATCGCACTTTTTCTGTTTTTCGAAATTTTCGATATCGAAAAAGTGGGCGTGGTTATAGTCCGATATCGTTCATTTTAAATAGCGATCTGAGATGAGTGCTCAGGAACCTACGTACCAAATTTCATCAAGATACCTCAAAATTTACTCAAGTTATCGTGTTAACGGACGGACGGACGGACGGACGGACATGGCTCAATCAAATTTTTTTTCGATCCTGATTATTTTGATATATGGAAGTCTATATCTATCTCGATTCCTTTATATATGTACAATCAACCGTTATCCAATCAAACTTAATATACTCTGTGAGCTCTGCTCAACTGAGTATAAAAAATTAGCAATGTTATTCATTATGTATTTTTGCAATTAATTAATGCAATGCATAAACCCATACATACATAAATAACATCATATATATACCTACATCGATAAAAATAACTGAACTCATATGACAACTTTGTTTTTCGCCCCTAAATAATCAAGTTATACCTTTTAATATAAAGATATATATGCCAAATTAAAGACAATGAAATTATCTTCAACACGATAGTATTAAAGTATTTTGTCAATAACACATTCTTCGACTTATTATTCAATTTATGATAACTTAGCGATCATTTTCCCATAAAAACATAATTTTATTATAGAAATTTCTTCTAAATATAGATGTTTTATATATCAAACAAAAACTTGTTCTAAAGACATTATAATTTTCAAGATTAACTCAATAGTTTCAAAGATATTTTGTTTTAAAAAATCTAAAATTTAACTTTTGACGTGGAATTATCCCTATAGTTATTATTTGCACCAAAAAAAAATTATACGGTTGAACTCAACATAAACACCACTACCGATACTCATATACATTTTTTTTTATTTGACAAATGTATGTATTCTGAACTTAAGCCAATTCTTGTGCTTTTAGTTGTGACATTTGTTAGCTGTTTAGGCACTTCTAAATGTTGTAAGTATATTACCCTTATACGTTAACCTGGCGCTTTAACTAGAGGCAACCAAGTCCTCTTGCCACCAATTGGAATTCGAAGACTCGATTTCCAAAACCAAAAAAAGGTAACGTTTTACAAGATAGTGCACATCCTAAATAAAGGTGGTATCAAAAGACGCGTGTCGAGCGCCATTTTTAGAATTCGAAAGCGGAAATTAAAAATTTTGTTGCACAGAACACCATTTTGCGTTGGCGGCCTTCGCCCAAAATAATATTAAGGGTAATATTTTACATGACGGTGCAACACCTAATTTAAAAATTATCAAAATTATGTTTTGACAGAAATAAAAATTTATATTTTCGTTTTCGGGTTCTAAAAACGGAGCTCGAGGCGTGTTTTTTGATTCCACCTTTGATAATTTTTGATAAAAATTAGAAGGTGCACCGTCTTATAAAGCGTTACAATATTAAGTTGTATAGGATCAACGGGATGGCCTAGAAGGTTTCATGACATACTAAATCGCTCCCGAGATGGTCGGGCTAGTACCTTAATGGATCCCGGAACGTACCCGATCTGCATCCGGCAAAGGACCAACAAAGTCGATAACAGAGAGTGTCCTTATCGCTACAACAACAACAACATTATTTACTTTCTGCTTTTCATTCATACGTATGTGCAATTTTAAAAAATAAAAAATGTTATATTATTCTAATAGATAGCATCTCCGCCGGGGTGCGATTCAGCTCAGAATATGCCAAAATCAGAGGAAACCTACAATGACACAACCAACATGCTTTGGAATACGGTACCAAACTGGTTGGATGTATTTCCCTGAAAAAGGGTGGAACTACGCATCTTGGTTTGCCAGTATTTGCTTCGGTAATTTATATTGATTTGTGAATTAAAATTGAATAGGTAGCCGGAGCAAAAAAGGCAACTGATCCACATGCAAATTTTATTTATGTGGCGCCACCGAGAGCTGCTGCTGCTATCCTAGAAGCATTAGAAGCAGAAATTTCTTTGATTGTTTGCATCACCAAAGGTGTGCCATAACATGATATTGTTCGTGTTAAGCACGCTCTCTTAAGGCAAAAAATTCGCGTCTAGTTAGGCCCGATTGTCCAGGAATCATCGCACCAGAAAGGGTAAGTAAATTGCCTGCCATATTAAATATATAAACAACATGTATGAATTTGTCAGTGATAATTTGTCATGCTTTTGTTGATAATGAACTGAAGAATGCAAATACCATAGAGTTCGAAATTCATGTAAATACCATTTGATTTTTTTAATTAGCGTTTGGAGAACAAAATACATATGTATGTATGCAAAGAACTGCATAGAAGGGGAGGAATTAATTAATTATTATCAGTAGATTTACAGGATTTTTGTCATTTTCCCTGCGTCGCAGTTGTCATTACATTGCGTTAAGAGAGGACATCTACACCATATTACCCACAGTTAACATTCCCTGCAAAAATTGTTGGATTACGTGTTCCATTTTTTTCATGTTGGAGTACTCTAACTATACTCCTTTGCAATGCGCTTGCGGCCACCATCAGCCGATCATTGCTCGTTTTTTAACGACCGTGATCACGACACGATGACGATCGAACAGAGTTGCCAAAAGTAAAATATTATTACTATGGCAACTCTGATAAAATGCGCACTGGTTTTATGTATACATACTATAGTATAGAGAAATATTAGTTTCTTTATTCACGCAAATGCCAAATAACATAAGAATATTCGTAGTAAAAAATATAAAAGTTGTATTGCCCCTCTTCATTTACTTTCATTTTAAATTAAATTCATTCTGATAATTCTTTCCGACACAATTCCTCTTTAGTACTGTGGCATATGATCCTCTGTGGGTGCTCCATGGAGTACAACAGTGAAAGTAACTTTGGAAAGTACTCTCACGTATGTACTCTATGGAATACTCACAAACTAAGCGAGAGTGGGAATACCTACTCCTCTCCTGGACATCGCAATGTTAATTGGAGCACATTTTTTGTATGAATACAGATTAGTTTTGGAACACTCCTATACTCCCAAAGAGTACTCGCGTTTTTTGAAGGGTTTTAGTAAAATTTTCCCTTTTCATCACTGTTTCAAAACGTGGTGTTAACTAGTAAAGAAAAACGAACGTCTTCTCTGATTCACGCCTCTCCGTATAATAATTTTATTTGCAAAATCTCCAGTACATAGTTGTCCACATATATATATATATGTATGTGCGTATATACATAGGTTCATATAGGATACAGCTAAGGTTATTGTTTTATAAAAAGTACATAAGTGCAGTTTGAGAAGTAGCAAATAGTAGCACAAAGGAAAACAAGCAAGAATGCCAAGGGCTGATAGGGTTGCCGTGAGACTTCAAATACTTAACATTCCGCCCACCTCGTCCGAAACTGGGACGAAATTATGTTAACACAGACCGTCCACCGTCTGCTATACTATTTGCAATAGGTAAGATCGAGAGTTTGGTGATTGGTCGTTTAAGGGTGGTTGATTTTGTTTTGACAGTAGCGACTCGAGCGATGCCGTCTGACCCCGGATAGATATCCACTATTCTACCCAACGGCCATTGCGTAGGTGGCAACCGTTCATCTCGTATCAACACGAGTTGTCCGATGGCTATTTCACTTTGTTGGTGCTGCCATTTGTTTCTCGTTTGAAGCCCTTGTAAATATTCGCTCGACCACCGTGCCCAGAAATCGTGGTACATTTGTGTTAATTGTTTCCACCTGCTTACGTGAGTCATCTTGGCGTTGAGCGAACACGCCTCTGGGTTGCTGGTTAAGGCTCTGCCGATTAAAAAGTGGCCCGGAGTCAACGCCGTGAGATCGTTGGGATCGTCGGTTATGGCAGTTAATGGCCGCGAATTCAAACAGGCCTCGATTTGTTTTAAGACTGTGTAAAACTCCTCAAATGTCAATGTAGTGGTCCCAACTACTCGCTTCAGATGCACCTTCATGCTTTTCTCCGCCGCCTCCCAAAGCCCCCCAAAGTGTGGAGCAGCAGGTGGTATAAAGTGCCAGCTAATTTCGCGACGCGATGTGTATGATGCAGCTGCTCTAAGTTGTGCTTGCAGAGCCTTTCGTTCGCTGACCAAAAGGGTGTTTGCGCCTATGAAGGTGGTACCATTATCGCTGTACATGTCGGTGCAGAGTCCCCTCGTAGCAATGAATCGGTTCAGCGCAGCGATAAATGCTTCGGTTGTCATGTCGCTGACAAGCTCTAGATGGCAGGCCTTTGTTGCTAGACAGACCAGTACGACTACATATCCTTTGTATGCACGATGCCCTCTCCCCTTGGTAGTACGGATATGAAATGGACCTGCGTAATCCACACCGGTGTGCCCAAATGGTACGGAAATATTGCATCTAGGAGCGGGTAGTTGGCCCATCAGCTGCGTCTGTGGTTTACAGGACTGTCGGAAACAAGACAGGCAATTCCTGATTATACCTTTGACTGCATCGCGGCCGTTTATCACCCAGAATCGTCGTCTGATGTGACTCAGTGTCGCTTGCGTTCCAGCGTGGAGTAATTGTTTGTGTGCATGTTTAATGAGTAAAACAGTTAAGCTGCTGTTTTTTGGAAATATCATTGGGTGTCGCTCGTTTAATGATAAATCAGCGTTTTTGAGCCGCCCACCAACACGTAATATAACTTCTGAGTCCAGAAAGGGATCTAGGCTAACCAGTTTGCTCTTTTTCTCTATGCTCTTGCTTGCACGTAGCTGTCGCACTTCAATGGTATACTCTTCTTGCTGTACTCGTTTGATCCATGACTTCAGCGCGGCATAGCGTTCAGTCCATAGGCAGTATGGTGTTGTGGAGTGTGGCCACCCAAGAGTAATAGCAATGAAACGCTGACACCAGGCCGTTATAACAAGCACCTTATCAAGATCCGAATACCTTTCGAGAATGGACACATCAGCCGGTTGCGTGTTTAGCACTTTAACAGATTTAGTTTCTGATAGTGTATTAGGAGTTCCTGGATGCAGTTGTGGCCATCCGCCTTCAGGTAAGCGTAGCCATGGTGGACCAGTCCACCAGAATGTATGGTTTATTAGCTGATTCGGCGATATTCCCCTCGATGCGCAGTCAGCTGGATTGTCATCTGTGCACACATATCTCCACTGTTTATTAGACGTGATTTCATGGATTTGAGTTACCCTGTTGCACACAAACTCTTTCAGGTTGCCGGGATCGGATCTGATCCAGCCAAGTGCCGTGGTTGAGTCGGACCAAAGATATGTGGCGAATTTTTGAAGTTTAAGTACTTCCTGAACCTTCGCGATAAGCTTGGATGCCAGAAGGGCAGCGCAGAGTTCAAGCCTTGGTATGGTCATCCTTTTAAGTGGTGCTACTTTAGTTTTAGCTATAAGCAGTGTTATGTGTATGCCAAGTTCCGAAACCACCTTTAAGTACACCACCGCGGCAAAGGCTTGTGTCGATGCATCTGCAAATGCATGGTATTCCAGCGCAGTGGCATTGCCAGATGTGTGTATCCAGCGTGGAATTCTTAGAGTGCGTAAGTTTGTTAGTTCTTTGCGAAGCGACTCCCATTCGCTTTGGATTGAAATAGGCAATTCCTCATCCCATTCGATTCCAAGGGTCCAAAGATGTTGAAATAATATTTTCCCTTTGATAAGCACTGGAGACAGAAACCCCAGCGGATCAAATAACTTAGCGATATCCGAGAGGAATTCTCGTTTGGTGACCCGCCGATCGACAGGGTTGAGTTTTATGCTGTAAGTGAAGCTATCAGCGTGTGTCACCCAAACAATTCCTAGTGCCTTGGATTCAGTTTCCGTACCAAGCTCATGGGAGCCCTTCTCCTCCCGATCGGTAGGGTCAATTTCATAAAGAACGCCAGGACAATTTGAGTTAAACTTACGAAGCTTGAATCCTCCAGCTAGCAAAAGTTGTTGTAATTCGCTCCTGAGTTGATTGACGCCAGCTATGGTTTCACCACCAGACAGAACGTCGTCGACATAGAATTCTTGTCGTAGAGTGTTGCAAGCGAGAGGGAACCTATGTTCTTCGTCTTTGGCGAGCGTCTGCAGCACTTTCATCGCAAAGAATGGCGCACAATTGGTGCCATAAGTAACCGTTAACAAGCGAAAGGTTGAAGCTGGCTCCCGGTCGTCAAATCTCCATAAAATGCGTTGCAGGTCAACGTCGTCGGCATGAACCTGTATTTGCCTGTACATTTTTTCAATATCCGCTGTGAATGCGATACGGTACCTTCGCCAGTTCAAAACAATAGAGGCGAGATCACCTTGTAATTTTGGACCGGTGTACAGACAATCGTTCAATGACAGTCCTGACTCACTGCGCTTGGATGCGTTAAACACTACGCGTAGCTTAGTTTGTAACAGCAGCCTTATTATCTTACCCTGTTTCCCACTTGGTGCAACCCTGTTGTCTATTGTGAATGGACAACAGGTGTTGAAACAAGTTGAAAACGGGCAGGTCGGCTCGTAATGAAAAGGCGGCCATCATTATTATTAATTTTGGCAGAGACTTGGCGTGTACGAGAAATTTACAAAAAGAAAACTAAATCTAAGTCTACGTTAAATTAACTAAGTGCTACTACTTAAATATTAAAAATACTCTTATTCTACAGTAAACAAGGCTATATCTCAACCTAATTAAACCAAACTAGAACTAAGCATAAAATTCGTGTTTGATTGTTTTCTTGGTGTTTGAGTGGAGCGTGCGTGCATTAGCGTGCGCACAAAAACAATTTTTCTGAAGGAGTTCCATAAGGAACGCCACATGGCGACCGTGAGGCAGCTTGCCAAATTTAATGTAGGATGGAGCACCAGGCCACCTCCGTAAGGCAGCGCAATTGGTGAAAATATATAAAACATAAAATGTAAAAATCTACAAAAAATATAAAATACAAAAACCTACAATAAAAAATTTAAAATACAAAAATCTTTACAAAAAAAATACAAAATCCAAAAACCTACAAAAAAAAATATAACACATACAGAGGTTTCGGCATACAAATTGAAGGGAAACTGTACCCAACATAACGGGACAAGGCAATGTACGGCACCCCGAACCAAGCGAAGCCACTATAAATAACGGCACATCTAAATAGCAGCTGCACAAGGAAGCTGAACGAAAATTGTAAGCAGCGAAGTGATGACGGCAGCAGCAGAACAGCAGCAGCGGTGAAAGCGTATGGTGAGGCGTAGCTTGCAGTATGAATGTATGTTTGAGATGTAATATGTAGTTGCTTTTGAAATACATATGTATACATAATTTTTCTTATAAATATTTTTCGATATAATTTTTAAAATTCCTTTAAATTCGGTCAATCTCAAACCAATATTTTTCGCAAAAATACTTAAAATACCTTTAAATTCGGTCAATTTCAAATCAATATTTTTCGCAAAAATACTTAAAATTTCTTTCAAATTCGATCAACCTCAAATCTATATTTTCCGGAAAAATTCTTAAAACCTAACCGCAATATCGGTTGTTCCTTCAACTTTGCCAATTTTTATAATATTTTCATACATAATAACTCTAAATTTTCAAAAGTAAAGCAATTTAGATTTGCAACAATAATGTGTATAGCTTGAAATATAATCAGTCTAAATCAAACGTGAATACATACAATAAAAATACATACTTTTAACATCGTTCAAAATTAAAGTGAAATGGATATTCTCAAATTTATTAGTCAATTAAAGTAGTTTCCGATAATCCCATATATGTAATAGATATAATTCGAAACAAGATTGATACACATATATTTTGAATTTTTTTTTTGCATCACTTTAAAGTATCTACGACTTTCAAAAATTTTTTTTTGACACAAATCGAAAAAACGAAATTGGCCTTACACATATATACTTTCAATAAATTTTTATAGGGTGAGTATGTATATGCATATATTACATAAATTGTGTCCAAGAGCGAGGCATTTAAGAAAAAAAAGGAAAGACATATGCATATACATAGTACATTGTGCGAAGATTTAAGTAATTTTGAACATATCAAATACTTTGAAATACTTTAGCAAACCGTAAAAATTTAATACATCGAAAACTTTATTAACTCACAATACAAAAAAAAACAAAAAAAACAAACAAAACATTTTGGTGAAACGGTGCGGCCGACACGTAAAATAATGATGAAAATTTAATAAATTTTTACAATTCATACTCCACATTTTGCTGTGTAGCGGTGCGGCCGACACGTTAAATATTAAAATTTAATACTTTTTGTGCAACGGTGCGGCCGTCACGTTAAACAATATTGTAATAAATACTAAATTGCAATAAACATATCACGTCTAAAATTAATACTGTCTTGGAAAATTGGAAAAATAGATCAGGATTCTCTCTTATATACCGTATATGGTAGCACACCCGGTATAAACAATTTTTTTTATTCATTGTTCACAGGGAATACAACCCAGCTGTCTCTCAAGTGACTCCAACTTCAAATAATGTCAAATTTATTCAATTCACTAATTCTACTTCAACATTCAATACAAATCTCAAATTAGATTATAAAATCATTCTAAATTTCTTTTCAATTAAAATTGACATTCATAACACAAACTTGCCACTTTTATTAATTCAACTTAGGTGATAAAACCATTTCATATTCACTTTCAACTCAAATTTGTTCACATTCATGTCTCAATCCGCAGCAACAATTAAATTTATATTAATACAATACAGGTTACAAAACTAATTCAAATATCTTCTCAATTCAAATTTGTCCTTATTCAGAACTCAAACAATTTAAAATTCTAAAACCATTCCAAATTTCTTTTTCATTCAAATTCGTTCATATTCATACCTCAAACTTGCAACTTTTTCACAACTCAAATTAGATTATAAAATCATTTCAACCTTCTTTTCATTAAAATTTCTTAATGCTTGGATAGCATACAACGCTGCAAGTGTAAGAGCCTTCCTTTTGCTAATGTCAAATTTCGAAACAAAATTCAAAGAATTGAGAGAAAATTTCTTTAAAATTAGAAAACGCGTTTTACATACAGGCCGTTCTTTACCGACAAGGCAAGAGAAGTTAGATGAATATAAAAATTCTTTAATTGAGTCTTATAATAACATTTTAATAGAGGCAAACGGGCATTTTGAAAACCGACCTAGGCCAATTGCTGTGAATAAAAGTTTATCACGTTGTAGGGAAGAATTAATGAAATGTTTTACAAAACTCAACTGCACAATTAAAGTACCAACCAACTACATCGACTTAGTCCAAGATAACACTTTTATATCAGATACGGATCGGGAAGAAAAAGAATCCTTCGACGCATACAAAATCGAATTTGAGGAGGAAGAGGAATTCTCTGACTCATCAAAGCCGGAAACACTCGACACTCGTATCGGTGAACAAAGTTGTTTTTTACCTCATACCGAAAATATTTCATTACAAGAAAACTTCTGTGGTTTCGATAACCCAGTCGTTACATCAAACAACTCTTTAGGGCTTTTAACAACTTTCCCAAATTCCAACCAATCTCGTACTAGTTTTCTAGAACCAACAATAATGGCTACACCAGAGCAAAAGAGATAGTTTATTGGGTCGTGGGCGCCTTTATTTAGGGAAAACTATAACGGTGACCCCTTAGCGCTAGACTCCTTCATAGATAAAATTGAACTAGTAGAAGGATGTGTAGATCCAGATCTTGTGCCAACTTTCATTTTATTGGTTAAATCGAATCTCGAAGGGAAAGCAAGAGAAGCAATTCCGACAAATATAACATCTATTCAAGAAATTAAAGATGCTCTTAAAAGTCGAATAAAGCCAGACAATTCAAAAGTCGTTGCAGGGAAAATAACTTCACTAAAAGTTACGAACAATAATTTAACCGAGTTTGCTAAACGAGTAGAGGAATTATCTGATGCTTTAGAGAGGTCTCTAATTATCGAGGGAATATCAAAAGACAAAGCGCACGAGATGGCAGTCGAACAGTCAGTAAACGTCTGTAGGCTAAATACGCGCTCAGACTTAGTCAAATCAATTCTCGCATCAACCTCCTTTAGTGACGCAAAAGACGTCTTAGCAAAAATGATAGTCGAACAAAACAATCAGGCTACAGAAAGGCAGGTATTAGCTTTTCGATCAAGGTTTAACAATCAACCCAACTTTCGAAATAACAATAGAGGCAATAACTACTACAATAACAATAATAGATACAACAACAATAGCAATTTCAACAGGTTCAAAAACAATAATAATTTCAATAGGTACAACAACAATAATAACGCTAGATACAATAATAACAATCAAAATAGGCAAAACAAGAACTATAGGCAAAACAACGACAATCGAAACAATAGTAACTCGCGTAATACTAGCAACAGTCAAAATAGGCTAGAAAACAGAACCAATACTAACGCCGGAAGTTCAAATACGCGAAATAATGCAAGCGTTCGCTCTTTAAACTTGGACGCCCCTCAGCAGCGAACACTGAGGGACGAGGAGATAAACGAATAAATATTAAAAATATTTTTTGTCTAAACCTAAACTACTCAGATTTTATCGAAACTCATATAACCGGATCTAACAAATTATGTACATTTTTACTAGATACACAAGCTGATATTTCGCTAATTAAAATCTCTAGCTTAAATAAGCACATTCCCATTAACTATGACGAAATAGTGAATATCACTGGCGTTACATCAGATTCTGTTGCTACTTTGGGTAAAATAAACATAAACCTAAATTTTTCGAATAATCTAGTCGAACACAGCTTACATGTGGTAAAAGATGACTTCAATATCCCATCAGACGGTATACTGGGTAAAGATTTTCTTCATTGTAATAAATGTGTAATAAATTATTCAAATAGTAGCATCTCATTCTGGGCAAATAAAGAAAAAGTCATTATGCCAATCCTACACGGAACAGAAAGAGATATGTGTGTCATACCACCAAGATGCGAAGTTTTTCGAATTTTCGACTTAGGTCACTCAACAACTCCACTTTTCGTTGAATCTCAAGAAATACAAAAAGGCGTATTTACCGCAAGATGCATTACAAACTCCAATAACCCAGTCATAAAATTAATCAATACCACAAGTGATGTACAATTCGTAAACAAAAACTCTATTAAAACAGAAAGCTTATCTAATTATCACGTCTATGTAATCGACAAAACTAAGTCAGATGAGAAGCGAATTAACGAAATAACTTCGATTTTAAAAGATCAAATTCCAAAAGATGCACCATCTGAACTTTTAGATCTATGCATACAATATGCTGACATATTCGCGCTTGACAACGATAAAATGACGTTAAATAATTTTTATGAGCAGAAATTGCGGTTAACCGACAACGAACCAGTGTATATAAAGAACTATCGTCTACCCTATTCGCAGCGGGAAGAAATTAACAGACAGGTTACAAAATTATTAGAAAATGATTTAATAGAAGAAAGCTATTCTAACTACAACAGTCGTCTTATCTTAGTTCCTAAAAAGAAAATAAATGGCAAAAAAGCATACCGAATGTGTGTTGACTTTCGCGCAGTTAACAAGAAGCTAATAGCAGACAAATTTCCATTAGCACGAATCGATGATATTTTAGACAATCTTGGCAGAGCCAAATTTTTCTCAACCTTAGACCCTTTTTCTGGATTCCACCAAGTACCATTACACGTAGATTCACGCGATATAACCTCATTTTCTACGGATCGCGGAGCGTATCGATGGAAGGTATTGCCATTTGGTCTGAACATTGCACCAAATTCGTTTTCTAGGATGATGACCATCGCATTTTCAGGAATACCCCCTAATGTAGCTTTTCTTTATGTAGATGACATTATAGTCATCGGCTGTAGCGAATCCCATCACATCAAAAATTTGTCTAAAGTATTCAATACTTGTAGATCATTCAACCTTAAACTCAATCCAAGTAAATGCAATTTTCTAAGACCAGAAGTAACATTCCTAGGACACAAATGCTCAGCTGAAGGTCTGTCACCAGACGAATCTAAAATAGACGCAATTCGTAACTATACTAAGCCAACAGACAAGGACGCTGTAAGAAGGTTTGTAGCTTTTGCCAACTACTACAGACGCTTTATTCCCAACTTTGCATCTCTGGCAGCACCTCTGAACAGACTGAATAGGAAAAGAGTAGAATTTAACTGGGACGAATCATGCGATAAAGCCTTTGATGCACTAAGAGCATCCCTAATGTCACCAAAGATATTACAATACCCAGATTTTTCTAAAGAGTTCACCATTACAGTAGACGCTTCTAAGACGGGATGTGGAGCGATACTCAGCCAAGAACATCAAGGCAGCGATTTACCCATATGTTATGCGTCAAAATCTTTTAATGAGGCAGAACAAAAGAAAGCCATCATTGAGTTAGAACTATTAGCCATTTATTTTGCCATTAAACAATTCAGACCATACGTTTATGGAAATCACTTTATTGTAAAATCAGATCATAGGCCTTTAGTCTATTTATTCACTATGAAAGACCCATCTTCAAAACTTTCTAGAATTAGACTTGAGTTGGCAGAATACAATTTCACAATAGAGTACATAAAGGGAAAATCAAATGCAGGAGCGGATGCACTCTCTCGCATAACCATTGGCGAAATAAAAGAATCAACCAAAAATATATTTGCAGTTCGGACTAGGGCTATGAGTAAGAAAAAGGATAAATGTAGTTCTACCGGAAATATAGACTTATGTGAAAACATACAAACATTAAACGTGTTTGATAAATTCGCTCATAACTTTTCAAAAAAAATTCCTCGTATTAGATCAGAAATATTTCATGATAAAAACAATAAACAATTTTTAAGAATATGCGCGCATATAAAGCATAAAAGAACAATTTTACTTGATTTTGAATTTTCTAACGAAATAAAGAATTTCGATAATTTACTTTCGAGGCTAGAAAAAGAAGCCGGAAAACGCAATATTAAGGAAATAGAATGGCCAAAAAACGATTTAATTTTCAAATATATTACAATTACAAATTTTAAAGAAAGAGGAAATAGGCTTTTACAATTTTTAAAAATTATTTTAATGCATCCAATTGAAACAATCACTGATCAGGAACAAAAATCAAAATTATTAGCAATTTATCACAATGATCCCATCACTGGAGGTCACTGTGGAACGAAAAAATTATACGCCAAATTACGAAACAAATTTTACTGGAAAAACATGACAAAAGACATAGCTAGTTATGTTAGGAAATGCGAAAAATGTCTTCTGAATAAAGTGAAAATAGGAAATAAAGAAGAACTCGTTCTAACTCCTACTCCTAATAAACCTTTTGACATTGTCGTAATTGATACCATAGGCCCATTACCAGAATCGAGATATGGTAATAAGTTCGCGCTTACCATAATCTGCGATCTGACAAAATACTTAGTTACAATATCAATACCTGATAAAAGTGCAAAAACCATCGCGTCAGCACTATTCGAAGGCTTCATTTTAATATACGGTGTTATGAAATCTATTAAATCAGATTTAGGTACTGAATTCAAAAATGAAATTTTTGCAAATTTAACCAGTTTATTAAATATTGATCACAACTTATCTACACCATATCACCACGAAACCGTAGGAACTGTCGAAAGAAACCATAGAGTTTTCAACGAGTAGCTACGTGCGTACTTAAATGATTCCTTTGATGATTGGGATACATATTTGAGATATTTTACGTTTTGGCATAACACAACGCCAAATACGGTATTCGATAATAAACTTACTCCCTTTGAATTAATTTTTGGTAAAAAGGCCATTGTGCCATCTGAACTGAAGAACGAAAGAATTGAACCAATTTATAATATCGAAAATTATTCAAAAGAAGTAAAATACCGAATGCAAAAATGCCACGCCTTGGCTAAAGAGTTAGTAGAAAAACAAAAAATAAGGAATAAAGATGCATATGACAAAAATGCACAACCAATGGTAGTAAACATAAACGATATGGTTTTAGTTCAAAAAGAACCACGGGAAAAACATAAAAACATATATCAGGGCCCATACCTAGTAACAAGTATAGACGGTGTAAACGTAACCATTTTTGATAATGAAAATAAAAAATACAAAACGGTACATAAAAACCGCATAAGAGGAGTACCTATATAAATACAATCGGATGTACCCAATTTCATTTTGAGATAGTCAAAAAAAATTTTTTTATTTTTCACTTCGCTAATAAAGCAAATTTAAATCAAAATTTCTCATACTCTAAAACCATACTTAATTTAAGTAAAAGCACATTTAAATAAAAATATGTCAAACGATAGAAAACAATACGTAGCGTAAGTAAAATAAACAAATGGAAAATGTATGTATAAGTTACTATTCAAAACCGATATAAATGAAATTTTGAAGTACAAAGAAAACAAACAAAAAAAAAACTATTAATATTCATATATGTAAATATGTAGGCTTAAAGCACAGATAAATGTAATTAATTAAATAAAATAAGCTACTTACAGAAAAAAAGAGAATCATAAATAAACTATTAATATTCATATATGTAAATATGTAGGCTTAAAATATAAATAAATGTAATTAGTTAAACTAGCCAAGTTAGCCTAGGTAGATCTGCCGCAAAGCTCAAAATTATCCTAATTTTTTTCCCAATCGGGATGAATAATAACCACCCAAAAAGGTTGAAGCCGACAAACCTGATCAACTTGTCGACTTCAAACTTTTTTCGAAAAGGGGGATGGTGTAACAGCAGCCTTATGATCTTACCCTGTTTCCCACTTGGTGCAACCCTGTTGTCTATTGTGAATGGACAACAGGTGTTGAAACAAGTTGAAAACGGGGAGGTCGGCTCGTAATGAAAAGGCGGCCATCATTATTATTAATTTTGGCAGAGACTTGGCGTGTACGACAAATTTACAAAAAGAAAACTAAATCTAAGTCTACGTTAAATTAACTAAGTGCTACTACTTAAATATTAAAAATACTCTTATTCTACAGTAAACAAGACTATATCTAAACCTAATTAAACCAAACTAGAACTAAGCATAAAATTCGTGTTTGATTGTTTTCTTGATGTTTGAGTGGAGCGTGCGTGCATTAGCGTGCGCACAAAAACAATTTTTCTGAAGGAGTTCCATAAGGAACGCCACAAGTTGTTGTGCTGGAGTCTTTTAGCACACTATGATGGGGGAGATAATTGACGCGCCCGGTTGTCGTAGCATCCTTAGCGAGTTCCATATGACCAAGTGAATAATATTCGGACATAAAATCATGATACAACTTTCGCACTGTAGCATCACGATGCAAACGACGTTCCATCGTGTTCAAAAGGGATAGTGCAGCTCCTTGAGTTGATGCGAGTTCAGTGAGATGCGACTCATTTTTGACAGGAAGTCGTACCACATACCAACCTGTTGCAGTGCGTTGGGTGGTTGACTCAAAGATGGCAATGCAAAGTGTTTCATCTTTGGTGAGGGTTTGTTGAACCGTTACCTCTTCTTGCTCCCAGAACCGACGAATAAGCTCGTCAAGCTCTAAACTAGTGGAGTAACAATCATAAGCGGGTTTGAGGAAAGGACTGTCTTGTGTTGGCAATCTACCAAAGATGACCCATCCTAATTGTGTTTTTTGCGCGATTATGTTTGAGTTGGGACAATGCTTTATATCGTTAAGTATGATAGCAGCATAGTCACCTGCACTTAGAATTACGTCTATAGCTCCAGACTTATGGAAGTTAGGATCAGCAAGCTCAAGTTGGCAAAAGGTTGTGAATTGCTCGGGAGGTCTGCTGACGGATGGACATGGGTTTCCCACGCGTGGTAATACAAGCACATGGCAACGCTTTTCAAATGTAGATGTAGTCGAGTGTAGCGTGAACTCAACCGAGCCAGTCGTTGTGGTCAATCTTTCGCCATTTGCACCATTTAATGGTATGCGCAGCGGCGACTTTAGTAACCTCAATTGGGTTACAGCGTACTCGCTGATAAACGTTGCTTCGGCTCCGCTATCTAGCAAGGCACAGAGCACCATTGTGTGACCGCTGTCAGAACTTACTTCAATTAATGCTGTGCCGAGTAGCACTGAAGGAATATCATATGCAGTCGCCTTGGCGATTGATGCGTTGTGTGTAGATATCGGCCGTTGGTTTGAGTCAGCTGGCATAGAGCTGAACTGATTTGAAGAGGTATTCGTGTAATACTCATGTAGCATTGTGTGATGAGTCAAATTACACTTTTGGCAACGGCCGGTTGAAGGGCATTGTTGGCACTTATGATTCGGTCGTAAGCAGTTTGAGCATAGTTTTGACTGTTGTACTACCTTGTAGCGCTGTTGTGGCGTTTGGTTTCGAAAACTTGTACAGAAAAGGATGTAATGCTTGCCCGCACAGCAAGGACAGTTTGATGTGGTGGTGTGATACGTCTTCACACCCGGCTGTTTCGATTTCGGATCGTCCTTAGATGTTAGATTGTTTGGCTTAGAGTCCGAAAAACTTTGCATAACTTCTAATGATTTGGTTTGGTTTTCGATGAATTGGCAAAACTCCTCAAAAGTTGGGAGTGTTTTCTTGGCAGAAATAGATAGCTCCCAAGCACGCACCGAGGCACTGTCCAATTTGTATACAACCGTGTAGATCAACCAATCGTCCCAATGTGCAATTGGACGCCCAAGTTGTTCCAATGCACGCAACGATGCAGTGACTTTGTCAATTAATGATCGCAAACTCGCAGCTGATTCCTTTCGAATTGGTGTCAGTGTCATTATTTCGGTGAGATGTGCATTGATAATGATCCGCTTGTTGTCAAACTTGCGTTCTAGGAGCTCCCAAGCTACAGCAAAGTTAGCGTCTGTTGTTGCGATATTATCCAATGAGGTTTTAGCTTCACCGGTGAGACTGTCCTTTGGGTACTGTAAGCGCTGCGTGTTGGATAGGTTTCGACTTTGGATAACAATTGATGTAAACAAATCCTTGAAAGGATACCAACGTAGAAACGAGCCGTCAAACGGTGGGATTTTGATTGGTGGTAGTCTTTGACTTAACTGCACGTCAAGTGGCGTGGTTGTTGTCGCATTCTGTGACTCTGAAATGGTAGAAGAATTAGTAGCTGCCTCAATCATGTCGTTCAACTCTCCTAATGTTTCCGTGTAAATACGCTCGATTTCAGTGTAAGCATCCAAAATCGGTTGAGCCAGCTCACTGGTTGTGGCGTCTTCAGCAGCACTTGATACGTCATCGTACCCCCTTACATATTTTTCCCAGTATTGGCAAAGCAGCGAACGACGACCGATTAAGAAGCCTTTGGTTTGCTTGGTTTTGGCTGTTTTGCGTAAATTTGCCATGAAATTCATGATTAAATTTGCAACACATGTTTGTTGCTTTATTAAAGTCTTCATGGTGCTATGTACCGCTTTGTGGACGTGCAAAAAATTACCAAAATACCGGCGTAGAGCTGAAATATTGCTTCAAGTTGAAGTATAAAAATATCCAGTTAGAATCACGTGATATTTCCACAGTATGTATCCGTTATGTGTAGATCAGCAATTATCGCATTGTTGGAATGTACGTAGCTTGCGTAGAGCAAAACGTAGATACCTGCGAATAATCTGCGTATAATATACACAAGAATCGTTCGAAAGGCCTTTATTTTTTAAGTTAATTATACGGCCGTGATTGTTTCCTATGACTTTTCAAAGGTCGCGGGCTTTTTTCCCCGCAAGGGATGCGAAATGTTAACTAGTAAAGAAAAACCAACGTCTTCTCTGATTCACGCCTCTCCGTATAATAATTTTATTTCCAAAATCTCCAGTACATAGTTGTCCACATATATATATATGTATGTGCGTATATACATAGGTTCATATAGGATACAGCTAAGGTTATTGTTTTATAAAAAGTACATAAGTGCAGTTTGAGAAGTAGCAAATAGTAGCACAAAGGAAAACAAGCAAGAATGCCAAGGGCTGATAGGGTTGCCGTGAGACTTCAAATACTTAACACGTGGAAAGTTATATATCGAGCATTCCATGGAGGATGGTAAATTTTAGCAGACTTTCGCATTGCGGTCATTATTAATATTCAATCACTGGAAGGTTTAATGTAGTCATATCAATAGTTCCCGAGATGGTCGGGCTAGTACCTCAATGGTGCTTGTTACCGGAACGTATATAGATAGATAATTTATTGAGGATTGCACAGTGACTTGCACATCTCCTTCACAGCACCTTGTCCTAGCCGACATCCTTGATGAACCCTAGCAGTGTTCTTGGCTTGAGGGATTAAATGTGGGCGCATAAACTTAGCCCTACGTTTTGAAATTGTCTCGCATTCTAGGAGGATATGGTCCGCCGTCTGCTGATACATCACAAAATGCATGTGTTGTTCGATATTATACCCAGATTTTGCATGTGATTTTTCAGTCTACAGTGTCCTGTAAGAATAGCCGTTAGGATTCTTAGGTTACCTTTCGAGAGGCCTATTAATGCCCTATATGCCCTATGTGCTGTAACCCCCTAACAGTAACTTAGATTGACTCAGGCCTGGCATATGGCGCCAGTGTTCTTCTCTCTTTTCCCTCCCTTCTACTAATAAATGCCCCTGTGAGCCAACTGGCAGGAACGGCTCGGGATCGATGGGTCATGCAGTTGCTGCCTCTCTTTCCGGGTTGTCCGCCAAATGGTCATCAATTTCCTCTAACGGGAGTCCAAGAAAACTTTCTGTTTCAACAGGGGTGGACCATATTGAGAGGAGTGTTAGAGGCGTTGGTTCCACAATACAGCTAAAGAGATGGTTGGTGTCATGTGGGGACACATTACAAGCAGGACAATGTTTTGTATGTGGGGGTTGATTGTGGATAGGTAAGAGTTTAACCTGTTACAGTATCCAGATCGAAGTTGAGCTAGAATGACTCGCATTTCTCTAGGGAGAGTGCGTTTCTCCTCTGCTAATTTTGTCGGACGCCTGTTTGTGGAGTCCACTGAAGACATACTTGTGTTTTTTAGCTTCATACGGCTGTGTTCTCAGGTGCCGTATTTCCTCATAATATAACGAGGACGTGAACAACAAGAATCCCCAAAAGATTTATAAAAGTTACGAGGACGCTGGCTTTTGGGATCTAGCCCAGAGCAACCTGTCCGATGCAACCATACCTGGCACGTGAAACACTGACAAGAGTATGACCGTCCTAAAAAGATTCTTTTCCGGCAAACGCAGCAAACCAATTTCTCAGGGCCGGGGTCAGGAGAAGGACCCGGATTGGGGTCGATACCTTCCCGGAAGAGGAGAGTATGGCGCAGACCCGCTGCAAGGATCTGCTGGGAGGATGACAATTTGTGGGAGGGACGCAACAAATTAAATGGGGTTACACTGAAATCGCAGTCCTTGGTCGGGAAAAAATCCCGAGTCGCTCCGGTACATAGAACCAACGGCCTTGGGAAGCGGCCGTTCTGTGCTCGTGCCCTGCGCTTGCCAGGCTAAGACTCCAGCTATTAGGAGTGATACAGCTGTCAGATCTAGAAGCAGCAAGTGGCTTGAGTCTTAGGAAGCTTCTAGTATTTGTGAAGAGGACGGAGTTATTTTATAACATAGGTCCTGGGTTTTAATAGGGTTTTCAGCTTGGTCGTTAAAACAAACTTCTGGTAACACTACGGGCTCATTCAGTCTATGTGAGGTCCTCATGAACCGGCCAGTTCAACCTAAGCTATATTTTGTTTTGGTGTTTACTTTAGAATCAACCGGTTAAGTAAGCGATGTCATCTAACTAAGCGCCTTCAAATGTAGATCCATAAGGAACATGGAGTCGCCAGAGCCTGGGCCGTTAAAGAAACAGGATTCGCCACTGGTAGGTGAGGTTGACAATTGGGTTGGAGAAGCTATATGTGACCCGGCTTATGAAAATGTGGCTTATGACTCAAAAAAGAAATAGTTGCTAAAGATAAACAATGCATTTCTTTAGCTTCTTAGTATTTTTTCTTTGGCATTATTTTTTTTGAGTCATAAGCCACCTTTTCATAGGCCGGGTCACATATATTGCTGGACTCATTGAAAGGGTTGCGCTACACAACCCTTTGAATCAATTTAGTATTTTAGTCGCCTCTTACGACAGGCATACCTACCGCGGGTATATTCTAAGCCCCCTAACCCGCTGGAGCCATGAGAAGCGTGAGTGCACTTTGGGTGTCCCAAGACAAATTCCGTACCTGCTCCAAATAATTGGTAGCTATCTAAGCGACAGAGTACTTCTTTTTGATACGGATGAGGGACCAAGAAAGCACAATATCACGGTCAGTGTCCCTCAGGGATCTGTTCTAGGTCCAGCTTTTTGGAATTCGATGTATGACGGGGTGCTACAAATCGACCTTCCCGGAGGCGCGGAAATTGTCGGCTATGCAGATGCTATTGTCGTAGTAGCAGTGGCCAAGAAACTTGATCTGCTCCAACCATTATGTAACGACGCCGTGGGAAGAATAAAGGAATGGTTGACGAACATGGGGCTGGAGATGGCTAGCAATAAGACAGAAGTAATTCTGATGAGCTCAAAGCGGTCTGTGGATGAGTTGGTCCTAACCATAGGAGATTATCAAATAAATTCAAAGCCCTCCTTGAAATATCTAGGAGTAATTATTGACACAAAACTAAGTTTTAGGGAGCACTTCAGGGCGGTGGGGGAGAAAGTTTCTAGAGTTAGTGCAGCCCTAGCGCGAATAATGCCCAACATCGGCGGCCCAAGCGATGCTACCCGTCAGCTATTATCCAATGTAACCAACTCTATAATATTATATGTAGCACCAGTATGGCACGGATCTAAAATGGTCCACCAAAAAGATATACTAGCAGCCTACCGCATTACTGCTATACGAATAGCATGTGCTTATCGGACGGTGTCCGACGACGCGATCCATGTTTTATCCAGGAAAATCCCAGTAGGTCTACTCTCAGGCGAAATGGCCGATCTGTGTGGCATTGGAATCAGCCGACCATCTGCAGATGCTAAGAAAAGCGCAATGTCACGAACAATAGTTAGGTGGCAAGAACGGTGGGAAGATTCGAGAAAAGGGCGCTGGACCTGTATGCTAGTCCGGAATATAGCGGAATAGTACGAACGAAAACACGGCGAACTAAATTACCACCTCACGCAGATATTGAGCGGGCACGGTGGCTTCAAGGGATATCTACATAAGCGTGGGATAGAGGAGGATCCTTTCTGTCCAAGCTGTCCCTCCGAATTGGAAAGCGCAGACTATGTAATGTTTCACTGCCCTCGTTTTCACGGCGAAAGATTGTCTGTAAACAGAGTTTATGGAGAGGAGCCTTCCATTAGGAATTTAGTTCCACGAATGTGCGGACAAATAGATTGTTGGATTGCTGTGAGCAAGATGGCCTTTATAGTAATGACGAAATTGATGCATGCCGAAAGGGATCGCAGAGAAATGCGCACACGAAATAGTCGCGACGAAATCGCCTTCCCCCCCCGTGACGTTATGCCTAAATTGTAGCCTGGTTTCATTGGGCCACTTCAGGGTAGTGCGCTAACCCTAGTATCTTCGGGTACCCCTGCCATCGGAAGATACCTTGGCATGGTAGAGGTTCACTAGAAGTTACTTTACAAGGGCCTGAATCTGGTTATCTGAAATCTCATTGAGTCCCTTGAGCCTTTGGCCTCTCAGAAAAGAGCTAATCGTGGAGTCCTATTTATAGAGCACCTTTCCGGTTAAATTAAAAACTTTTAATCTATTCTTACTGATATTAATTTTGAGGATGTGCGCATAGCAATATTCCAAATATTTCAGCTGTGGCTGAAAGAAGAACAGACATTTGCTCAAATAACAGGAAAACTGCGACAACTATCCCTCCGCCTTTTTATTACCACATATATGGCCCTACCAAGCATATATGGGAAAGGGTCAATGCCAAATGCTCAACATCACCTGTGAATCGACTTTGAAACCAAGAATTGGGGCTGCCTATATTCCGGTATTTTACCTACAAAACTCATATGGCTCTGCAAACTGATGTTGAACAACACCAGCACGGGAAAAATTGGGCAAATTCACTCTGAGCTTCAAAACTAGGTTGCAGAATGTAGCTTGTACATATCAATATTTTATTTATTTATTTATATTGCAACGTAGCGTTACAATAACGTAACCCCCCCTGTATTTCCTTATTCACTTAAACCTGAACCTCCCTGTACTTATTTTTCTATAGCATAGCCAACAACCACTTGTACTTATACTTTTGTAGCATAGTCAACAACCACTGATAGCAAACCAATGAAAATCACAATAGTTGTGTGTTGACTTCTCAACCAGTTTGCGGCACCACCCATATAAACATCGAATTTGCATTTTTGCAATTCAGTCCTCGCAGGTGAGCCAGCGGGAGTGGTTGTCTTTTTAAAGACAAAATAACTACTTCGGCTAGCTGGCTGAGTGGAAGGGGCGCTGCCATTGCACGGGTCACCCTCCACCAGGGCTGGACGACGCGAGTGGTGTCTTCGGACTACTTTTCCCTCCGTTGCCCACCTTGGTGCTTGAGCGGCCCGCTGCCTCAATGACCAAATACCCCTTCCCCCCTCAGCTCGGGCTGCGTGGCAGGGGCGCCGTCATGGCGCGGCTCACCCTCCACCAGGGCTGGACGACGCGAGTGCTGTCTTCGGACTACTTTCCCCTCCGTCGCCCACCTTGGTGCTTGAGCGGCCCGCCGCCTCAATGACCCAAAGCACCCCTCCCCCTCAGCTCTAGTTTAATAGGCTGGCCGGAGCGGTGGGACCACTCCATCTAGTTAGCTAGGGAGAAGAGGTTGCGGCCGTGGCGCGAGTCACCCCTTGCTGCACCAGGACGACGAGAGTGGTGTCTTCGGGCTACTTTTCCCTCCGTCGCCCTGGTCCGGTAAGGAATGACACGCTACCCGAACGACCGCACGACCCCTCTCCATAGCTCTGGTGTCAGCCATGAGCCAATGCTACCGCTGTGCCGTTAAGGTGCACTTGCCCTCCGCCCACGGGTCGACCCACGGTGCCTCGGCTAGTACAACTCCGCCCCCCTTGCGTACCTGCTACTAGTGTGCAAGTAGGGAGGCGGGGGTGTCCAGCGGTGAAACCATCACTAACGAGTCCTCGCAGTCTCTTCCCAAGGTGACCGACCGGCCTACTATCGATTCTGCCGAAGACTGGCGATCCCGCCGATACCATCAACCGACCCCGCCCGGAACGAGCCGCCGCTGCCCAGGCAAACACCATCGCTAGCCTACTTCCCCTCTCTCCCCGGCCCTGGTACGCGCTCCGTAGCCCACCGCCGCTGCCGTCGCGTCGTCGCCCCTCTGGTGCCGCCGCTGCTTCCATCCCGACGGTGCTACGCCGACCATACTACTGCCGTGCCCATCCCGCCTTGCTGGTGCCGCCGCTACCCCACTCACCGTTGGCCGTTCGCCATCCTACCGCCGTTAACCGCTGCATCCGTCACGCCGCTGCTACGACGACCGTTGGTCGTTCGCCGTCCTACCGCCGTTAAGCTGCTGCATCCGTTACGCCGCTGCCACGACGACCGTTGGCCGTCTGCCATCCTACCGCCGTTAAGCCGCTGCATCCGTCCCGCCGCTGCTACGACGACCGTTGGACGTTCGTCGTTAAGACGCGGCATCCGTCCCGCCGCTGTTACGACGACCGTTGGCCGTCTGCCATCCTACCGCCGTTAAGCCGCTGCATCCGTCCCGCCGCTGCTACGGCGACCGTTGGTCGTTCGCCGTTAAGCCGCGGCATCCGTCCCGCCGCGTTACGACGACCGTTGACCGTCTGCCATCCTACCGCCGCTGCTACGACGACCGTTGGTCGTTCGCCGTCCTACCGCCGTTAAGCTGCTACATCCATCAAGCCGCTGCCAGGACGACCGTTGGCCGTCTGCCATCCTACCGCCGTTAAGCCGCTGCATCCGTCCCGCCGCTGCTACGACGACCGTTGGTCGTTCGCCGTCCTACCGCCCTTAAGCCGCGGCATCCGTCCCGCCGCTGCTACACTAGCCACTTGCCATCCTACCGCCGTTAAGCCGTTGCTTCCGTACCGCCGTACGAGTCCGTCCGTTACCCGACCGTTCAACCGCCCTACCGAACCTCCTCTACTCCAACGACCGTTAGCCGCCGCTCCGCCCCACGCCATCTTGCGACGGAAACTGCTGTCCGCCTAATATCTCCAGCCGTGTGTGCGTGTGTTCGTAAAACATAAATATCGTGTATTTATTCAATACAGGTTTGTGGGACCTTTACTCGACTCTGTATTGACTGAGCGTTACCCCAGCCTTAGACAAAACCCACCTCATAAATGGCGCCCGAGCAGGGACCATCCTCCGCAGATGACCGTGAAAAACAAATACAACAACCACCAACACTGCCGGGGCGCCTTCAACGAACACACCATCAGAAACAACAAACACGCCGGCCCCCGAAGTTACGATGCCGAATACCGACTCACTCAATTGGATCTACTTACTGAAAAGGGAGAGGCTGATAGAGGAGTGTAAGAAGCATAGCATTCCCGCGGAAGGCCATACCGTAGCCGATCTACGCCGCGCACTGAGCACGTACGTGCAAGCAAAACGCACGAGGAAATGAAGTGAAGACCTACTGAAGGAGTTGGAGAAGGAAGTAGAAGAGGACGAAGGGAATCCAGTTAAACTACCAACACCGACACTAAACATCCCCCCAACTCAACCGACCAAGTCAATGACCGCCATTCAGGTACAAAATTCCCTCTCGCATGCGCATGAGAGAGAACGCGCGCAACCGAAACGAGACGAAATGAGCACCATTGAGCTAATGAATACCGTCCGCCACTGGAATCTGCATTTTTCGGGAGAGGAGTCGCTGCACAAATTTCTGGAGAGAATAGAGGAGCTCGCCGAATCTTACCGCATCCCCGTCGACCGGCTCCTCCTAATGCTGCCGGAACTGCTGCGTGGCAAAACACTCCAATGGTACCGCATCCGTAAGCAACAAATCAACCACTGGAGTGATTTTCGAAGGGAGGTGAAATTTTTTTTCCTGCCTAAGCGTCATCTTCAACATTTAGAAGAGGCCATCCGAAAACGCAGGCAACAAGGCCGAGAAAAAGCCAAGGACTACGTCCTCGCATTGGAAACGCTGATCCGCCAGCATCCGACAATGTGCAAGGAAAATCACCTTGAGCGAATATACGATGGCCTACGAGTTGAATACCGCCTCTTCGTCAAGCGCAGCGAGTTTAAGACGATCGATGAGCTCTTGGAAATAACGGAGGAATATGAGCTGCTAAAAAGCGAGGAAGCGAAACAGGACAAAGAGGCGATCCACAGCCTGTATCATCTTCAAAAGGAGTACGATAGCAAGGAGTGCTGCCGGCGCTGCAAGGAACGTGGATACCGCCGCTTCCAATACAGGGGCCGTTGGAGAATGTTCAGCTCCAGGTGTGGACAAGACAACATCCTCTCCAGGGGCTGCCTATGCCCTTCGACCATCCAATCCACCGACAACAACACATCCAGGATGCCGTCAAGTTATGTGAGAGGAAGCCGCCAAGCATTATTTGTGCGGCCACAGAAGCCTATTGAACCACCAGCCTGCGACCCCGGTGCCGAAATGCAAGTAGATGACGGTTTCTATATACCGATAACCATCGAGGGCATGAGCGTGCACGCGCTAGTGGACACCGGCGCCACCCTTTCATACGTCGATGAGTCAATACGAAATCACCTGGAGAGAAGCAACATCATCACTTGCATCCGTCTGTAAACTAAACTTCCTTGAGAAATCTGGCAAGCGAGTACCGGTGCCTGCGTCAGTGCTGCCTTAAGTGCTTCGAATGCTGATTGCTGCTCTTCAGGCCACCTCCACTTACTACCTTTCTTAAGCATCGATGTTAACGGGTGTGCGACTTGTGAGAAATCCGGCACGAATCTTCTATACCACGACACGACTCCTAGAAAACGTCGTAACTCTCGTATGTTCTTCGGTGGTTCCAGTTCTTTGATGGCTGCTATCTTGTCTGGGTCGGTATGGATGCCTTCCTCGCTAACGACATGACCTAGATATTTTAACCTTTTCTTAAAAAAACTCACACTTTTCCGGGTTTATCCTCAGGTTCGCTCTATGCAGCCTTCGAAATACTTCCGTTAAATGTGCAATGTGCTCTTCCAATGTTTTGCTTGTAATGATAATATCGTCAAGATAAGCAAACGCGTATGGTTCCAATTCTGGTCCTATGACACGATCAAGTGCTCTCTGGAAAGTTGCTGGGGCTGAGTGCAAGCCAAATGGCATTACCCTCCATTGGTATAGTCCACGCCCTGGTACTGTGAATGCGGTGTATTGCTTGCTGTTTGCTTCCATAGGGATTTGCCAATATCCATTTTCAAGTCCAAGCTACTGATAAATTTCGCGCTTCTTAATTTGTCCAAGATATGTTGTATACGAGGTAAAGGGTATGCGCCTGGTACTGATCTTGCGTTTAGTTGACGGTAGTCTACGCAGAGTCTCCATTTGCCATTCTTCTTCTTTGCCAAAACTATGGGTGCGCAGTGCGGTCTATTCGATGGTTCGATGTAACCTTTTTCGATCAGCTCGTCGACTTCCTTGTTGATAATTTCTTGCATTTTCGGATTCTTCGGATAGTACTTTTGCTTAATTGGACGGTCGTCCCTCATAACTATTTTGTGTGTGGCCACGTTGGATACTCCTGACATATTTGCAATTACCTGTACTTCTTGGCTCAGAAATTTACTCACCGCATCTTCTGTCTTGCTACTTGCTATTGCCACCATTGGGTTGTGTTCCTTGAAATCTTCGTTATTCGTTTCGACCATAGTTGTACATGTCACTACCTCTTGCTTCCGTTCGTCTACTCTCAACGTTATTTCTTGACCACCACATCTCATCTCCAAGTTTACCTTCTCCAGATCATCTGTGCCGATTACCACCTCATCGCCCAGTCCCGTTAGGATTAGCATCTCGTTCCTCTGTACTTTATCACCCAGTCTTAATTCTGCATCTACTGCTTCTTTGACTATTATTGCTCTGCCGTCGCCCATTCTTACTCGTGTCTTTACTTCCTTGAATCTGCCAGTTTTTAATCTTCTCGCCATTGCATCACTTATAAAGCTCCTCGTCGCTCCCGTGTAAATCGCTGCTACCGCTTCTTCTCCGTTCACATACGTTGTTACCAATATACGGCCCTTTGTGTATTTGAACATGTCTAATTTCTCCGAAGATCCCGTCCCTCGGTTCCAATGTGGTCTCTGGTCGTTTCCCTGTGGCTTCCTACAACAATCACGCGTGAGCACGCCTATCTTACCACATGTCCAGCAAAATTCTCTTCTTATGCCTCGGCACCCGTATGAAAAGTGACCGCCTATTCCGCATCGTCTGCAGGCCGTTCTTGTGTCTACATATTCTTCTTGTGGCTCTGACCTCTGCTGTCGTTGGACTTCTACTCGCTCCTCCTCTCTTTATTCTGCCTGGAGACACTGGTACTGACCTTCTTGACGACGTGGTATGAATGGCCTTGTGGTTGGTCGCATTGGTTCCCTGTCAGGAGTAATATTTTCATAGTCTTCAGCTAAACTTACCAGCTCCTCAAGATTGCTGACCTCGCTTCGCTTTACATATAGTTGGTACTCTCTGCACGACTTTCTGTAGATGCGGGTTAGTTTCTGCTCCTCGGTGTAGCCCGCGTGACGCATGAGTCCTTGTAATATTAAGACATAATCTTTAAATAGCTCACCTTGTCGTTGTACGCGCATTCGAATTTCATCTTCCAATTGCTCTAAGTATCGGGAGCTTAGAAAGAACTTCAGGAAGTCCGTCTTGAAGGCGTCCCACTTCGGCCAATGCCGGTTGTTATTCCTCTACCATACCAACGCTTTGTCCTTCAATACCTCCGGCAGCGCTTTTGGAATTGTGTTGCGGTTGATTTCATACCCATCTGCTAGCTCCTCCACTCTTTCGATGAATCCTAGGGGATCTTTGCCTCCGTCGTACTTTAATCCCCACTTCCTTACTCTGTCCATGGTCGTTGCATATGTGCCAGGCTGTTGAATATAATTGGTCGTTGCATACGTACCAGGCTGCTGAATCAAATGTACCGGTGGTTGTCCGACCTCCAATTGATTGGGTGCACCATTTGCCTGCCTATCATTTCTTGTTGAATTTAGTTCGCTGCTGGTCTTTGATGCTTGTGGATTTGTTAACCGCGCATGCCGAATCGCCAACTCTGTGAATCGATCACGTAAGTTCTCGTTATCCCACTCCTCTTGGATGAATGTCGCCAATCGTTTTCTTAGTTCGTCAATCGTTCCTCCATCCTCTAGCCCAAATTCCGTGCTGTAGGCTAGCAGATCCTCTCGAGTGAGATAGTATATACCCGATACCTTTATCATTGTTATCCTTTATATCCTCGTCGAATTAAGCTAGAAGTGTGTGAATCTTGTTTCCCTCTTCGTTTCTGATGCTCTGAAAGTATATCTTAAAATTTGATTTGTTTAACCTGCTCGGGCGCCAAAATGTGACGGACTTTTCCTTTGACTTTGCCGGGGTTAGCCTCAGTCCGTCTAGGGTTCCTCAAAGTAGAAATTCCTATCGGTCCTTTTAAAAGAATAACCCTGTTTAGTTCTTATAAAACGTTATAAAAGTACTTATTTAATAAAATTATCTTTCTACTCCTAGCTGATTCCCTTGCTTTGTAAGAGGTGACTGAGGTAATAAAGCCCTCGGCCAACCTCTGCGGTCGAATGGAGTAATAAAGCCTCCAGACGAGTATACTTTTAGTACAAATGAAGTGAAAAAACCTTCAGGTGTACTCTTGGTCGGTAGTGATAAAACCTACCGACTCGTATGCCTGTCTCCTAATCTCTCAATTTCAATGCGAACTCGTCGCCCTTATATACTAATTTTTGCACGCAGGCAAACGGTTATTTTAGAATAACAACTTTTAACTAATAGTATTAACAATATAAAACAACTGTTATTCCGGTGAATATTTCCTTCCCATGAATTTCCATGCACCATAATGCTCCTTATTGAATACAATGCCTTTGTACTTGCTCATACCGTGCTTTCCAGCCGTTGCTATAACTATTGTGTTTTTGTACATTTGTTTGTGATCACCTGATTCTAATGTTGTGTTTTGCTTTGCCCAATGCTTCTGCCTTCTGTAGTACGGCGTGCGTTGGTGTGTTGTATGCTAGTGAGTAAATATGTATAGCGAAATTTCAATTAGTAGCGGCGCTTATTTTGACGACTTTCTGCTGATCTCCGTTCACTTAAGTTTATTATGTATGTTGTATTTGTAGCTGGGTGTATTGGATTTTAAGTGTGCAAAGGGTTGATTGACCGCTGCATTTTTATGTTTTGTACGTATCTACCTCCGTTCCAAATATTCAATGACTGTTAGGGTGATCCTATATTTAAAATTTATGTTTGCGAAAATGTTAATATTTTGCTTGCGTGCAAAAGTGCGCAATTCTAATTTGTCCTTCAATTTAATAATTATCAATTCACTGTACAACCGAATATATGTATTTAGGGTATAATTGACAAAGGTATACATATGTATATTTCTGGTGCTTCATATAAAATGTATAAGTGATAAATTCAAATATTATTATAAATTTCAAGTTATTTCAAAATGTATGTTCTTTAGAAAAGTGTATGGATATGTGTATGTTGTGAGGATACAAAGTCCCCGGATTTGGGGTCCTCACACTCCCCCCTGACCTGCCGCAATGAGACCCACCGTCACCAGGTCGGTGCGAGTGATCCGTACGCGGAAGTGGTGTTCGCCCATGCTGCTTCGTCGTCGCTGCCGTCGCTGGCCATTAGGCTCAATATGTCGCTGTTTTTGTCGTTGAAGCTGCCGTTGACCCCGTTGGCCTTACGGCTTAATATTTCGCTGTCGTCGTTGGTTGTTGACGTTTCGCTGCCCTTCCCGTCGGCGGTAAGTGTGATGCCAGTCTATAAAATAAATGAAAAACTGGTGGATTTCCCTTGGGGTGTTCCCGCCATGTATGGTGGATTTTAAAAAAACGTGGTATATCATGCGGATAGTTAAAGAGTATATTTATGAGATATTTATGTAATTGTGGTTAGAGTTTACCGAACTTTTAGTGGTTGATTCGACTTTCGGGTCCTTCTTGATATGAAATTTCTTCGTGTATGATTTGACACTGTCTCGGTTGGGCGTGTCCGTTACTACCGATTTCATCCGGATTGAAATAGAATCTTACAAAATAGTCTGTAATTCCGCAGTTGTCTCGGGGTGTGTGTTCGTTTAAGGCTGCCATAGCGAACTTCCTTCCCAGGTGTAATATTGATCCATGCTCCGGTTCTCTGGCGATCCGTAATTTATTTTCGGGAAATATTCCTACCTGATTCTCCGCAATGTTTTGTACTTGACCGTCTCTGTATGCTATCAGCTGTTGACTTGTACCTTGATTCTCTCCGTGTTGTCTCTCGGTCTCTTCGCTGACTCGTGTGAGCGTACCACAGATGGCTACCATGCTGTTCTCTCTCTGTTGTTGTACCTCGGAAATATTGTTTGCTGTTCGATTGGACGATGTTGACGGGATTTTATCTTCACTAGCGTTCTTCTTGTTACTCTATTCATGCCTTTGCTTTCTGGATTCGTTGTTGTCGGTGGCGTCGGTTGCGTTGTATGCTTTCAGCTCACTTAAGTGGGCTGTCCTCCTCCTTCCTCTGAAAACTTTGTCTAGCTCTGCGATCACTGGGGACACAAAGTTCGTTATCCGGTGAGGTCCACTGTACATGGGCGCTAGTCTGGATGTAAAGTTATCCGCCGCTTTTTACAGCTGATGTTCCTTTACCAGCACTAGGTCGCCTATCGCCGGTCGCCATTGCCTTCGTCTTAGGTTGTAATACTTCGCTTGCTCCATAGATGCTGTCTCTTGCTTCCGTCGTACCATATCGAATATTTCTTTCATCCTCGTTGACTTCTCTCTCGCTAATTTCTCACCTGTAGCAAATGTCTGCTCATCGTAAAGGCTGTTGGAGATTCTGGGTTCCCTCCCTTGTACTATGTATGCTGGACACATACACTTGTATTCAATGCCAGCGTTATCTCTTGTAACAACTCATCCCATGTCTTTGCTCTTTTCCCGTAAATTGTGCTATCATCCTCTTGAGGTTCCTGTTTGCCCTCTCTGTCGGGTTCTCCTGCGGTGTGTACGGTGCCGTTAATTGGTGTTTCACGCCAAGTTCCTCTAAAAATCACTTAAAACGTCTGCTGATAAACTATGTTCCGTTGTCCGTAATAAATACTTTTGGGACGCCGAACCGTGCCAAAATCCGCTCTCGAAATCCTCTTATTAAACATTCTGTCGTTGCCTTTCTGATTGGTACTACCTCTACCCATTTTGAAAATTTGTCTAGGAAGACTAATGCCATCGTGTTGCCATGCTTCGATCGTGGCATTGGGCCAACAAAGTCTGCACAGACTGTTGCCCAAGGCTCCTCTGAAATCTTCGTTAGCATCTTACCCGCGGCTGGCTGTTGACTCGGTTTGTATATTTGACATGTGTGACACTGCTGTACGTACTTCCTTATATCCCTGAACATTCCTGGCCAGTAATAACGTGTTGTTGCTCTTGCTATCTATTTTCGGATGCCCATATGCCCTGCGCTCGGTGTGTCGGTGATCTCCTCTAGCACTCTGCGTCTCTGTGGAGTCGGCACACATAGCTTCCATGGCACTGCATCTTCGCCATCCACCTGACTTCCTATGTGTCTGTACAATTTTCCATCCTCGATAACGTACTCTGGGAATTTCTCCGGGGCTTACACTTACACTTACACTAAGCTTTTCCGTCGTCCATCGTCAACGTACCCGACTGCTCGTCCATCGGCTGCCTTAATAATGCATCTGCCACAACGTTCAACTTTCCTTTTCGATACTGTACGTCAAATGAGTATTGCTGTAGTTCCAGCGCCCATCTCGCAATCCGACCAGTCGGACTCTCTATCGCATTCAACCATTTAAACGCTAGGTGATCTGTTATTACTGTAAACGTGTATCCTTCTACGTATGGCCTCATCTTTCGTATTGGCCAGACTATTGCCAAACACTCCTCTTCTGTTGGTGAGTAGTTCATCTCTGCGTTGTTTAACCTGCGGCTTGCGTATGCTATTACTCGCTCTTCGTCGCCTGAACCTTGCGTAAGTACTGCTCCAAGACCAAAATCACTTCATCCGTCTGTAAACTAAACTTCCTTGAGAAATCTGGACAAGCGAGTACCGGTGCCTGCGTCAGTGCTGCCTTAAGTGCTTCGAATGCTGATTGCTGCCCTTCAGACCACCTCCACTTACTACCTTTCTTAAGCATCGATGTTAACTATAACAGCAAAATGGGTGATATTTTAAACGACTTGACTACATATAGAATTCATAGACAGGATCCAACATCAAGATTACAGACCAAAAACAACAATTTAGTCGAAAAACTTTTTAAAATGGGATGTATTTTGAAAGCCGAGAAACTCAAAATGACCACAAATACCGCGCTACCACCAAGAATTTATGGCCTCCCACAAACACACAAGGCAGGAACTCCACTCAGACCTATATGCTCAGCGATTGGTTCTCCATCATACGAACTGTGTAAATATATCATCAATATATTAAAAAAACTTAACTCCAAACTCTAATTACAATATAAGAAACACGTTAGAATTCAAAGAGAAGATAAATAACACTTTTATATTTGAAGACGAAAAACTCATTTCTTTTGACGTAGCCTCACTGTTTCCAAGTATCCCGACAAATTTAGCACTTGTAATCATACAAAGAAAATGGACGACTATAAAAGAATTTACCAACATGCCGAAAAAAATATTTATGGACATACTACGATTTTGCATAGAAGAAAGTAGATATTTTAAATTCAAGGACACGGTATACGTCCAATTGAAGGGAATGCCGATGGGATCCCCTGCTTCACCAGTTATTGCAGATATTATAATGGAGAAACTACTTAACAAGACGATGGAGAAACTAGGTCAGAAGCCCAGATTAATAAGTAAATACGTCGATGACATTTTTGCAATATACACGAATATGAGATGCATAATACACTTGTAAGGATAAACTAACCTTCACATCCGTTTAAAATAATACAAGCTACGTGCATGCAGCTTTAGTTGCATTTGACAGGCGCGGGCAGTTGGCAACGCGAATGTCAAATGCAGCTGCGGCTCACGTCACTGACAGGAAAAATTAATATAGATAATAAATTTTCACTTAAGTCGGACGGACGTGTCCAAGTAAATTAAAGTGTTTTTTGATTTTAATTGCGGTTCAAAAAAATATTAAAAACGTGGCGAAGGTGACCGTTCAGGTGCTAACGTTTTCCCAGCACCATCAGTTGAAAAAGGCAACCGTTTGGAGGCGGCGCCCTCCAAGGTGGATAATTGGGCAGGCACACAGCAGTAACAACCTTGTGGGTGAGCAACGCAAGTTAACCAATTTTGAGGTTAGCTCACATGGCGACCGTGATGGTCTTTGGTGGTGGTACAAGTGATTTGAGTGCGTGTGGTGTCAAAATAACTTAGTAAAGACAATTTTAATAATAAAAACTAAATGCAACGGAGTTAAATACAATTACAATTTTCTACAAAATTAACATAACCAAATCTACCAAATAAAACCGTCTAATAGAAAGCGGAGATACTAGATTTCACTAAAAGTTAATACAACAATACAAAAAATTTTCTAAAAACTAAAACTACGGTGTTAATAAAAATAAGTAAATTCTACTTTCTAAAAATTTTCAATTATTTAACATACATAATAACGGAATGCAAAAACCCACGCCACTCAGCTAACGGATCCATAAACTGTACCACCGCCAGCGGCAGCGAACGTAAGCAGCAACGAACACCATCAACAGCAAAGTCCAGCAGCAGCAACCACCGTCGGCAGCGAAGGCCAGCAGTAAAATCAGCGGCAGCCATCATCATAGCAGCAGGAAGCAGAAAAATAAGTATATGATATATGTATGTATGTATCAATAAAATTTTTCCTAAGATTTTTTACATATATGTATACAAAAATTTAAAATTTTTATTAAGTGCGGTGCGTTAACATTAAATATAATACATTTTTTGATTACAACGGTGCGTCCGTTTATGTAAAACATTTTGGATTTTTTTGATAACAACGGTGCGTCCGTTTATATAAAAGACTTGGATTTTTCTAAAACAGTGCGTGCGCCTAAATTTAAATACCTCAGTTTTCAACAATTTTAAAATTTCCGAACCATTTTATAAATTCCAACATTTTCAGATCTACATTTAATTTTTCTCAAGTTTCAACGCATTTTACAAATTTACATTTTCTTCAAATGTTTCATATTTTCAAATTCCTAATTTAAAACTCCTTAGCTCATTTTACAAATTCTCATACTTTCAACCTTCCATTTTTTGAAAATTTCAAGCATTTCACAAATCTTCTATATAAAGTTGCACATGCCTAAATTTCCATTTTTCAAATTTTCATTCTACTTCAGCTTTTTTTAATACGTACATTTTCCAACAAAATATCATCATAAAAGACTGAGTGAACTAGATAAGCAGTCTTCAGGAACGCTTTAAATTTGATGAATTGGTGGCGAAAAACCAATTGAATTTTTTTTGATATAAACGGTGGTTTGCGAAAAACCAATTAACATTTTTTATATAAACGGTGGTCCCGTGAAAAGCCAAGTGAGATTTTTTTTTATAAAGCGGTGCGTCCGTGAAAATATAAAACTTTTTTTTAACAAAGCGTGAATATAAATGGATCTTTTGAACAAGTTACAACAATTTTGAGATTTTTACCAACTAATACCTACATACTTTTGTGCAAAGTTTAAATTCAATTACTTCTTAAAGATTTTTCTATACAAGTATAATGCAGTTTTCACTAATTCTTCAAATAAATTGTTAAATATTTCTTTAGCGACTATTCACCTATAAATAAGTTCAATTTTAAAAATTTTTTTTCTTTTTCCTCAATATTTCAGCTTAAATATAAATTCAGACATTCAATAAATACTTCATTAATTTCATAGTTTGAACTGAATTATCTGTGCTATTCTGATAATTTCATATGTACAACCTTAGAGGTGGTCAGCAAGTGCAAAAAACTTCAGATTCAGAATCCGATTCCGATAAATCAGCCTCAAGCTACGAAAGTTTAACTTCATCTTCGACCGATAAAGTCACCAAACAGGAAAATAGATTTTCTTTGTCAACAGATTTTCCAGGCTTCGAAAATTCTTCCATTAAAAATTTAACTTCTAATTTAGTTTCAAATCTTAGCGATTCAAATAGTGAAATTTTAACTTCTACTCTAAAATCAGATCCTAACGATCCAAATAGTACAAACTTAGTTAACCCTTCTTCTAACGTAAACCCAGACGTTAACGATCCAAATAGTACAAACGCAACTCCACAGGAAAAGAGAATTTTTATTAGCACATGTGCTAATTCATTTAGAGAAAACTACAGTGGTGATCCACTAGCACTTGATTCTTTCATAGACAAAATGGCATTACTTGAACAATTCGCTACTGCAGATTTAACCGATACTTTTATAGCGTTCTTAAAATCAAAATTAGAGGGTAAAGCTCGTGAAGCAATACCAACACAAGTAACTTCAGTTAATGAAATTAAAACAGCTCTGCGTAATAGGATCAAACCAGACAACTCGAAAGTTGTAGCAGGGAGAATTGCAGCGTTGCATGTTAGCGGTAACAATTATACAGATTTTGCCAAGAAAGTTGAAGATTTAGCTCTTATTATTGAAGGGATCACTCAAACGAAAGCTCATGAAATGGCAGTCGAACAAACTTTTAACGTGTGTCGTTTAAACGCAAAATCCAATTTAGTAAAAACCATTTTAGCCTCAACGGCATTTACTGATCGGAAAGACGTAGTAGCAAAATTAATTGTAGAACAAAACAACGAAGTAACTGAACATCAGGTTTTAGCTTTTCGATCACGTGGTAACAACACATTCAGAAATTCACGTGGTAGTTATCGAGGTTTTTACCCAAACCGCGGCTATACTGGTTATAGAAATAATAGTTCATTTTCATATAATAGTAACTATAACGGTAACAACAATCAAAGATATAGAAATTATAACGGAAATAGATACCAGAATAACAACAGTAATAATACGCATCCATTTACAAATTCCAATTCAAATACAAATAATGGTAACAATAGAGGTAACAATTCGAGATCAGCCAATGGTAGAGGTCGAAACGCAAACGTTCGCGCTTTAAACGCCAGCGCCCCTCAGGAGCGAACACTGAGGGAGGACGAACTAAGCCAGTAAGCGAACTTCCCTCACCAATAGGCATCTATTGTTTAAATTTAAATTACTCAGATTTCATAGAATTACAACTTAACGAGTCACAAAAATTTTGTTCTTTCCTAGTAGACACTCAAGCGAACATTTCTTTAATAAAGATATCATGTTTAGACAGAAATATTTCATTAAATACAAACGACATTATTAACATTACCGGTGCCACTTCAAATTCAGTTTCTACTTTAGGTAAAATTACCGTAAATTTAAATTTTTAGAACTTTTCTATTAAACATACTTTACATGTAGTAAATGAAGACTTTAATATCCCCATCCGATGGCATGCTGGGTAAAGATTTTCTGAAAATTAACAAATGCATTATTAATTATGAAAGAAATAGTATCTCCTTTTGGGTAGGTGATGAAAAAGTCGCGATACCAATCCTACACGGAACAGAAAGCGACAGTTGTATCATTCCACCAAGATGTGAAATATTCAGACTTTTTGATTTATGAGATTCACCCAAACCACTTTTCGTGTACTCGCAGGAAATTTAAAAAGGTGTTTTCACAGCTAGGTGCATTGTTAATTCCAATAACCCAATTATTAAAGGTATAAATACCACGGATAATATAAAGTATGTAAAAAGAAAAAGTTTTCGGACAGAAAAACTTTCAAACTACAATGTTTATACAATTAACAAGACAGAAAAAGAAGACAAACGTACGAAAAAACTGACTTCAATTTTAAAAAATCAAATACCTCAACATGCTCATAGTAAATTAATTGACCTTGGCATAGATTATGCCGACATTTTCGCTCTTGACATGGACAAAATGACTTTAAATAACTTCTACGAGCCAAAATTAAGACTGACAGACAACGAAACGGTATATGTTAAAAACTATAGATTGCCATACTCTCAACGCGAAGAAATAAATCGCCAAGTAAATATATTGTTAGACAATGATTTGATTGAACTCAGTTATTCGAATTACAATAGTCCTTTGATTGTAGTCCCAAAGAAAGATACTAAGGGTCAAAAAGCATATCGTATGTGCGTAGATTTTCGCGCAGTAAACAAAAAACTCATTGCTGATAAATTCCCACTAGCTAGAGTTGACGATATTTTAGACAATCTCGGTAGAGCAAAGTATTTTTCCACATTAGATCTTTTTTCAGGATTTCATCAAATCCCCTTGCATCCTGACTCTCGTGACATTACGTCTTTCAGCACTGACTGTGGCACATTTAGATGGAAAGTGCTTCAATTCGGCTTAAATATAGAAACAAATTCATTCTCACGAATGATGACCATAGCTTTTTCGAGTATACCACCCAATGTCGCATTTTTGTACGTCGACGATATTATCGTAATAGGGTGTAGCGAAGCATACCACATTAAAAGTCTTTCAAAAGTCTTCGATACTTGCAGATCTTTTAATCTCAAACTTAACCCAAATAAATGCAACTTTTTACGACCAGAAGTTACATTTTTAGGTCATAAATGTTCAGCCAAAAGTTTGTTGCCAGACGACTCTAAAATAAACGCAATTAAAAAGTATACAAAACCGACTGACAAAGACGCGGTACGACGATTTGTCGCTTTTGCAAACTATTACAGACGGTTTATACCTAACTTTGCGTTTCTGGCAGCGCCTCTAAATCGATTAAGCAGAGAAAGAGTTGAATTTGTATAGGATGTAGAGTGCGAAAGAGCATTTTTATCTTTGAAAGCAGCGTTACTTTCGCTAAAATTACTTCAATATCCAGATTTTACTAAACAATTCATTATTACAGTTGATGCTTGCACAACTGGAGGTGGCGCTATTTTAAGTCAAGAACAGCAAGGTAGTGATTTACCAATTTGTTTCGCTTCTAAAGCATTTAATAAAGCCGAACAGAAAAAACCCATTATAGAATTAGAACTTTTAGCTATTTACTTCGCAATAAAGCAATTTCGACAATATGTTTATGGTACCCATTTTATTGTAAAGACAGATCATAGACCTCTAGTATACTTATTCAACATGAAAGACCCATCTTCAAAACTTTCAAGAATAAGACTGGAACTATCTGAATATAACTTTACTATTGTATATATAAAAGGTAAATCAAACGTTTGTGCTGATGCACTATCGCGTATAACAATCGATGAGATTATAGAAGCTAATAAACAAATTTTGGCAGTACAGACAAGAGCAATGACAAAAAAGGCAAACGACAAAAATTTACATAGGAAAACAGACAAAAACGATGAAAAACAACTTACTTTACATGTCTACGACAAATTTTCATTTTCTAAAAAAGTTCCACGAATAAGATCTGCAATTACGTACGATAAATATAATAAAACAACAAATTTAAGAATTTTTGCGCATAATAAACATAAGAAACTCGAGTTACTTAGTTTTGAGCTTGTTAACGAAATAATGACTTTAGAGAAATTTCTTTCGAGGCTTGAATCAGAAGCCGGCAAACACAAGATTAAGAAGATTGAATGGCCTAAAAACGATATTATGTTCGAACATTATACTATTACAAATTTCAAAAATATTGGAAATAAAATCATTAGAAATTATATTAACAGATCCAGTGAAGACAGTAACAGATGAAGATACAAAATTAAAGCTTATGAAAATTTACCATAATGATCCCATTTCCGGTGGACGTTGCGGAATGAAAAGACTTCTCGCAAAATTGCGAACAAAATTTTATTGGAAGAATATGACTCGTGATATATCGAAATATATCAAAAATTGTAAAGATTGTCTTTTAAACAAGGTTAAACCTAAAACAAAAGAAAAACTTGTTTTAACACCAACTCCTTGTAAACCATTTGATATACTAGCAATTGACACAATAGGACCCCTACCTGAGTCCAAATATGGTAACAAGTTCGCACTTACCATGATTTGCGACATGACTAAATACCTGGTAACAGTAGTTGTTCCAGAAAAATCGGCAAAAACAATCGCTTCACCTATTTTTGAAGGATTCATTTTAACATACGGCACAATGAATGCCATAAAGTCAGATTTAGGTACTGAATTTAAAATGAATTATTCGAAGAATTAACAAGGCTTTTAAATATTCAACATAATTTTTCAACTGCATACCATCATGAAACTGTTGGCACGATTGAACGTAATCATAGAGTTTTTAATGAATACTTACGTGCATATTTAAAAGATACTTTTTCTGATTGGGATGTTTATTTAAAATACTTTACTTTCCTACACAATACTACGAGTAGCACAGTTTTCGACAATCAATTTTCGCCTTTCGAGTTAGTTTTTGGGAAAAAGCAACTTTGCCTAATGAATTGACAAAAGAAACAATTGATCCAATTTATAACGTCGAAAACTATGCCAAAGAAGTTAAGTTTAGGATGCAGAAAACGCACAAAATGGCACAAAATCTAATAAATAAAAATAAACTACAAAGTAAAAATCTGTACGATAAAACGGCACGACCTTTAATTGTAAAAACCGGAGATAAAGTACTTTTACAGAAAGAACCACATCATAAACACGAAAATGGTTATCTAGGTCCGTTTATTATAACTAAAATTAACGAACCTAACGTAACTATTTTCGATGAAGTTAAAAACAAAGAAAAAGAAGTACACAAAAATCGACTTATAAAAGTAGAGTAACATTTTATACCAACGTAGAAAAATCCAAAATTCTCTAATATTTTTATTGCTAACATAAATAGCAAGAATTGGTTAATAGCCTAGAAGGCATAACAACTATTAAAACAAAAAAAAAAAACAACAAACACTAATGCAATGTAAAGTTAAGGACAATAAATATATAGAATAATGTCTATGCATTCCAGTAAATTGATTTATGTATAAAAAAAAAACATGCACAGCCAATAAGGCAGAACAAAAATCTATATTTAAAACCATTTTTTAACATGTACTTTATTTTTCCAATATAAATTTAAGAAAATGAAAATTCATAAACAAACTGTATTATATATAAAGAAAACAGACATAAAACAAAACAAAAAACCACAAGCAACAATGTAATGTTAGATACTAAAAGTAAGGTTACTTAGCCATAAAATTGGTCCGAACTAACGAATTACAAAAAAGGAAGGCGCACCCTAATATTCGTTCGTTCGAAACAATTGATAACATAAAAAGATGAATGTGACAAATGGAATGTGATCGATCCATTTGCCAAATTCAATCTTTTTTTTTAAGGAAGGATGATGTAAGGATAAACTAACCTTCACATCCGTTTAAAATAATATAAGCTATGTGCATGCAGTTTTAGTTGCATTTGACAGGCGCGGGCATTTGGCAACGCGAATGTCAAATGCAGCTGCGGCTCACGTCACTGACAGGAAAAATTAATATAGATAATAAATTTTCACTTAAGTCGGACGGACGTGTCCAAGTAAATTAAAGCGTTTTTTGATTTTAATTGCGGTTCAAAAAAATATTAAAAACGTGGTGAAGGTGACCGTTCAGGTGCTAACGTTTTCCCAGCACCATCAGTTGAAAAAGGCAACCGTTTGGAGGCGGCGCCCTCCAAGGTGGATAATTGGGCAGGCACACAGCAGTAACAACCTTGTGGGTGAGCAACACAAGCTAACCAATTTTGAGGTTAGCTCACACACTAAATGCGCTGAATTCGTTTAACAGACACATAAAATTTACAATAGAATTAGAAGAAGAGGGAAAACTACTTTACCTTGATTCTATTGTAATCAGACGAGGAAATATATTAAAACTGCGGTGGTATAAGAAAGCCACAGCGTCCCGACGAGTCATCAATTTTCACTCGAAACACCCTAAACAGATGATAATGAATACAGCATTGGGCTGTAACGACGCATGTTGAACATATCGGACCAAATTTACCACAGGGAAATAGAGAATGAGATATTGTGCTTATTGAAACAAAATGACTTTCCAGAAAATATTATAAAAACCTTAATAAAGAGAGCAAAAACTAGGAGAAATCTGCAAAAAGACGAAACCCCGAAAATTTATAAATCGGTCACATATGTACCTCATCTATCAGAACGGCTAACAAGATCAAATATTTACAACAAAGAAACAATAAAAATAGCACACAAACCCACAAACACTTTAAACAAGATATTTAATATACAAAATTCAAAATACCTCCAATGGAAAGAAGCAATCTAATTTACAAAATCCCCTGTAACGGAAGCAACCACGAAACTTGTAACAATGTATACGTAGGAACAACAAAGTCGAAATTAAAAACTAGAGTATCACAACACAAATCGGACTTCAAACAATTTCAGGATTCAAACATCGCAAAAACAGAACTAGTGGCCCACTGTGCATCTACCGGCCATTCTCCAAACTTCCAAAGGGCATCAATTTTAGCACAAGAACAATGCTACACCAAACGCCTAACATTGGAAATTTTACATATAATAAACACTCCGCCGAACATAAGAATGAATTACAAAACGGACACTGATAACATTGCACAGATCTACAGACACTTCTTGACAAACAAACGGACAGTATTAAGCTCCACGTCAAAGCAGCCAGACGTGTAAATGAATGTATGTAAATGTTTATAATTGTTTATGTTTACAAAAAATTTTGTATGCAATTTTTCAGTTAAATTTCTTTATAATATTATTGCAGTTACCCTTGAGAACGGTTACCGATGTGCAACCGAAATATATTGGGGAAAAACTTAACAAACGTGTGTTTTTATTCCTAATGACCTAGAGCCAGCTAAAAGTAAATAAATAAAAGTATTGAACGCTAAGAGCGCCCTACAAATAACCTACCAAAATTGCGCATTCACGAGTTAAAAATTGGGGTTGGATTTTATATAAGGTGCCACGATTTTCAAACTCTTCAAACTTCCCTCACCAATAGGCATCTATTGTTTAAATTTAAATTACTCAGATTTCATAGAATTGCAACTTAACGAGTCACAAAAATTTTGTTCTTTCCTAGTAGACACTCAACCGAACATTTCTTTAATAAAGATATCATGTTTAGACAGAAATATTTCATTAAATACAAACGACATTATTAACATTACCGGTGTCACTTCAAATTCAGTTTCTACTTTAGGTAAAATTACCGTAAATTTAAATTTTTCTAACTTTTCTATTAAACATACTTTACATGTAGTAAATGAAGACTTTAATATCCCATCCGATGGCATACTGGGTAAAGATTTTCTGAAAATTAACAAATGCATTATTAATTATGAAAGCAATAGTATTTCCTTTTGGGTAGGTGATGAAAAAGTCGCGATACCAATACTACACGGAACAGAAAGCGACAGTTGCATCATTCCACCAAGATGTGAAATATTCAGACTTTTTGATTTAGGAGATTCACCCGAACCACTTTTCGTGGACTCGCAGGAAATTTAAAAAGGTGTTTTCACAGCTAGGCGCATTGTTAATTCCAGTAACCCAATTATTAAAGTTATAAATACCACGGATGATATAAAGTATGTAAAAAGAAAAAGTTTTCGGACAGAAAAACTTTCAAACTACAATGTTTATACAATTAACAAGACAGAAAAAGAAGACAAACGTACGAAAAAACTGACTTCAATTTTAAAAAATCAAATACCTCAACATGCTCATAGTAAATTAATTGACCTTGGCATAGATTATGCCGACATTTTCGCTCTTGACATGGACAAAATGACTTTAAATAACTTCTACTAGCAAAAATTAAGACTGACAGACGACGAAACGGTATACGTTAAAAACTATAGATTGCCATACTCTCAATGCGAAGAAATAAATCGCCAAGTAAATAAATTGTTAGACAATGATTTGATTGAACCCAGTTATTCGAATTACAATAGTCCTTTGATTGTAGTCCCAAAGAAAGATACTAAGGGTTAAAAAACATATCGTATGTGCGTAGATTTTCGCGCAGTAAACAAAAAACTCATTGCTGATAAATTCCCACTAGCTAGAGTTGACGATATTTTAGACAATCTCGGTAGAGCAAAGTATTTTTCCACATTAGATATTTTTTCAGGATTTCATCAAATCCCCTTGCATCCTGACTCTCACGACATTACGTCTTTCAGCACTGAACGTGGCGTATTTAGATGGAAAGTGCTTCCATTCGGCTTAAATATAGAAACAAATTCATTCTCACGAATGATGACCATAGCTTTTTCGAGTATACCACCCAATGTCGCATTTTTGTACGTCGACGATATTATCGTCATAGGGTGTAGCGAAGCACACCACATTAAAAATCTTTCAAAAGTCTTCGATACTTGTAGATCTTTTAATCTCAAACTTAACCCAAATAAATGCAACTTTTTACGACCAGAAGTTACATTTTTAGGTCATAAATGTTCAGCCAAAAGTTTGTTGCCAGACGACTCTAAAATAAACGCAATTAAAAAGTATACAAAACCGACTGACAAAGACGCGGTACGACGATTTGTCGCGTTTGCAAACTATTACAGACGGTTTATACCTAACTTTGCGTCTCTGGCAGCGCCTCTAAATCGATTAAGCAGAAAAAGAGTTGAATTTGTATGGGATGTAGAGTGCGAAAGACATTTTTATCTTTGAAAGCAGCGTTACTTTCACCAAAATTACTTCAATATCCAGATTTTACTAAACAATTTATTATTACAATTGATGCTTCCACAACTGGAGGTGGCGCTATTTTAAGTCAAGAACAGCAAGGTAGTGATTTACCAATTTGTTTCGCTTCTAAAGCATTTAATAAAGCCGAACAGAAAAAACCCATTAGAGAATTAGAACTTTTAGCTACATATTTACTTCGCAATAAAGCAATTTCGACCATATGTTTATGGTACCCATTTTATTGTAAAGTCAGATCATAGACCTCTAGTATACTTATTCAACATGAAAGACCCATCTTGAAAACTTTCAAGAACAAGACTGGAACTATCTGAATATAACTTTACTATTGTATATATAAAAGGTAAATCAAACGTTTGTGCTGATGCACTATCGCGTATAACAATCGATGAGATTAAAGAAGCTAATAAATAAATTTTGGCAGTACAGACAAGAGCCATGACAAAAAAGGCAAACGACAAAAATTTACATAGGAAAACAGACAAAAACGATGAAAAACAACTTACTTTACATGTCTACGACAAATTTTCATTTAATTTTTCTAAAAAAGTTCCACGAATAAGATCTGCAATTACGTACGATAAATATAATAAAACAACAAATTTAAGAATTTTTGCGCATATTAAACAGAAGAAGTTAAGTTTAGGATGCAGAAAACACACAAAATGGCACAAAATCTAATAAATAAAAATAAACTACAAAGTAAAAATCTGTACGATAAAACGGCACGACCTTTAATTGTAAAAACCGGAGATAAAGTACTTTTACAGAAAGAACCACATCATAAACACGAAAATATTTATCTAGGTCCGTTTATTATAACTAAAATTAACGAACCTAACGTAATTATTTTCGATGAAGTTAAAAACAAAGAAAAAGAAGTACACAAAAATCGACTTATAAAACTAGAGTAAAATTTTATACCAACGAAGAAAAATTCAAAATTCTCTAATATTTTTATTGCTAACATAAATAGCAAGAATTGGTTAATAGCCAAGAAGGCATAACAACTATTAAAACAAAAAAAAAAAAAAAACAACAAACACTAATGCAATGTAAAGTTAACGACAATAAATATATAGAATAATGTCTATGCATTCCAGTAAATTGATTTATGTACAAAAAAAAAAACATGCACAGCCAATAAGGCAGAACAAAAATCTATATTTAAAACCATTTTTTAACATGTACTTTATTTTTCCAATATAAATTTAAGAAAATGAAAATTCATAAACAAACTGTATTATATATAAAGAAAACAGACATAAAACAAAACAAAAAACCACAAGCAACAATGTAATGTTAGATATTAAAAGTAAGGTAACTTAGCCATAAAATTGGTCCGAACTAACGAATTACAAAAAAGGAAGGCGCACCCTAATATTCGTTCGTTCGAAACAATTGATAACATAAAAAGATGAATGGGACAAATGGAATGTGATCGATCCATTTGCCAAACTCAATCTTTTTTTTTAAGGAAGGATGATGTAAGGAAAAACTAACCTTCACATCCGTTTAAAATAATATAAGCTATGTGCATGCAGCTTTAGTTGCATTTGACAGGCGCGGGCATTTGGCAACGCGAATGTCAAATGCAGCTGCGGCTCACGTCACTGACAGGAAAAATTAATATAGATAATAAATTTTCACTTAAGTCGGACGGACGTGTCCAAGTAAATTAAAGTGTTTTTTGATTTTAATTGCGGTTCAAAAAAATATTAAAAACGTGGCGAAGGTGACCGTACAGGTGCTAACGTTTTCCCAGCACCATCAGTTGAAAAAGGCAACCGTTTGGAGGCGGCGCCCTCCAAGGTGGATAATTGGGCAGGCACACAGCAGTAACAACCTTGTGGGTGAGCAACGCAAGCTAACCAATTTTGAGGTTAGCTCAACACTAAATGCGCTGAATTCGTTTAACAGACACATAAAATTTACAATAGAATTAGAAGAAGAGGGAAAACTACTTTACCTTGATTCTATTGTAATCAGGCGAGGAAATAAATTAAAACTGCGGTGGTATAAGAAAGCAACAGCGTCGCGACGAGTCATCAATTTTCACTCGAAACACCCTAAACAGATGATAATGAATACAGCATTGGGTTGTAACGACGCATGTTGAACATATCGGACCAAATTTACCACAGGGAAATAGAGAATGAGATATTGTGCTTATTGAAACAAAATGACTTTCCAGAAAATATTATAAAAACCTTAAAAAAGAGAGCAAAAACTAGGAGAAGTCTGCAAAAATACGAAACCCCGAAAATTTATAAATCGGTCACATATGTACCTCATCTATCAGAACGGCTAACAAGATCAAATATTTACAACAAAGAAACTATAAAAATAGCACACAAACCCACAAACACTTTAAACAAGATATTTAATAATACAAAATTCAAAATACCTCCAATGGAAAGAAGCAATCTAATTTACAAAATCCCCTGTAACGGAAGCAACCACGAAACTTGTAACAATGTATACGTAGGAACAACAAAGTCGAAATTAAAAACTAGAGTATCACAACACAAATCGGACTTCAAACAATTTCAGGATTCAAACATCGCAAAAACAGAACTAATGGCCCACTGTGCATCTACCGGCCATTCTCCAAACTTCCAAAGAGCATCAATTTTAGCACAAGAACAATGCTACACCAAACGCCTAACATTGGAAATTTTACATATAATAAACACTCCGCCGAACATAAGAATGAATTACAAAACGGACACTGAAACATTGCACAGATCTACAGACACTTCTTGACAAACAAACGGACAGTATTAAGCTCCACGTCAAAGCAGCCAGACGTGTAAATGAATGTATGTAAATGTTTATAATTGTTTATGTTTACAAAAAATTTTGTATGCAATTTTTCAGTTAAATTTCTTTATAATATTATTGCAGTTACCCTTGAGAACGGTTACCGATGTGCAACCGAAATATATTGGGGAAAAACTTAACAAACGTGTGTTTTTATTCCTAATGACCTAGAGCCAGCCAAAAGTAAATAAATAAAAGTATTGAACGCTAAGAGCGCCCTACAAATAACCTACCCAAATTGCGCATTCACGAGTTAAAAATTGGGGTTGGATTTTATATAAGGTGCCACGATTTTCAAACTTTTGTTGATTTGTAGGGGTAGAGGGGGTCCTAAAAATCACCAAAATGGAACCCGCAGCTCTAGAAAACTCTTCGTTTATGAAATATAAGCTTTTTATTTTCCCAATTTAGAAAAATTCCTTCCTTCACTTAAAATTAGGGTCGCACATGTCGATAGCGGTATCAAAAGACGCGTCAAGATTCAGAATCCGAAAGCAGAAACTATATTTTTTATCTCGTTTAAAAGTTATTCGCGGAAAACCTGTCGGTGCTATTGTCGCTTTTTTCGTTTTTGCAATTAAACGAACGAAAACATATGAAGGTTGTGAATAGTATTGCCAGCTCCGCAACAAAATCTTTCTATCTTGGTAGAATATTATAAGGTCGGAGCTCGTCGACATAAATGCAAACAAACATACACTATCAATTTATTTAGTTTTTGTAAAACTCTTTGAATAATTTGTAGTCTAATATTATTTGGGGTGTTGACATTGCTCGGGTTTAGAAACAGATTAAGTTGTATGCGTAAAACTGCTTGCAATTAATTGATTCACTCACTGTATTTACCAGTGAAATGTTACTAATAATGAACTTCTCTTCCTTTCTCTTCTCTTCTCTTCTATACTCTTCTCTTCTTTCCTCTTCTCTTCTGCAGAAGGTTGTACTACGCAGAAGCACATCACCGTGGCGGTAGCCACGGTTATACCACACACCCGGACTTGGCATGGCGTAGCCCATGGTTATAAAAAATAAGCGCGGCCGCAGGCCGCCTATCCAGAAACGTGTTCTACGCAGAATTACTGTGCATGGCGCAGCCGGTGTTGGATCGGCTAACATAACATAATATCAGCTCGTTCACGAATGCAAAAAAGAGCTTTTTCAAATTTTTGGTAAATAAAGACTAGAAAGTTAAAGATATATATACATCAGATGAAAGGTATTTATATGTTATTTTTCGATTTTTAATTTTTGAAATCCATCCACTAGTTTCGGAGATATTTTGATTTGAAAAATTTACAATTTCGCTTTTTGACATGGAATTACCCCAAACCTTTCATTTGCACCAAAAAAGAAATATACCGTTGGAATCAGCATAAAAGCCTCTATAAAGTCCGATTTTTTATTTTATTTCTTTTTTTTTGACAAATGTATATATACTGAACTTGTTCCAATTAAATATATTAATTTCAAATTATTCAGAGAATTACAAAAACAAAATACATTGATAGTGTATGTTTGTTTGCATTTATGTCGACGTGCCACCACCTTATAATGTTCTACCAAGATAAAAAGATATTGTTGTGGAGCTGGCAACACTATTCACAACCTTCATATGTTTTCGTTTGTTTAATTGCAACAACGAAAAAAGCGACAATAGTATCGACGGTTTTTCGCGAATAACTTTTAAACGAGATAGAAAATATAATTTCTGCTTTCGGATGCTGAATATGGACGAAAATACGCGTCTTTTGATACCGCTATCGACATGTGCAACCCGAATTTTAAGTACAGGATTTAAGTTGAAATTTTACTAAATTTTTAAATTAAAAAGCTTATATTTCATAAACTAAGAGTTTCCTAGAGTTGCGGATAATAATTTTGTGATTTTTAGGACCTCCGCCACCCCTCGAAAAAAAAAGTTGGAAAATCGTGGCACCTTACTCAAAATATTCCCCTAAAATTGCTTCGTTCTGCGTATAAACGTCACAATTGCTTACTTAAGCGAATGAAAGAAAGGAAAACAAGAGCTAAAGGAAAATGACGAAATAATTGCACATTAAAAACGGCTGAACTAATGTTTACATGCGCAATACGCAATCTTCTTATTCAATCATTAGAGCGACACTTGTAAACACCGGATTTGAACATAATTCAATCGATGTTTTAAAAACATCGATGTTTCTTTTGCATAACTATCCGTGGTTTGTTTTTGATAAATTTATTTACTGAAATGGATAATCAAGGAAAAGTGTTACGGGTTAAGAAAAAGGTTAAAGTGAGTAATATTCTGTTAGTCTTATTATTATTTGTGACGCTGCTTCGCTCTAATAGGTGCGAAGCATGAAGCGTTTTCACGCTGTTGATGTAGCAGTGTTTTTTTTTTTTTTGGGTTCAAAGTTCTTTGGCCGCCAGGATCAATTGAATCTCTAATAGGCCAGGTTGTATTCCAAATGTGTTGTGATTCCAAGAGTTTTGTGGTTCCAGGTTTGCGTTTTAGTTTTAAGGTTCCAGGTTATATTCGACTCGTGTGAGATTTTGTAGTTTATTAAAAAAAGTTTTTGTATGTACATACAAATGTGTTGAATGAAACGAAATGACATTTGGTAAATTGACGTTTGTTTAGCGAGAGCGTTTCATATGACATGTTGAAGTCATAATGACCGAGTAACCGACGTGCATTGGTTTATGCTTGGTGGATGGCATACAGGATTACAAACAAAATTTTGTTGTATCCTTTAAACAAAAAATTATAATATGCATATACGGTACAAAACATGTTATTACATGAAATTTATTAAGCATTGATAGCTAGTCAAGTTGATTAAAATTTAAAAGTGGCTTTTTGGAAAAAATATATGAGCTCAGTGATTTTGGCTAAATTGTTATCACATAGAATATCTTTAAAATTATGATGATTTTTAAAAAGATTGAAGGTGTCACGGGTGTTACTGAGAAGTCTACATACGAAAGTTTGATGAATGTAGTCATCAATGTGGCCGCATCTACATCTTTCGGATCTATTGGCACCAATTTTAAATAAATAGGACTTGTCATATGTGTGACCTGCCAAGATTCTGTTTAGTCTCTTCAGTTCCGTTGTCGGAAATTTTAATTTCCTGAACCAGCAGTGATTTTTCCTAGTTCTATGTATGTCTGCATATAAATTTGGATGTTCAATTGAAAATTCCAAAAATTCGTTGTACCAAGTGTCGTATATTTCATTTCGAATGAGTCTAAGACCCTCTTGTATGGTAAGTTTAACATCTTTGAAGATGTCAGTTTCGGTTGCTTTCTTGGCAATTGTATCGGCTCTCTCATTTCCTGGTATACCCATATGACTGGGTGTCCAGATTATGTGTACTTGATTGAAATTGTGATTTTGAATAGTACGAAAAATATTTTGAGCTATATAGTTGTTGGTTCGACGGTCTTTTAAAATGTGACAAACCGCTAGACTATCTGTGAAGATAGCTATACTTTCACTTTCGTTTGTAATGGCCAAATTAATGGCTTCCTTTATGGCTAATATTTCACCAAAGGCAGAAGAGGTTTTGAAGGGCAAACAAAAAGAGTGTTCGCTGTTGGTGTTTAAATAAAAGATACCACAACCAGTTTTGTTTTCGCTAAGAGAAGCATCTGTAAATATAATGTCGAAAGCTAAATTTTTGTAATTGTCAATTATTTCATGGTAGTTTGCAACAGCAATTTCATTTGTCATATTGGCTTTTTTTAAGTTTAAAATTTTGTCTCGGATGATGATATTGGGGTAAGGGAAAGAAAAATCCACCGTACCAAGACTGTCAAAAATCCATTTGAATTGGTTGTAAATTGTTGTGTAATTAGTGTTTAAATGAGAATACTCAGTTATAGAAGATCTTATTGGATCATTTGTAGTGAATATCGTAACCATTTCTTTTGCCATAAGCCACTTACATCTTCCTTGGGGTGGAAGTTCGTTTGCGATTGCATAAAGTAGGGGTACCGGCGTAGACGGAGTGAGACCTAAAGCTCTACGTAAGAATTTTTTTTGCAGTGATCGAACTTTGTTGTGTGAAGATTGAGCAGCATTTACACAGGTTGTGCTACAGTACTCAATTTTGGACCTTACTAAGGACTTATATAAATTTAAACCAGTTTGCGGATGAAGTCCTGATTTGATATTTGTTAGACATTTGAATAAGTTGATATTGGATTTTGATTTTTCCCTGACGTTTGAGAAATGTTCCTTAGCACTAAGGGATGAATTTATGTACCGCCCTAAGACTAATGTTACGGACTTGAGCTATATTGATGCCATTTACTTCAACTCTCAATTCTTTCTTACTGCTTTGGTTGATGTACATGGCTTTAGTTTTGTTTGGATTGAAACTGAGGTTAAGTAGATTGCATTTTTCCATTAGAATGTCCAATTTTGATTGAAGATTGAAATTTGCTTGAATGAAATTGTTTCCTGATGAGATTATAAACAAATCATCAGCAAACTGGTAAATATGTGTGTTGTCATCACTGAGATTGTGTAAGGAGGCTGTATATAAATTAAAAAGAAGAGGCGACAGACAGCTGCCTTGAGGAAGGCCATTAAAAACTTCAGCTTCGTCATTACCTAGCCTTAATTTCCTATATGATAAGAAATTACAAATCCATTCTATGTATGCTTCATTGATTTGCATGTCCAAGAGAATGTTTTTAAGAATATTTATATCTACACAGTTGTAAGCGTTACTGAAATCGACTGTACATAGAATGGAGTGAGCTTTATTACTTTTCAGGACTTTAAGTTGATGCAATATGTGATTTACACATGAGGTTGCCGATCTATTTTTCCTATAGGCAAACGTTGATAAAGGTAACTTGTTGTGTTTTTCTAAGAAGTTATATATTCTGTCTTTAATGCATGTATTTAATAATTTGAGAGGGACAGATATTAATGAGATCGGTCTAAAATTTTCGAAATTATTTAGGTCGTTCTCCTTTTTTGGGACTGGAACAATTTTTATTGTTCTCCAGCTGTCTGGTATTTTATTGGAAAGGAAAATGTCATTTAGTGCTGCTCGGAAATTATTTAAGGTAACATCAGGGAGTGAATTTATCATGCTGTAGGAAATTTTATCCGCTCCAGTAGCTGTGTCCTTTTTCTTTTTCTTGAGAGCATTTTGCAGATCATCGTATGTTATGATTAAGTTTGGGTCTGTGTCTGTGGCAATGTTAATTTCTAGTCTGGTAGATATTTGATGAACTTGATTTTGTAACATGATCAGGAAATTTAAGTTATTATCACTGTTCCATGCATTTTTACTATTGGAACTATAATCCCCCCTGATGGCTTTAACGAACTTCCACCCATTTTTATCAATACCGGAGTTCAGTTCTTTAATTTTATTATCAAAGTTGGCTTTTTTGGCTCGCTTGATTTCTTTTTTCCAACGTTTCCTCGCTTCTGTTAGAGCATGATAGTTTTCGGGATTTGGATATCGTTTGGCTTTTTTGAAAGCAACAATGAGAAACCTATAAAATTTTTCAGTATTGTAATCCCACCAGCTTTTTAGTACTTTTGAATCACTTTTTGTGACAGTAGCATTCTTAATTTCTTCCTGGAATTTGTTTTCAAACATTTCTAAATTTGATTCGCATTCAAGATTGCTTAAGTTTTTTAATAACTTTTTTTTGGACAAAAAGGTGGTAATGTTTGTTTTGATGTTGTTTATGTCAATAGTTATAGGATAGTGGTGACTACCCCCAATTCTGATTTTATCTACTGACCATTTGAAAGGGGCATTGAAATTGGAGAAAGCGAGATCAAGTACAGATCCACCTGGTGATCTGATATCTTTTTGGAACGTGTAGTCTCCATTATTAAGTATTTGGAAAGTAGATTCCTGAATCAAATTGAAGAGATGCTTTCCTTTGCTGGAGCTTAATGTGTCACCCCAGTTGCTATGCCTGGCATTAAAATCTCCAATGAATAGAGTATTTGGAAGCGAGTCAAGAAAATTTAGAGTTCTTTGGATTTCAATGCTGAATTCGGAGGTATTTACGCTCGGTGGAAGGTATGCTGTGCATACAGTTAGGTTTGGTTTAAGATTTGTTGTTTGTATAACTAAAATGTCAAAGTTGGTAGCAAAATTTATTTTTTTGAATTTTATGGTATTTTTGAGGGCTATTGCGACACCCCCATAACCATCTTCTCTATATTTTTTGATTAAATTGAAACCTATAAGTTTTCTATGAGTACTAACTCTAGTTAAAAAAATTTCATTAAAGCAAGCTATATCAAAGTTATATTTAGATAAATAAAATTCAATGGCATCTAAATTTGCTTTAAATGATTGGCAGTTTAGTTGTAAAATTAACATTAAGGTTTTTTGGAATGTGACAAGGTATTAATTTTTTCCTCGTCCAATTTTATCATTAGTCTGTCATATTTGGATTTAACTTGGAAAAAACCTTCCAAGACTTCCTTGTTATTAATTTGGAGGGATATTGTTTGTGTGACTTTCATGAGATCAGTCATGACTTTTTCAAATTCTTTTACAATACCTTTTTGGTATTCATCGGTTTCAAATGCAGGTTTAGTTGATAGTTTCTTTTCTCGTTTTTCAGTAGATTTTGGGGTTATTTGTCTCCTGACAGCTATTTCGTCACCTTTGCTGGCTATTTCGCTATATAACTTTCTTGTTAAGCGTTTGTTTACTACTACTTCCCTGTCATGAAAATCATCAGAATTGTGTGGAATTGTTGGAAAATGTGTTTCCTCATCCAAATCAAATATGTCGAACCTGTTTTTGGTAGGGAAATACGTATTTAAAACTTCCTTCCTGCTGAGACTCTTGACCGTCTTGATACGGTTTATTGTAATTTCCCTCTCCCACATTGCACATTTGTTTTTTTCTTTGGCACTGTGGCCAGTTTTACCGCATAGAATGCAAATGTTACTTTGGCAATTTGCGTTTTTGCATTCATTACTGCCGCAGTTTATGCATCTTTCCTTGGCTTTGCATCCTAACATGGTGTGGCCAATACGACCACATTTTGAACATTGCCGTAAGGGCGGGATGTAGTAATCTACATCAAGTTTAGTATATTCGAAGAAAATTGATGTTGGCAGTTCTCTTCCAGTAAACCCAATTTTTATTGAATTTAATGGAGTTTGTTCACCAGTTGTGGGATCTTTTCTGATAAATCTGCGTACAGACACTATTGGTACACTCGACTCAGCTTCTTTTAAAATATCTTGTTCCGAGTAGCATGTGGGAACACCTCTAACTACCCCATATATTTCTAAGGCTGTTCTGGGAACAAATTGCCTTAATCCTCTTTTGGTTAGGCGTTCGTCCATTATGAAGGAGTTTGCCGAATAGGTATTCTTGAAAATTACTTTATAGAGCGTTCTTCCTAAGGCCTTGACATGATCAATGTCACGAAAACGTAAGTCTTTTATTTGGCTACATAAAGTAAGCCCAGTTGTAAATTTTTCGTTTTTTAAGCTGGGGCATTGGGAGCTATCTACTAATACAAAAATTTCACCAGTAAATCTGGGAGGATATAAAATTTTTATTGAGTCATGGTTGTTGTTTTTTGGTACATCACTGTGCTGTTGTGTGTTGGCAACACTGCTTTCTGCAGTAGTTTTGTCATTTGTTATGTCCGTTGCTTTTTGTGTTAATGTTTCGTTTGTCTTTGTTCCTGTAGCTAACGGAGTCTGAGAAGACGCAACAGAATCCCCGTTACCTACATTTTTTTCTTTTATTCTGACGATGCCGTTATTCGACATTTCAAAGAATCTCGTGACATTTTCATCGTTTAAAATTTTAGGCTTTTTTGTAGGCCCACGTTCGCCATCTTTACTTAAAGACGATGAAGATGCCATTTTGGTGTTTCTTTTACGTGTCCCAACGGACACTCTATCTTTAAATTTACCCAGGAGTGAGCTTTGGAGCTGCACTCTAGGGTTGAAATTTATCTTTTCTAGAATTTAACAATTTAGCCACTTCACTTACCCAGAGTTTTTATTATGCTTGTCCGCGTTTAAAAATTGACCTTTTAGTTTGAAGCACTAACGCGTAGTTTATTTATAAAACATATTAAAGCACTTTCGTGCATATAAACGCACTACATACGTTTTCACGACTTTATTTTATCTATTTTGTCTCAATTTGCGACACATAAAACAATTGCGAATACAAAAACAATAAAATTTATCACTTAGTGTGCAGAGAGGAACTGTACTTCACAATTTATAAGTTTCACTTTAAAATTTAGTTAACACATCCACACTCGCTAAAGGTTGCACTCGGAATGGATGTAGCAGTGTGCGGCTCCACAAATTGTCTTCAATATTCTCTACCGAATTCCAGGGAAGCTTACAGTTTCAACAGGGTGGACCAGAGAATATATGGTTATTGTCATGGGATACGTTGCAAGCATACCATGATATACTGTAGTACATACATTATCTATATATACATTAGGGGGACTCATGTAACCGTATAAATTAGGGCTACCAGGTTCCCATGTGGCAAAACCGGGACACTTTGAAAATTCAAGAAATATACAACCCCCTCCCCACCCCACAAAAAAAAGGGTAATAGTCTAGTTGATTGGTCGACTGCTAATACGCTACCAAAAATATCGAGAGAGTTGTCAAACGACGCGTCTTGATATCAGTATTAATAATCCGAAGGCGGAAAATAAAAATTTTAACGCGTACAAAAGATATTAACATAAAACCGAAAAAAGACCGGCGGGTACCTCCGAAACCCGGGGTCGGATCCATGGAATTTTTGCGCAGAACACCTTTCTGCGTTGGGGGCCTTCGGCCGCGCTTATAAAAAATAACCCTGGGCTACGCCATGCCAAGTCCGGGCGTGTGGTATAACCGTGGCTACCGCCACGGTGATGCACAAATTTTTTTGGTTGTTGTTGTTGTTGTTGTAGCAATGCTCGCCCCACCTAATAGCCGCGACCGATCACAAATTGTCATCAATATCCTCTAACGGGAGTCCAAGGAAACTTGCCGTTTCAACAGGGGTGGACCATAAGGAAAGCGGTGTTAGAGGCGTTGGTTCCACATTACAATTAAAGAGATGGTTGGTGTCATGTGGGGACACATTGCAAGCGGGGCATACATTTTGTATGTCGGGGTTGATTCTGGATGTAAGAGTTTAACCTGTTACAGTATCCAGAACGAAGTTGAGCAAGAGTGAGACGCGTTTCCCTGGGGAGTATGCGTTCCTCTTCCGCGAGTTTTGGATAATTTTTGTTAAGCACTGGATTCACCGGGCAATTCCCGACATAAAGGTCCGACGCCTGTCTATGGAGTTCACCAAGGACCTGCTTGTGTTTTTCCGCTTCATACGGTTGGGTTCTCAGGTGCCGTATTTGCTCAAAATGCTTACGGAGATGACTCCTCAGGCCCCTAGGCGGTGCTGGTTCGTCAATCAGATGTCTGTTGGGATGCCCAGGTTTCTGGGTATTCAACAGAAACTGTTTGGTCAGCATCTCATTTCTCTCCCTGATGGGGAGTATTCTCGCCTCATTATGCAGATGGTGTTCTGGGGACATAAGAAGACAGCCCGTGGCGATTCTGAGAGCAGTATTTTGGCAGGCCTGTAGTTTCTTCCAGTGGGTGATTTTTAGGCTTGGCGACCATATGGGTGACGCGTAGCACGTAATCGGCTGGCTAATTGCTTTATATGTAGTCATGAGCGTTTCTTTATCTTTTCCCCAAGTACTGCCAGCGAGGGATTTGAGGAATTTGTTACGGCTCTGAATTCTCGGAACAATTGCGGCTGCGTGCTCACCAAAATGTAGATCCTGATCAAACGTCACACCCAAGATTTTGGGGTGTAGGACAGTCGGTAGCGTAGTGCCATCGACGTGGATGTTTAATATGGTCGACATTTAGGGCGTCCATGTTGTAAATAAGGTCGCGGAAGATTTGGTCGGTGACAATGCCAGGTTTCGCGAGGCGAAAAAACTGGAGAGATCAGGGAGATAGCCGTTTATTTTATTGCATAGCTCATCGATCTCTGGGCCTGGGCCTGTGGCCATTATTGTGCAGTCATCGGCGTAGGAAACGATTGTGACTCCTTCCGGTGGTGAAGGTAGCTTAGATATGTAGAAATTAAACAAAAGTGGGGATAGGACACCACCCTGTGGCACCCCTTGTTTAATTCTCCTTGGTTTTGATGTTTCGTTTCTGAATTGCACCGATGCCTGCCGACCACCCAGATAATTTTCGGTCCACCTTTTAAGACATGGGGGAAGGGTAGACCCTTCCAGGTCTTGCAGTAATGAGCCATGGTTGACCGTATCAAAGGCTTTTGATAGGTCTATCGCTACGAGTACTGTTCTATGGTGGGGGTATTGATTCAAACCGCAATTTATCTGGGTGCTAATGACATTTAGCGCGGAGGTAGTGCTATAGAGTTTTCTGAAGCCATGCTGATTAGGGGCTAGCTGCAAATGTGCTTGGAAATAAGGGAGCAAAATGGCTTCAAGCGTCTTTGCCACTGGCGATAGGAGAGATATCGGACGATATGACTCACCTACGTTAGCTGGTTTCACAGGCTTTAGTAGACTACCTTGGCCATTTTCCATTTCTCGGGTATGGCAAAGGTGGAGAGAGACAGGTTGAAGACATGCGCTAAATATTTGAAATCCTCTTTCCCTAGGTTTTTAAGCATCGGCATGGCTATGCCGTCTGGGCCCACTGCTTTGGATGGTTTAGCGCGACCAATGGCATCCTCAACCTCTCTAGCGGTGATGGTGATTGGTGACGCGCTGAATTTGTGTTTATGTGCGTGTCTCTCCGTCTATCTTTGTCGACCGTAGGATGCATTATATATTGTCGGCAGAAAGCGCTCGCGCATTTTTCCGCATCCGACAGCAGGCCACCGTGGTGTGATGGTAGCCTGCTTCGCCTATCACACCGTATGCCCTGGGTTCAACTCCCGCGCAAAGCAACATCAAAATTTTAGAAATAAGATTTTTCAATTAGAAGAAAATTTTTCTAAGCGGGGTCGCCGCTCGGCAGTGTCTGGCAAGCGCTCCGATTGTATTTCTGCCATGAAAAGCTCTCAGTGAAAACTCATCTGCCTTGCAGATGCCGTTCGGAGTCGGCATAAAACATGTAGGTCCCGTCCGGCCAATTTGTAGGGAAAAATCAAGACGAGCACGACGCAAATTGGAAGAGAAGCTCGGCCTTAGATCTCTTCGGAGGTTATCGCGCCTTACATTTATTTTATTTTTTTTTTTTTTAAGTTTACCTACACCGGTAGAGAGGTTACAACCTCTTAGGTGCTCTTCCCATTTCGCCCGCTTGTGTTCGTCCACAAGCAATCTGATGCGTTGGTTTATATCCCTTATTTGGGGGTCGCCTGGATCAAGCTGTCTTATAAGGTCGCGTTCCCTCGCTAAGTTCGCGGCCTCCGCCGGGAAGTGGGGCCGGATTTCGGGAATTCTCCCGGAGGGAATGAAATGTGCCGAGGCGGATTCAATGACCTTACGGAAGGCACGCTCCCCTTGGCGGGCATCAGTCGGGATAGGGAGGGCAGCAAAGCTGCTGTCTGTTGCAGATTTATATTCTTCCCACTTTCCTTTTTTGAAGTTTATGAAAGTGCGTTTTTCGGTGACGATGAAGTCGGCGGTACGCTCGAACGAAATAAGTATGGGCAGGTGGTCGGATGCCAATGTTACCATCGGCTGCCAGTTGACGCAGTTTACGAGTTCTGCGCTCACGATTGAGATATCTGGCGAGCTATGACAGCTTCCTACCATACGCGTGGGGGCGTCTCCGTTTATTGTGCAGAACGTCGTTTCTTCTATTTGATCCGCCAACATCTCACCCCTACTGTCCGCCCGCAAGTTTGAATGCCATAGGTCGTGATGGGCATTGAAATCGCCTAAGATGATGCGATTGTTGCCAGTGAGTAAGGCCTCGATTTTAGGGCGGTATCCACTGGGGCAACAGGTGACAGGAGGGATGTAGATGTTGATGATTTCTAGATTTGCATCGCCTGACCGGACAGATAGGCCTTGACGTTCTAAGACATTGTCCCTGCGGTCGATGCCAGGATCAAATATATGATATTGCACAGAGTGGTGTATAATAAACGCGAGGCCGCCTCCATTTCCGCTCTCGCGGTCCTTCCTGTGGACAATTTACCCAGAGCAGGTCTGCAATGCAGATCTTGCTGTGAGTTTAGTCTCTTGAATCGCAGCAATGCGGATGTTGTGCCTTCATGAAATCGACTATCTCCGTAATCTTCCCAGTTAGTCCATTACAGTTTAACTGCAGAATTCTGAAGTGCATGAGGGGTGACGCCGCCACTCTAGGGGTAAGTGACAGGTGACTACGCCTAGGTTGTGGAAGGCCAGGACGCAATTGCTGTTGTGGCCTTGGCACTGGGCGCCCTTGGGCAAGCATTGGGGTACCCGGATGATTTGGGTTTGCGACCCGGCAACATGGCGCGATGAAACCCGCCTAGGGGTTGCCGTCGCGGAGACCAGAACATCTAGGAAAGTGGCACCACCCAAGGCAGGAGCTGCATTGAGCGGATGTCGAAAACCTATATATTCTGTGCTGGCAGACGGTGCAAACGGAGGTAGGGACTAAGAGTCTGTTTCCCTGACCTGCACGATTGCTGCCAGAAAAGAGGGGGGAGAAGAAGACGAAGGCAGGGGCTGATGCTCAGCATTGCTACCAGCTCTACTACGAAGGTAGTAGTTATGAGTGGTATCAGCTGTTTGAGTTGTTTGCGCCGTGGGGCGCCAAATTGAAATTGATGAAATTTGGGCCAAAATTTTCGAGTGACGTATCAAAAGACGCGTATTGGCGTCTAGATCAAGAATCCGAAAGCGGAAGTTAACTTTTTTTACCCGTTCAAAAGATATTAACGAAAAACCGAAAAAAGACCCGCGGTCCCTCCGAAACCGGGGGTGGGATCCATAGTATTTTTGCGCAGAACACCTTTCTGCGTTGGCGGCCTTTGGCCGCGCTTATAAAAAATAACCCTGGGCTACGCCATGCCAAGTCCGGGTGTGTGGTATAACCGTGGCTACCGCCACGGTGATGCACAATTTCTTTTGTGGGTACGAACACAACAACAACCACATGAAAATCGCCAATTTCAACTGCAAATATCTCCGGACAGAGATAACATTTTTCTTTTCCGCCTTCGGACTATTGTTCTCGAGATTAATACGCGTCTTTTGATACCTCACTCGAAAATCTTAGCCCAACTTTAGGGTGGGTACCGTAAACTGCACTACTACCATTTTTTTGTGGGTACAAACACAACAACAACCACATGGCAATCGCCAACTTCAACTGCAAATATCTCCGGACAGAGATAAAATTTTTCTTTTCCGCCTTCGGATTATTGTTCTCGAGATTAATACGCGTCTTTTGATACCTCACTCGATATTGTTGGTAGCGTATTAGCAGTCGACCCCTCAACTAGACTATTACCAAAAAAAGAAACGGTAATAGTGCAGTTTACGGTACCCACCCAAATTTGGGCCAAAATTTTCGAGTGAGGTATCAAAAGACGCGTATTCACGTCTAGATCAAGAATCCGAAAGCGGAAGTTAAATTTTTTTACCCGTTCAAAAGATATTAACGAAAAACCGAAAAAAGACCCGCGGGTCCCTCCGAAATCGGGGGTGGGATCCATAGTATTTTTGTGCAGAACACCTTTCTGCATTGGCGGCCTTCGGCCGCGGTTATAAAAAATAACCGTGGGCTACGCCTGCCAAGTCCGGGTGAGTGGTATAACCATGGCTACCGCCACGGTGACGCACAATTTTTTTTGTGGGTATAATCACAACAGCAACCACATTAAAATGGCCACTTCAACTGCAAATATCTCCGGACAGAGATACAATTTTTCTTTTCCGCCTTCGGATTATTGTTCTCAAGATTAATACGCGTCTTTTGATACCTCACTCGAAAATCTTGGCCCAAATTTCGGTGGGTACCATAAACTGCGCTACTACCAAAAAAACATTAAACTGTTTTTTTATTTACGCACTAAGTATTATTTTTTATTTACACAGCACAAACATAAAACCATAAACAAATGATATACCTTCCAGGTACTCTAAAACAGCTAATCACAACTACTATTCAAAATAAATACTTCTATAGTAAAAAAATAAATAAATGTAAGGCGCGATAACCTCCGAAGAGATTTTAGGCCGAGCTTCTTCCAATTTGCGCCGTGCTCCTTTTAATTTATCCTACAAATTGGCGGGACGGGACCTACATGTTTTATGCCGACTCCGAACGGCATCTGCAAGGCAGGTGAGTTTTCACTTAGAGCTTGTCATCGCAGACCTGCTCTGGGTATAATGTCCACAGGAAAGACCGCGAGAGCGGAAATGGAGGCGGTCTCGCGTTTATCATACACCACTCTGTGCAATATTATATATTTGATCCTGGCATCGACCGCAGGGACAATGTCTTAGAACGTCAAGGCCTATCTGTCCGGTCAGGCGATGCAAACCTAGAAATCATCAACATCTACATCCCTCCTGCCACCTGTTGCCCCAGTGGATACCGCCCTAATATCAGGGCCTTACTCACTGGCAACAATCGCATTATCTTAGGCGATTTCAATGCCCATGTTGTTGTTGTTGTTGTAGCAATGCTCGCCCCACCTAATAGCCGCGACCGATCACAAATTGTCATCAATATCCTCTAACGGGAGTCCAAGGAAACTTGCCGTTTCAACAGGGGTGGACCATAAGGAAAGGGGTGTTGGAGGCGTTGGTTCCACATTACAATTAAAGAGATGGTTGGTGTCATGTGGGGACACATTGCAAGCAGGGCATACATTTTGTATGTCGGGGTTGATTCTGGATAGGTAAGAGTTTAACCTGTTACAGTATCCAGAACGAAGTTGAGCAAGAGTGACACGCGTTTCCCTGGGGAGTATGCGTTCCTCTTCTGCGAGTTCTGGATATTTTTCTTCAAGCACTGGATTCACCGGGCAATTCCAGACATAAAGGTCCGACGCCTGTCTATGGAGTTCACCAAGGACCTGCTTGTGTTTTTCCGCTTCATACGGTTGGGTTCTCAGGTGCCGTATTTCCTCAAAATGCTTACGGAGATGACTCCTCAGGCCCCTAGGCGGTGCTGGTTCGTCAATCAGATGTCTGTTGGGATGCCCAGGTTTCTGGGTATTCAACAGAAACTGTTTGGTCAGCATCTCATTTCTCTCCCTGATGGGGAGTATTCTCGCCTCATTATGCAGATGGTGTTCTGGGGACATAAGAAGACAGCCCGTGGCGATTCTGAGAGCAGTATTTTGGCAGGCCTGTAGTTTCTTCCAGTGGGTGGTTTTTAGGCTTGGCGACCATATGGGTGACGCGTAGCACGTAATCGGCTGGCTAATTGCTTTGTATGTGGTCAAGAGCGTTTCTTTATCTTTTCCCCAGGTACTGCCAGCAAGGGATTTGAGGATTTTATTACGGCTCTGAATTCTTGGAACAATTCCGGTTGCGTGCGCACCAAAATGTAGATCCTGATCAAACGTCACACCCAAGATTTTGGGGTGTAGGACAGTCGGTAGCGTAGTGCCATCGACGTGGATGTTCAATATGGTCGACATTTGGGGCGTCCATGTTGTAAATAAGGTCGCGGAAGATTTAGTCGGTGACAATGCCAGGTTTCGCGAGGCGAAAAAACTGGAGAGATCAGGGAGATACCCGTTTATTTTATTGCATAGCTCATCGATCTTTGGGCCTGGGCCTGTGGCCATTATTGTGCAGTCATCGGCGTAGGAAACGATTGTGACTCCTTCCGGTGGTGAAGGTAGCTTAGATATGTAGAAATTAAACAAAAGCGGGGATAGGACACCACCCTGGGGCACCCCTTGTTTAATTCTCCTTTGTTTTGATGTTTCGTTTCTGAATTGCACCGATGCCTGCCGACCACCCAGATAATTTGCGGTCCACCTTTTAAGACATGGGGGAAGAGTGGACCCTTCCAGGTCTTGCAGTAACGAGCCATGGTTGACCGTATCAAAAGCTTTTGATAGGTCTAACGCTACGAGTACTGTTCTATGGTGGGGATATTGATTCAAACCGCAATTTATCTGGGTGCTAATGACATTTAGCGCGGAGGTAGTGCTATGGAGTTTTCTGAAGCCATGCTGATGAGGGGCTAGCTGCAAATGTGCATGGAAATAAGGGAGCAAAATGGCTTCAAGCGTCTTTGCCACTGGCGATAGGAGAGATATCGGACGATATGACTCACCTGCGTTAGCTGGTTTCCCAGGCTTTAGTAGCGGGACCACCTTGGCCATTTTCCATTTCTCGGGTATGACAAAGGTGGAAAGAGACAGGTTGAAGACATGCGCTAAATATTTGAAACCCTCTTTCCCTAGGTTTTTAAGCATCGGCATGGCTATGCCGTCTGGGCCCACTGCTTTGGATGGTTTAGCGCGACCAATGGCGTCCTCAACCTCTCTAGCGGTGATGGTAATTGGTGACGCGCTGAGTTTGTGTTTATGTGCGTGTCTATTGGCTCTCCGTCTATCTTTGTCGACCGTAGGATGCATTATATATTGTCGGCAGAAAGCGCTCGCGCATTTTTTCGCATCCGACAGCACCTTATCGCCAAAGGCGATGGAAACTTTGTCTTTGTGCTTAGTCGGATTCGATAGGGACTTTACGGTGGACCAAAGTTTACCTACTCCGGTAGAGAGGTTACAACCTCTTAGGTGCTCTTCCCATTTCGCCCGCTTGTGTTCGTCCACAAGCAATCTGATGCGTTGGTTTATATCCCTTATTTGGGGGTCGCCTGGATCAAGCTGTCTTATAAGGTCACGTTCCCTCGCTAAGCTCGCGGCCTCCGCCGGGAAGTGGGGCCGGATTTCGGGAATTCTCCCGGCGGGAATGAAATGTGCCGAGGCGGATTCAATGAATTTACGGAAGGCACGCTCCCCTTGGCGGGCATCAGTCGGGATAGGGAGGGCAGCAAAGCTGCTGTCTGTTGCAGATTTATATTCTTCCCACTTTCCTTTTTTGAAGTTTATGAAAGTGCGTTTTTCGGTGACGATGAAGTCGGCGGTACGCTCGAACGAAATAAGTATGGGCAGGTGGTCGGATGCCAATGTTACCATCGGCTGCCAGTTGACGCAGTTTACGAGTTCTGCGCTCACGATTGAGATATCTGGCGAGCTATGACAGCTTCCTACCATACGTGTGGGGGCGTCTCCGTTTATTGTGCAGAACGTCGTTTCGTCTATTTGATCCGCCAACATCTCACCCCTACTGTCCGCCCGCAAGTTTGAATGCCATAGGTCGTGATGGGCATTGAAATCGCCTAAGATAATGCGATTGTTGCCAGTGAGTAAGGCCTCGATATTAGGGCGGTATCCACTGGGGCAACAGGTGACAGGAGGGATGTAGATGTTGATGATTTCTAGATTTGCATCGCCTGACCGGACAGATAGGCCTTGACGTTCTAAGACATTGTCACTGCGGTCGATGCCAGGATCAAATATATGATATTGCACAGAGTGGTGTATAATAAACGCGAGGCCGCCTCCATTTCCTCGCGGTCTTTCCTGTGGACATTATAACCAGAGCAGGTCTGCAATGCAGATCTTGCTGTGAGTTTAGTCTCTTGAATCGCAGCAATGCGGATGTTGTGCCGCTTCATGAAATCGACTATCTCCGTAATCTTCCCAGTTAGTCCATTACAGTTGAACTGCAGAATTCTGAAGTGCATGAGGGGTGACGCCGCCACTCTAGGGGTAAGTGAGGGGTGACTACGCCTAGGTTGTGGAAGGCCAGGACGCAATTGCTGTTGTGGCCTTGGGACTGGGCGCCCTTGGGCAAGCATTGGGGTACCCGGATGATTTGGGTTTGCGACCTGGCAACGTGGCGCGATGAAACCCGTCGGGGGGTTGCCGTCGCGGAGACCAGAACATCTAGGAAAGTGGCACCACCCAAGGCAGGAGCTGCATTGAGCGGATGTCGCAAACCTATATATTCTGTGCTGGCAGACGGTGCAAACGGAGGCAGGGACTAAGAGTCTGTTTCCCTGACCTGCACGATTGCTGCCAGAAAAGAGGGGGGGGGGGGGGGGGGGTGAGAAGAAGACGGGGGCAGGGGCTGATGCTCAGCATTGCTACCAGCTCTACTACGAAGGTAGTAGTTATGAGTGGTATCAGCTGTTTGAGTTGTTGGCGCCGTGGGGCGCGAGCAGCAGCAGGTACTTGTTGTGGCTTGCTGAGCAGCGAAGCTGCTGGAAGGTAGTGGGGATACGCTTAGGCGTAGACTACGGGACGCCCTTGGGCGTGAGCAGCAAGGAGCCACAAAAGATTTATAAAAGTTACGTGGACGTTGGGTTTTGGGATCAAGCCCAGAACAACCTGTCCGATGCAACCATCCCTTGCACGAGACACACTGAACAGAGTATGACCGTCCTAAAAAGATTCTTTTCTGGCAAATGCAGCAAAACCATTTCTCAGGACCGGGGTCAGGAGACGGACCCGGATTGGGTTCGATACCTTCCCGGAGTAAGAGAATATGTAGCAGTCCTGCTGCAAGGAGCTGCTGGGAGGATGACAATTTGTGAGAGGGACGAAACAAATTAAATGGGGTCACACTGAAATGACAGTCCTTGGTCGGGAAAAATCCCGAGTCGCTCCGGTACATAGAACCGACTGCCTTGGGAAGCGTCCCATCATGATCTATGGCATTCAAACTTGCGGGCGGACAGTAGGGGTGAGATGTTGGCGGATCAAATAGAAGAAACGACGTTCTGCACAATAAACGGAGACGCCCCCACACGTATGGTAGAAAGTTGTCACAGCTCGCCAGATATCTCAATCGTGAGCGCGGAACTCGTAAACTGCGTCAACTGGCAGCCGATGGTGACATTGGCATCCGACCACCTGCCCATACTTATTTCGCTTGAGCGTACCGACGACTTCATCGTCACTGAAACACGCACTTTCATAAACTTCAAAAAAGGAAAGTGGGAAGAATATAAATCCTTTACAGACAGCCGCTTTGCTGCCCTCCCTATCCCGACTGATGCCCGCCAAGGGGAGCGTGCCTTCCGTAAGGTCATTGAATCCGCCTCGGCACATTTCATTCCCGCCGGGAGAATTCCCGAAATCCGGCCCCAATTCCTGGCGGAGGCCGCAAAATTAGCGAGAGAACGTGACCTTATAAGACAGCTTGATCCAGGCGACCCCCAAATAAGGGATATAAACGAACTCATCAGATTGCTTGTGGATGAGCACAATCGGGCGAAATGGGAGGATCACCTAAGAGGTTGTAACCTCTCTACCGGTGTGGGTAAACTTTGGTCCACCGTAAAGTCCCTATCGAATCCGACTAAGCAAAAAGACAAAGTTTCCATCGCCTTTGGCGACAAAGTGCTGTCGGACGCGAACAAATGCGCGAGCGTTTTCTGCCGACAATATATAATGCATCCTATGGTCGACAAAGATAGACGGAGAGCCAATAGACACGCACATAAACACAAATTCAGCGCGTCACCAATCACCATCACCGCTAAAGAGGTTGAGGACGCCATTGGTCGTGCTAAACCATCCAAAGCAGTGGGCCCAGATGGCATAGCCATGCCGATGCTTAAAAGCCTAGGGAAAGAGGGTTTCAAATATTTAGCGCATGTCTTCAACCTGTCTCTTTCCACCTTTGTCATACCTGAGAAATGGAAAATGGCCAAGGTGGTCCCGCTACTAAAGCCTGGGAAACCAGCTAACATAGGTGAGTCGTATCGTCCGATATCTCTCCTATCGCCAGTGGCAAACGAAAAACCGAAAAAAGACCCGCGGGTCCCTCCGAAATCGGGGGTGGGATCCATAGTATTTTTGTGCAGAACACCTTTCTGCATTGGCGGCCTTCGGCCGCGGTTATAAAAAATAACCGTGGGCTACGCCTGCCAAGTCCGGGTGAGTGGTATAACCATGGCTACCGCCACGGTGATGCACAATTTTTTTTGTGGGTATAATCACAACAACAACCACATTCAACTGCAAATATCTCCGGACAGAGTACAAATTTTTCTTTTCCGCCTTCGGATTATTGTTCTCGAGATTAATACGCGTCTTTTGATACCTCACTCGATATTGTTGGTAGCGTATTAGCAGTCGACCCCTCAACTAGACTATTACCAAAAAAAGAAACGGTAATAGTGCAGTTTACGGTACCCACCCAAATTTGGGCCAAAATTTTCGAGTGAGGTATCAAAAGACGCGTATTCACGTCTAGATCAAGAATCCGAAAAAATAACCCTGGGCTACGCCATGCCAAGTCCGGGTGTGTGGTATAACCGTGGCTACCGCCACGGTGATGCACAATTTCTTTTGTGGGTACGAACACAACAACAACCACATGAAAATCGCCAATTTCAACTGCAAATATCTCCGGACAGAGATAACATTTTTCTTTTCCGCCTTCGCACTATTGTTCTCGAGATTAATACGCGTCTTTTGATTCCTCACTCGAAAATCTTAGCCCAACTTTAGGGTGGGTACCGTAAACTGCACTACTACCATTTTTTTGTGGGTACAAACACAACAACAACCACATGGCAATCGCCAACTTCAACTGCACATATCTCCGGACAGAGATAAAATTTTTCTTTTCCGCCTTCGGATTATTGTTCTCGAGATTAATACGCGTCTTTTGATACCTCACTCGATATTGTTGGTAGCGTATTAGCAGTCGACCCCTCAACTAGACTATTACCAAAAAAAGAAACGGTAATAGTGCAGTTTACGATACCCACCCAAATTTGGGCCAAAATTTTCGAGTGAGGTATCAAAAGACGCGTATTCACGTCTAGATCAAGAATCCGAAAGCGCAAGTTAAATTTTTTTACCCGTTCAAAAGATATTAACGAAAAACCGAAAAAAGACCCGCGGGTCCCTCCGAAATCGGGGGTGGGATCCATAGTATTTTTGTGCAGAACACCTCTCTGCATTGGCGGCCTTCGGCCGCGGTTATAAAAAATAACCGTGGGCTACGCCTGCCAAGTCCGGGTGAGTGGTATAACCATGGCTACCGCCACGGTGACGCACAATTTTTTTTGTGGGTATAATCACAACAACAACCACATTAAAATCGCCAACTTCAACTGCAAATACCTCCGGACAGAGATACAATTTTTCTTTTCCGCCTTCGGATTATTGTTCTCAAGATTAATACGCGTCTTTTGATACCTCACTCGAAAATCTTGGCCCAAGTTTCGGTGGGTACCATAAACTGCACTACTACCAAAAAAACATTAAAATGTTTTTTTATTTACGCACATAAGTATTATTTTTTATTTACACAGCACAAAAATAAAACCATAAACAAATGATATACCTTCCAGGTACTCTAAAACAGCTAATCACAACTACTATTCAAAATAAATACTTCTATTGTAAAAAAATAAATAAATGTAAGGTGCGATAACCTCCGAAGAGATTTTAGGCCGAGCTTCTCCCAATTTGCGCCGTGCTCCTTTTAATTTATCCTACAAATTGGCGGGACGGGACCTACATGTTTTATGCCGACTCCGAACGGCATCTGCAAGGCAGGTGAGTTTTCACTTAGAGCTTGTCATCGCAGACCTGCTCTGGGTATAATGTCCACAGGAAAGACCGCGAGAGCGGAAATGGAGGCGGTCTCGCGTTTATCATACACCACTGTGTGCAATATTATATATTTGATCCTGGCATCGACCGCAGGGACAATGTCTTAGAACGTCAAGGCCTATATGTCCGGTCAGGCGATGCAAACCTAGAAATCATCAACATCTACATCCCTCCTGCCACCTGTTGCCCCAGTGGATACCGCCCTAATATCAGGGCCTTACTCACTGGCAACAATCGCATTATCTTAGGCGATTTCAATGCCCATCATGATCTATGGCATTCAAACTTGCGGGCGGACAGTAGGGGTGAGATGTTGGCGGATCAAATAGAAGAAACGACGTTCTGCACAATAAACGGAGACGCCCCCACACGTATTGTAGAAAGCTGTCACAGCTCGCCAGATATCTCAATCGTGAGCGCGGAACTCGTAAACTGCGTCAACTGGCAGCCGATGGTGACATTGGCATCCGACCACCTGCCCATACTTATTTCGCTTGAGCGTACCGCCGACTTCATCGTCACTGAAACACGCACTTTCATAAACTTCAAAAAAGGAAAGTGGGAAGAATATAAATCCTTTACAGACAGCCGCTTTGCTGCCCTCCCTATCCCGACTGATGCCCGCCAAGGGGAGCGTGCCTTCCGTAAGGTCATTGAATCCGCCTCGGCACATTTCATTCCCGCCGGGAGAATTCCCGAAATCCGGCCCCAATTCCTGGCGGAGGCCGCAAAATTAGCGAGAGAACGTGACCTTATAAGACAGCTTGATCCAGGCGACCCCCAAATAAGGGATATAAACGAACGCATCAGATTGCTTGTGGATGAACACAATCGGGCGAAATGGGAGGATCACCTAAGAGGTTGTAAACTCTCTACCGGTGTGGGTAAACTTTGGTCCACCGTAAAGTCCCTATCGAATCCGACTAAGCAAAAAGACAAAGTTTCCATCGCCTTTGGCGACAAAGTGCTGTCGGACGCGAAAAAATGCGCGAGCGCTTTCTGCCGACAATATATAATGCATCCTACGGTCGACAAAGATAGACGGAGAGCCAATAGACACGCACATAAACACAAATTCAGCGCGTCACCAATCACCATCACCGCTAAAGAGGTTGAGGACGCCATTGGTCGTGCTAAACCATCCAAAGCAGTGGGCCCAGATGGCATAGCCATGCCGATGCTTAAAAGCCTAGGGAAAGAGGGTTTCAAATATTTAGCGCATGTCTACAACCTGTCTCTTTCCACCTTTGTCATACCTGAGAAATGGAAAATGGCCAAGGTGGTCCCGCTACTAAAGCCTGGGAAACCAGCTAACATAGGTGAGTCGTATCGTCCGATATCTCTCCTATCGCCAGTGGCAAAGACGCTTGAAGCCATTTTGCTCCCTTATTTCCAAGCAAATTTGCAGCTAGCCCCTCATCAGCATGGCTTCAGAAAACTCCATAGCACTACCACCGCGCTAAATGCCATTAGCACCCAGATAAATTGCGGTTTAAATCAATACCCCACCATAGAACAGTACTCGTAGCGCTAGACCTATCAAAAGCTTTTGATACGGTCAACCATGGCTCGTTACTGCAAGACCTGGAAGGGTCTACCCTTCCCCCATGTCTTAAAAGGTGGATCGCAAATTATCTGGGTGGTCGGCAGGCATCGGTGCAATTTAGAAACGAAACATCAAAACCAAGGAGAATTAAACAAGGGGTGCCACAGGGTGGTGTCCTATCCCCACTTTTGTTTAATTTCTACATATCTAAGCTACCTTCACCACCGGAAGGAGTCGCAATCGTTTCCTACGCCGATGACTACACAATAATGGCCATAGGCCAGGCCCAAAGATCGTTGCGCTATGCAATAAAATAAACGGCTACCTCCCTAATCCCTCCAGTTTTTTCGCCTCGCGAAACCTGGCATTATCACCGACTAAATCTTCCGCGACCTTATTTACAACATGGACGTCCCAAATGTCCACCATTTTGAACATCCACGTCAATGGCACTACGCTACCGACTGTCCTACACCCCAAAATCTTGGGTGTGACGTTTGATCAGGATCTACATTTTGGTGAGCACGCAGCCGCAATTGTTCCGAGAATTCAGAGCCGTAACAAAATCCTCAAATCCCTCGCTGGCAGTACTTGGGGAAAAGATAAAGAAACGCTCATGACTACATACAAAGCAATTAGCCAGCCGATTACGTGCTACGCGTCACCCATATGGTCGCCAAGCCTAAAAATCACCCACTGGAAGAAACTACAGGCCTGCCAAAATACTGCTCTCAGAATCGCCACGGGCTGTCTTATGTCCCCAGAACACCATCTGCATAATGAGGCGAGAATACTCCCCATCAGGGAGAGAAATGAGATGCTGACCAAACAGTTCCTGTTGAATACCCAGAAACCTGGGCATCCCAACAGACATCTGATTGATGAACCAGCACCGCCTAGGGGCATAAGGAGTCATCTTCGTAAGCATTTTGAGGAAATACGGCACCTGAGGACCCAGCCGTATGAAGTGAAAAAACACAAGCAGGTCCTTGGTGAACTCCATAAACAGGCGTCGGACCTTTATGCCGGGAATTGCCCGGTGAATCCAGTGCTTAACGAAAATTATCCAAAACTCGCGGAAGAGGAACGCATACTCCCCAGGGAAACGCGTCTCACTCTTGCTCAACTTCGTTCTGGATACTGTAACCGGTTAAACTCTTACCTATCCAGAATCAACCCCGACATACAAAATGTATGCCCCGCTTGCAATGTGTCCCCACATGACACCAACCATCTCTTCAATTGTAATGTGGAACCAACGCCTCTAACACCCCTTTCCTTATGGTCCACCCCTGTTGAAACGGCAAGTTTCCTTGGACTCCCGTTAGAGGATATTGATGACAATTTGTGATTGATCGCGGCTATTAGGTGTGGCGAGCATTGTTACAACAACAACAACAACAACAACCAAATCACAAGAAGTGGAAGGCATTACATGCCATCTACCAGAGAAGTTAATGAAACCATTATTCGTCCGCAAAATACACAAATCTACTATATATTGTGAAAGTATGTCTGTATGTATGTTTGGATTTGCAGCCTAAACCGCAGAATGGAATCGAACGAAATTTTGCCATGGCATACCCTGAGTGCGTCAATCTATGGTAGGCTATATAAAAAAGTTTTCGACTAGGGGGCTGGCACCTCCCATACAACTGGAATTTTTCTTATTCAATATATCTGAGTATTAAGGCTAGACGACTGAAATAAGGTGAGTGGTTATATGAGACCAATCCCTACCCCCTCCAGAAAAACTGCGTATATTAGCAGTCGACCCCTCAACTAGACTATTACCAAAAAAAGAAACGGTAATAGTGCAGTTTACGGTACCCACCCAAATTTGGGCCAAAATTTTCGAGTGAGGTATCAAAAGACGCGTATTCACGTCTAGATCAAGAATCCGAAAGCGGAAGTTAAATTTTTTTTACCCGTTCAAAAGATATTAACGAAAAACCGAAAAAAGACCCGCGGTCCCTCCGAAACCGGGCTACCGCCACGGTGATGCACAATTTTTTTTGTGGGTACGAACACAACAACAACCACATGAAAATCGTCAATTTCAACTGCAAATATCTCCGGACAGAGATAACATTTTTCTTTTCCGCCTTCGGACTATTGCTCTCGAGATTAATACGCGTCGTTTGATACCTCACTCGAAAATCTTAGCCCAACTTTAGGGTGGGTACCGTAAACTGCACTACTACCATTTTTTTGTGGCTACAAACACAACAACAACCACATGGCAATCGCCAACTTCAACTGCAAATATCTCCGGACAGAGATACAATTTTTCTTTTCCGCCTTCGGATTATTGTTCTCGAGATTAATACGCGTCTTTTGATACCTCACTCGATATTGTTGGTAGCGTATTAGCAGTCGACCCCTCAACTAGACTATTACCAAAAAAAGAAACGGTAATAGTGCAGTTTACGGTACCCACCCAAATTTGGGCCAAAAGGTATCAAAAGACGCGTATTCACGTCTAGATCAAGAATCCGAAAGCGGAAGTTAAATTTTTTTAACCGTTCAAAAGATATTAACGAAAAACCGAAAAAAGACCCGCGGGTCCCTCCGAAATCGGGGGTGGGATCCATAGTATTTTTGTGCAGAACACCTTTCTGCATTGGCGGCCTTCGGCCGCGGTTATAAAAAATAACCGTGGGCTACGCCTGCCAAGTCCAGGTGAGTGGTATAACCATGGCTACCGCCACGGTGATGCACAATTTTTTTTGTGGGTATCATCACAACAACAACCACATAAAAATCGCCAACTTCAACTGCAAATATCTCCGGACAGAGATACAATTTTTCTTTTCCGCCTTCGGATTATTGTTCTCGAGATTAATACGCGTCTTTTGATACCTCACTCGAAAATCTTGGCCCAAATTTCGGTGGGTACCATAAACTGCACTACTACCAAAAAAACATTAAAATGTTTTTTTTATTTACGCACATAAGTATTATTTTTTATTTACACAGCACAAAAATAAAACCATAAACAAATGATATACCTTCCAGGTACTCTAAAACAGCTAATCACAACTACTATTCAAAATAAATACTTCTATAGTAAAAAAATAAATAAATGTAAGGCGCGATAACCTCCGAAGAGATTTTAGGCCGAGCTTCTCCCAATTTGCGTCGTGCTCCTTTTAATTTATCCTACAAATTGGCGGGACGGGACCTACATGTTTTATGCCGACTCCGAACGGCATCTGCAAGGCAGGTGAGTTTTCACTTAGAGCTTGTCATCGCAGACCTGCTCTGGGTATAATGTCCACAGGAAAGACCGCGAGAGCGGAAATGGAGGCGGTCTCGCGTTTATCATACACCACTCTGTGCAATATTATATATTTGATCCTGGCATCGACCGCAGGGACAATGTCTTAGAACGTCAAGGCCTATCTGTCCGGTCAGGCGATGCAAACCTAGAAATCATCAACATCTACATCCCTCCTGCCACCTGTTGCCCCAGTGGATACCGCCCTAATATCAGGGCCTTACTCACTGGCAACAATCGCATTATCTTAGGCGATTTCAATGCCCATCATGATCTATGGCATTCAAACTTGCGGGCGGACAGTAGGGGTGAGATGTTGGCGGATCAAATAGAAGAAACCACGTTCTGCACAATAAACGGAGACGCCCCCACACGTATGGTAGAAAGCTGTCACAGCTCGCCAGATATCTCAATCGTGAGCGCGGAACTCGTAAACTGCGTCAACTGGCAGCCGATGGTAACATTGGCATCCGACCACCTGCCCATACTTATTTCGCTTGAGCGTACCGCCGACTTCATCGTCACTGAAACACGCATTTTCATAAACTTCAAAAAAGGAAAGTGGGAAGAATATAAATCCTTTACAGACAGCCGCTTTGCTGCCCTCCCTATCCCGACTGATGCCCGCCAAGGGGAGCGTGCCTTCCGTAAGGTCATTGAATCCGCCTCGGCACATTTCATTCCCGCCGGGAGAATTCCCGAAATCCGGCCCCAATTCCTGGCGGAGGCCGCAAAATTAGCGAGAGAACGTGACCTTATAAGACAGCTTGATCCAGGCGACCCCCAAATAAGGGATATAAACGAACGCATCAGATTGCTTGTGGATGAACACAATCGGGCGAAATGGGAGGATCACCTAAGAGGTTGTAACCTCTCTACCGGTGTGGGTAAACTTTGGTCCACCGTAAAGTCCCTATCGAATCCGACTAAGCAAAAAGACAAAGTTTCCATCGCCTTTGGCGACAAAGTGCTGTCGGACGCGAAAAAATGCGCGAGCGCTTTCTGCCGACAATATATAATGCATCCTACGGTCGACAAAGATAGACGGAGAGCCAATAGACACGCACATAAACACAAATTCAGCGCGTCACCAATCACCATCACCGCTAAAGAGGTTGAGGACGCCATTGGTCGTGCTAAACCATCCAAAGCAGTGGGCCCAGATGGCATAGCCATGCCGATGCTTAAAAGCCTAGGGAAAGAGGGTTTCAAATATTTAGCGCATGTCTTCAACCTTTCTCTTTCCACCTTTGTCATACCTGAGAAATGGAAAATGGCCAAGGTGGTCCCGCTACTAAAGCCTGGGAAACCAGCTAACATAGGTGAGTCGTATCGTCCGATATCTCTCCTATCGCCAGTGGCAAAGGCGCTTGAAGCCATTTTGCTCCCTTATTTCCAAGCAAATTTGCAGCTAGCCCCTCATCAGCATGGCTTCAGAAAACTCCATAGCACTACCACCGCGCTAAATGCCATTAGCACCCAGATAAATTGCGGTTTAAATCAATACCCCACCATAGAACAGTACTTGTAGCGCTAGACCTATCAAAAGCTTTTTATACCGTCAACCATGGCTCGTTACTGCAAGACCTGGAAGGGTCTACCCTTCCCCCATGTCTTAAAAGGTGGATCGCAAATTATCTGGGTGGTCGGCAGGCATCGGTGCAATTTAGAAACGAAACATCAAAACCAAGGAGAATTAAACAAGGGGTGCCACAGGGTGGTGTCCTATCCCCACTTTTGTTTAATTTCTACATATCTAAGCTACCTTCACCACCGGAAGGAGTCGCAATCGTTTCCTACGCCGATGACTGCACAATAATGGCCATAGGCCAGGCCCAAAGATCGTTGCGCTATGCAATAAAATAAACGGCTACCTCCCTGATCCCTCCAGTTTTTTCGCCTCGCGAAACCTGGCATTATCACCGACTAAATCTTCCGCGACCTTATTTACAACATGGACGTCCCAAATGTCGACCATTTTGAACATCCACGTCAATGGCACTACGCTACCGACTGTCCTACACCCCAAAATCTTGGGTGTGACGTTTGATCAGGATCTACATTTTGGTGAGCACGCAGCCGCAATTGTTCCGAGAATTCAGAGCCGTAACAAAATCCTCAAATCCCTCGCTGGCAGTACTTGGGGAAAAGATAAAGAAACGCTCATGACTACATACAAAGCAATTAGCCAGCCGATTACGTGCTACGCGTCACCCATATGGTCGCCAAGCCTAAAAATCACCCACTGGAAGAAACTACAGGCCTGCCAAAATACTGCTCTCAGAATCGCCACGGGCTGTCTTCTTATGTCCCCAGAACACCATCTGCATAATGAGGCGAGAATACTCCCCATCAGGGAGAGAAATGAGATGCTGACCAAACAGTTCCTGTTGAATACCCAGAAACCTGGGCATCCCAACAGACATCTGATTGATGAACCAGCACCGCCTAGGGGCTTAAGGAGTCATCTCCGTAAGCATTTTGAGGAAATACGGCACCTGAGGACCCAGCCGTATGAAGTGAAAAAACACAAGCAGGTCCTTGGTGAACTCCATAAACAGGCGTCGGACCTTTATGCGCGGAAGAGGAACGCATACTCCCCAGGGAAACGCGTCTCACTCTTGCTCAACTTCGTTCTGGATACTGTAACCGGTTAAACTCTTACCTATCCAGAATCAACCCCGACATACAAAATGTATGCCCCGTTTGCAATGTGTCCCCACATGACACCAACCATCTCTTCAATTGTAATGTGGAAACAACGCCTCTAACACCCCTTTCCTTAGGGTCCACCCCTGTTGAAACGGCAAGTTTCCTTGGACTCCCGTTAGAGGATATTGATGACAATTTGTGATTGATCGCGGCTATTAGGTGTGGCGAGCATTGCTACAACAACAACAAGGAATAGTGTTGCCAGCTACGCACCAATATCTTTTTATCTTGGTAGAACATTATAAGATGGTGGCACGTCGACATAAATGCAAACAAACATACACTATCAATGTATTTTGTTTTTGTAAAACACTTTTAATAATTTGTAGTCTAATATTATTTGGGGTGCTGCACAGAAGGGTGTACTGCGCAGAAGGACATCACCGTGGCGGTATCCACGGTTATACCACACACTCGGACTTGGCATGGCGTAGCCCAGGGTTATTTTTTATAAGCGCGGCCGAAGGCCGCCTATGCAGAAAGGTGTCCTACGCAGAATTACCGTTGGAATCAGCATAAAAATCTCTATAAATTCCGATTTTTTATTTTATTTTTTTGACAAATGTATGTATTCTGCACTTGTTCCAATTAAATACATTAATTTCAAATTATTCAGAGAATTCCAAAACAAAATACATTGATAGTGTATGTTTGTTTGCATTTATGTCGACGTGCCACATCCTTATAATATTCTACCAAGATAAAACGATATTGTTGCGGATCTGGCAACACTATTCACCACCTTCATTTGTTTTCGTTTGTTTAATTGCAACAACGAAAAAAGCGACAATAGTACCGACGTGTTTCCCGCGAATAACTTAAACGAGGTAAAAAATATAGTTTCTGCTTTCCGATTCTGAATCTTGACGCAAATACGCGTCTTTTGATACCGCTATCAACATGTGCGTCCCGAATTTTAAGTGCAGGACTTAAGTTGAAATTTTACTAAATTTTGAAATTAAAAAGCTTATATTTTCATAAACTAAGAGTTTCCTAGAGTTGCGGATGATAATTTTGTGATTTTTAGGACCCCCGCCACTCCTCGAAAAAAAAGTTGGAAAATCGTGGCACCTTATTCAAAATATTCCCCCCTTGCAGACACTACAGCAGAAATTTTCCGCAGAACTCTCCAACATCAGCAAGTAAAGGAGTTTTAGTTTTGATTTTTCACTTAATCTTGGCATTTTTTAATTTGTATAACAATCAAAAAAATTTTTTTTGGCAATAATACAGCTGATAAACAATCAAGTCTCAAGAGTATTACTAGGTGCGTTCATATAACAGCATGTGTAAATGGATATAATTTTACACCTTATAAGTTTATGTGCTTTCATGAGTCCCCCTATTATTTTTAAGGCATCATTTCGGAACAACTTCAGGATGGATGATAGATGTGTTTTAACGTTAAGCACTACGACCTATTGGTCTATTGTGCCGTCATCCTCGACACAGCACCTCGCCCAACTAGTTGTATTTGTATTTTATTTGAGAATTTCTTTCTAGCTCAACAATTTGACAAATTACGTTACAGTGCTAGTCAGGAATAGCATGCGCTAAAAATTTAACATTATTTAAATTAAATATAATAAATAATAAGTATAAAAGTAAGTATATCTAAGTCTTAAAACTAAAGAACAGTAATTAAAGGACAGAGTAGTGATGATAAACATACAAAAGTTTGTGACATTGGCTGATTGTAGTATTTGTCATGATAAAGATATTACAAGGTAAAACCGAAAAAGGAAAAATAGAAAACAGAAAAATATTTTTTGTATGTTTGACTTTTATGAATGACAAACAAAATATTCATTTATAAATCAATCAGTTTGGTTTTATTGTATACTAGCAGAGTACCCGACGGCGTTCGGGTACTATATAGACTAATATGTATGGGATATCCCTCTCCCCTTTTTCGCTATCCCCAATTTTTCCCGAGGGGGTAAGGATTAGTCTTATATACCTCCTCACCTAATTTCAGTCGTCTAGCTTTAATACTTTCAGATATATCGACAGCGAAAAATTCCAGTTGTATGGGATGTACCACGCCCCCTTTTTCGTTATACGCAGTTTTTCTGGAGGGGGTAGGGATTGGTCTCATATAACCACTCACCTTATTTCAGTCGTCTAGCCTTAATACTCAGATATATTGACTAAAAAAAATTCCAGTTGTATGGGAGGTGCCAGCCCCCTTGTCAAAAACTTTTTTATATAGCCTACCATAGATTGACGCACTCAGGGTATGCCATGGCAAAATTTCGTTCGATTCCATTCTGCGGTTTAGGCTGCAAATCCAAACATACATACAGACATACTTTCACAATATATAGTAGATTTGTGTATTTTGCGGACGAATAATGGTTTCATTAACTTCTCTGGTAGATGGCATGTAATGCCTTCCACTTCTTGTGATTTGGTTGTTGTTGTTGTAGCAATGCTCGCCCCACCCAATAGCCGCAACCGATCACAAACTGTCATCAATATCCTCTAACGGGAGTCCAAGGAAACTTGCCGTTTCAACAGGGGTGGACCATAAGGAAAGGGGTGTTAGAGGCGTAGGTTCCACATTACAATTGAAGAGATGGTTGGTGTCATGTGGGACACGTTGCAAGCGGGGCATACATTTTGTATGTCGGGGTTGATTCTGGATTAGGTAAGAGTTTAACCTGTTACAGTATCCAGAACGAAGTTGAGCGAGAGTGACACGCGTTTCCCTGGGGAGTATGCGTTCCTCTTCCGCAAGTTTTGGATAATTTTCATTAAGCACTGGATTCACCGGGAAATTCCCGGCATAAAGGTCCGACGCCTGTTTATGGAGTTCACCAAGGACCTGCTTGTGTTTTTTCACTTCATACGGCTGGGTTCTCAGGTGCCGTATTTCCTCAAAATGCTTACGGAGATGACTCCTTAAGCCCCTAGGCGGTGCTGGTTCATCAATCAGATGTCTGTTGGGATGCCCAGGTTTCTGGGTATTTAACAGGAACTGTTTGGTCAGCATCTTATTTCTCTCCCTGATGCGGAGTATTCTCGCCTCATTATGCAGATGGTGTTCTGGGGACATAAGAAGACAGCCCGTGGCGATTCTGAGAGCAGTATTTTGGCAGGCCTGTAGTTTCTTCCAATGGGTGATTTTTAGGCTTGGCGACCATATGGGTGACGCGTAGCACGTAATCGGCTGGCTAATTGCTTTGTATGTAGTCATGAGCGTTTCTTTATCTTTTCCCCAAGTACTGCCAGCGAGGGATTTGAGGTTTTTGTTACGGCTCTGAATTCTCGGAACAATTGTGGCTGCGTGCTCACCAAAATTTAGACCCTGATCAAACGTCACACCCAAGATTTTGGGGTGTAGGACAGTCGGTAGCGTAGTGCCATCGACGTGGATGTTCAAAATGGTCGACATTTGGGGCGTCCATGTTGTAAATAAGGTCGCGGAAGATTTAGTCGGTGATAATGCCAGGTTTCGCGAGGCGAAAAAACTGGAGAGATCAGGGAGGTAGCCGTTTATTTTATTGCATAGCGCATCGATCTTTGGGCCTGGGCCTGTGGCCATTATTGTGCAGTCATCGGCGTAGGAAACGATTGTGACTCCTTCCGGTGGTGAAAGTAGCTTAGATATGTAGAAATTAAACAAAAGTGGGGATAGGACACCACCCTGTAGCACCCCTTGTTTAATTCTCCTTGGTTTTGATGCTTCGTTTCTAAATTGCACCGATGCCTGCCGACCACCCAGATAATTTGCGGTCCACCTTTTAAGACATGGGGGAAGGGTGGACCCTTCCAGGTCCTGCAGTAACGAGCCTTGGTTGACCGTATCGAAAGCTTTTGATAGGTCTAGCGCTACGAGTACTGTTCTATGGTGGGGGTATTGATTTAAACCGCAATTTATCTGGGTGCTAATGGCATTTAGCGCGGTGGTAGTGCTATGGAGTTTTCTGAAGCCATGCTGATGAGGGGCTAGCTGCAAATTTGCTTGGAAATAAGGGAGCAAAATGGCTTCAAGCGTCTTTGCCACTGGCGATAGGAGAGATATCGGACGATACGACTCACCTATGTTAGCTGGTTTCCCAGGCTTTAGTAGCGGGACCACCTTGGCCATTTTCCATTTCTCAGGTATGACAAAGGTGGAAAGAGACAGATTGAAGACATGCGCTAAATATTTGAAACCCTCTTTCCCTAGGCTTTTAAGCATCGGCATGGCTATGCCGTCTGGGCCCACTGCTTTGGATGGTTTAGCACGACCAATGGCGTCCTCAACCTCTTTAGCGGTGATGGTGATTGGTGACGCGTGATTTGGTTCTAGAGGGATAGTGTCCTCATCTTTGTCGAAGTGAGGCCTCTTGTTCCACACAGTCTAGAAATACGGTTTTAATAATGGGGTTCATCGAGCGTGATTCTTTGCTTCGGTATCTTACGGCAGTTTTACTAATAAATGGAGCTTATAGTGGTTACGGGGATGTCCGCCTATCTTTTTGGAGGCGAAGCTGCATCAAGCAATTCTGCTGGCTTGCTTTGGCTTAGAACAATTTATACTAACGCCGCGCTATGTGGGCAGGTGTTTTCATGATCAGGAGCCCATATTGTCGAATCATAGTACAAGATCGCTTCGCCCCAGCGGGTTAGGGGGTCAGAATATACCCGCGGTAGGTATGCCTGTCGTAAGAGGCGACTAAAATATCAGATTCAAGGGGCTGTGTAGCGCACCCCTTCAGGTTGCCAGCGCAATATACAGCTTCTCCAAACCCAATTCTCAACCTCACCTATCCGCGGCAAATCCTGTTTCACTAACAGGATCTTGGGGGTGGGGAGGGAGGGATGGCCTGAAGGTTTAAAGTGGCCATATAAATCGTTCCCGAGATGTTCGGGCTAGCACCTTAATGGTGCTGTGTTACCGGAGCGTACCGGATCTGTATCCGGCAAAGGACCATCACATCGATAACTCTCCCCAAAGCCTTCGGGGAGCAACCTTATCGCTACAACAACAACATCACTTAGCCAATTGCTTTATACATATGCTTATTCCCTTACTACCCTTCCCCAACGTTAATTACTTATGTTTCCTTTAATGCAGGATGAGGTCAGATGAGTAAAGGTTGAGCATGACCGTTATGGTGGAAATTTGCAATTGTGTTCTGCATTACAAATTTAAAATTTCATATGAAAACGTCTATTGGAATAAAAAGACAACAAAATTTTGTTTATGTTTTTTTTTTTTAATGAAAACAAAATCAAAATAAAATAAAAATTATACGAGCGCAGTGGGAATTTTAAAATCTTTTTAAATGTCATTTTCCTCTCACCCACCGGTTTTACCTTGTAATATTTGTATCATTGTAACTCTTACCAAGTAGCGCAACTAGCAGCTTATCGGTGAAAATTCGCACATTCACACACACAGTTCTCGCCTCAGTTCCAAAACAAAAAACTTTAGATTATTTACCTTAAATTTTAAAGTGAAATAATCGAATTTATGTATATATCTTAATATATAAAAAACACGTGTCACAGGTTTGAGGCCAATTTACTCCTAATCTACTGAACCGATTTTGAATTTGTTTTGCACCCCGTGTGTAGTTTGATCTAACTTGAAATATAGGATAGGTTATATCTCAGTTTATAGTCGCAATATTATTTTATTGAAATTTTTTTATTTGTTTATACGTAATATTAAAATGTTACGTATACGCAGTGACACTCATATTTTCAGGTGGTGCGGATATACTTCCGTGTAATTGCTTAGTGTTTTTCATTAAACAACCTGCTTATCAATAAAAAATATTATAGCTAATGATAACAAGTATAGCACATCACCAGGCCCGCCGATATTATAGTGAAGTGTGAAAAATAAAAATATATATATGCATAAAAAGAAAGGTTAAAATGTGTGTTAGTTGGTCGCCGGTCGATTTTGTTCAAACTTTCACACAAGTTGCGTAAACCTCACGCGGTGGTTACTACAGGTACAGGGTCTCGAGATAGAGGCCAACACGTGGGCCAGTGAATGCCTAGACAGTGTTTATACAATATGGATATCAAATGAAAGCTGTTGATGAGTGATTGGTACAGAGTAATATATTATCCAGAGACGGACTGAGACTCTGATTGGGACTGGGACTAAGACTTGGAGTGGGACTGGGACTGGAACAAAATACATACCATGGGACAGGCAATAAGGGATGCAGAAGAATGAGAAGGAATTGAGAGAAGAGAAAAGAGAGCAGGAGATTGAGAAAGAGATAGAATGAGACGAAGATGGAGATAGATGAAGCGAAAAAGACGGAGGGAGGAGTGAATAAAAGAATTAGGAAAAAGTGAAGAGGGGGGGGGGGCAGAGTCAGACGGAAAAAGCTTATTAAAATGTATGCAGATAGGCCAAATTTAGGGCAGGACAACGTCTGCCGGGTTTATTAGTAGAATATATAAGGCGTTTTTGTTGTTATTAAAACAATCTTTTTATTTATATTAAAGTTTTTATCATGTTTTTTTTTTCAACTTTATTTTAACAATTTCATGCGTTTTAAAGCATTTTCGTGTATATAAATACAATCATGTGCATATACGTTTTGACATTACATTTCATACACGTTCGTATTTGCCATTCTCATTGTTTCTAAATTCGTAAACAACTCTGCAGTTATTCGGTGTGATTTTTCGAAAAAATTTATTATTTTTGTGAAATTTTATTTTTACAGATTATATGTGATTATTATACAGATATATTGGTGGTCAAAAAGGTTTTATGCAACAACACTTTGCCTTACAACGCGACAATGATTTCGTAATGTAGAAGTACTTATATGTATATGTATTTGATCTGGAAGCTTGCATTTGAGAACACGGTTGCCACTTCATTCCATGTGGGACAAAAATGGTCCATTCCAACCCCATATGGTCCCCTGGCCCCTTTTCCTAAATTTTGTTTCTTTTTCGCCACGGTTTTGGTACGTTTATTTCTTTTTCGCTGAAACTGAGACAAAAATTCAAAACACTGCTAATAAAATTTTCCGCAAATCTATTATCCACATATAATTTCCAATTTACTTCAATGGAATTCTTTCCACGAAAATTGCTCTATCAATAAAATGTAGTAGAACAATGACATTTCACTTGGGAGATAATTTAGGCGATTGATATTCAATTATTATACATTTGAAACTTTTAAGACGCTTGATTTTTAGTCCGAGTTCAAAACTCACACTTTCTGTATCTAGGCTCTGGTATGTAGTTTAAACTGTTAGGGAAAAAGTAAAAAAAAAAAAAAAAACACAATCCTTACTTTAATTTACGGTTTACTGGCCACAACGCAAATTTTTTAACCGTTCCTTACTAAAACCTAACTGCGCTATACATTTTATTTCATTGCAATGAAGCAAAATTAGGTTCACAACGTTTTATTGATGAAAGACATAGACTTATCCTAGAAATTTGAAAATGTATTACTTAAAGGTACACTTTATTTTTGTTTTTGCAGTTTGAACAAAAGCCAAATGTCTCCTTTATTAGCATTTTTTATAGGAAACTAGGGAAACATTCCACAATATTTGCTTTCTACAACGAATACGACACTAGTAACTTGCCGAGTTGTTTGTATACCAATAAAATAAAACTAAAATTTGGTCCTTTTTTTAAGGATGGGTCCTTTTTCGATGAGTGTTGGGCCCAAATGAAAACATGGTGTGGCAACCGTGTTTGAAAATGCATGTCACAAGGTTGCATTTTTCAGAACAAATTTTTTTTTAAATAATCATATCTTCATATCTTCGTCCTTCCCGTTTTTCCTGCTTTTAATCCATCCCTACTTCCACAGCCGGCTTTGTTATTTACATTTTCCCTTTTGTCTTCCTTATATATGTACGTCTGTTTGTTACGCATGTATGAACGCTTGTTTGATATGAAAGCGCAGTGCTCATGTTATTGTTCTGGGCTGTAACAGCATTTGTTCTAAGGCTTGTGACAGCGCACATTACATGATCAGAATACTAGGTAAACAAATAAATGGTTTAAAAATCTGTCACCTTAATGCGCAGAGCCTCCCAAATAAAGTAGATGAGTTTAGACATATTTTTGAATCGCCCGACGTTGATGTTGTTTGTGTCTCAGAGACTTGGCTTTCTGCTTGGCATAGTGATACCTTGCTGCATGTTGATAGGTATACGCTTTTTCGCGCAGATAGAGCTGGACGAGGGGGTGGAGTCGCAGTGTTTGTAAAACATGGCTTGTCTTGTAAAATCAAATGCACATCAGAGCCATCTAACTTAATCGAGTATATTTTCATTGAAATCGACTCTAAACTTTCAAAAATACTCATAGGATGCGTTTACAGACCGAATAAACATATTGCTTTAGACAGCTTAATTAACAACATTTATGACCTTAGCCTGAGTTACAACAATATTGTGATAGTGGGTGATTTCAACAGTGACCTGCAATGCAAACTCTAGCTCTTTTTCCAGTGAACACATTATACCCTACGCACTTTACACAATCAAGCAGCACTCTTCTGGACGTATTTTTCGTAACCGACTTGTCAAAAATCCTGCTCTTTGATCAGCTATCTGTCCCGAATTTTTCCAAACACGACCTAATTTTTCTGACATATGACTTCAAATTCTCATATACTTCGACCACATATTCATATAAAGATTTTATGCATATAAACTATGTTCAACTTGAAGATGCTGTTGATAGCGTTTTATGGGAGTCGGTCTATAACTTGACATCTGCAGATGACCAAATAAATTTTCTCCAAGCTAATATTTGCTCACTATATGAAAAATACGTGCCAATCGTGACAAAGTCCCGTAATGCTCGAAAGCGCCCTTGGTTTAACAACTATATCAAAGGCCTTATTCAAAAACGCAACAAGGCGTATCGTAACTGGAAACGGCTAAAATGTGAAGAAACTTATAATATTTTCAAAGCTCACAGAAGAGAAGTCACCAAAGCTATCAAATCACAAAAATTCAAATATTATGAGTATCAGTTTGGCACTGTGATAGGGAGTAAAAATACATGGAAGCACATCCGAGATATTGGCATAGGCGTTAAGGACAATGCCACTGATGAACACATAAATGTAAAAGAGCTGAATGAAAAATTTGTTCAGCTGTCTAACTGTGACAATAACCTATGTATTGATAGGTATAGTGATTGTTTGCATAGTTCTTTACCCGGTTTCTCATTCTCCAACATTGATGATTGTACAGTTATTAAGTCAGTTCTTAGTATTAAGTCTAATGCTACTGGCCTAGATGGTATTCACCCCAAGTTTTTTAAGTGCATACTTCCCAAAATTGTACCATACGTCACTTTTGCCCTCAATTCTATTCTGTCCTCATCTACTTTCCCTCAATGTTGGAAGGTGGTTAAAGTAGCTCCAATTAAAAAAACCAATGGGGAATATAGGCCCATTGCAATACTGCCGTTTCTGTCCAAAGTCCTCGAACGTTTAATGCATGTCCAAATAAGTTCTTTCTTAAGTCGTAATTCCTTTATTAATTGTACACAGTCTGGATTTAGAACCAAACGCAGCTGTACAACTGCTCTAATTAAGGTTTCTGACGATATTAGACTGAACATAAATAAAAACCTCGTAACAATCTTGACGCTTTTGGATCATTCTAAAGCCTTCGACACTGTCAACCATACCATCCTCACCATGAAGCTCAAAAACTTGTTCAATTTCTCACCTTCAGCGATATGTTTATTAATCTCATACCTTAGCGATCGATCGCAAGCTGTATGTGCCGCTAACAATATATCTGATTATTTACCGATTAGCAAGGGGGTTCCCCAAGGCTCGATTCTTGGTCCTCTGCTATTTGTGTTATATGTAAATGACCTTCAAAGTCTATTAGAGTACTGTGATATTCACGTCTATGCGGATGATGTTCAATTATATGTAAGTTGTCCCACGGTTTCCGTCAATAGCTGTTGTCGCTGAATCAAACCAAGATTTTATATTACCTTAAACATTGTAAACACGATATAATAACTTGACAGTTTAAACTTCATTTTATTTAATTTCATAAGTATGGCATCCTTTTATTATACATATAAATTTTCGTTAAACACGAAATTGAACGAAGCGTTTCTTCATAATATCTAAATCGCTTCCTTCAACTTCATTTTATAGAAAAACCTTCGAGGAAATTAAACGAACAAGTAAGAATCTTGTTACAAAATTTTTAATTTAATCATTTACTTATTATAACTATCTTGTAGATATTAAAACTTGCACAGTAAGACTGAATAAACACTGTCATGTTAAAATATTAGTTGTGTTTCCTTGAAGCGTTAGTTGCAGCGATAACATTTTTTAATATTTGTTCTGAGACAAATCCGCAAACTATAATTACAGCGTGGAATCACATGAATACTCATGAAACAATCGCATTACAAGCGAAATTTTGTACAGAAATTGCAAATAACACAGGTTTCGTCAAAACCCCTTTAGCCAGCATCATCTCTGCCGATGATGTCTCTGTTAACGTCACCTCTGCCGACGTAATCTCTGCCAATGCCTTTTCAGCCCATGTCACATCTGCCGAAATACCCTCTGCAAACGTTAACGTAGTTAATGGTAGCTTTGCCAATGCTGCCGCCGTATCCTCTGCAAACTTCAACGTAGCCAGTGGTAGTTCCAACGCTGCCGCCACTAAATTAATTTTTGCCGACAGCACTAGCGCAAGAGTTGGCTTTACAAACAATAGCCCCTGCAACATGCTCCCTAATACTGATATCACTCTAGGCCATGGTAACTTGCCTAGTATCTATACTACTGCCGCATATGCTAGTGTACAGCCAGCCTACCTAACCTATGCCGACGTCATGAACACCAGAATCAGTCATTCTGTAAACTCTAATGTAAACCAAGCGCGTAGTAATATTTATACTAGCACAGCCTTAAATGTGTCAAGTATTAATGGATTGTATTCCCCATTTGCCATAAGTCAAGCGCCACCAGCACAGTCAAGTGTGCAGCCAAACCAATTGCCACCGTCAATTTCTATACAACAGCCGTATGTACGCAAATTACACGACCTGCCTGAATTCAACGGATCGCCGGAAGAATGGCCAATGTTTTTTGCAGCATTCAAGGAAACTACCTCAATGTATATGTACACAGATTTGGAAAATTTATTCCGTTTGCAAAAGGCTTTAAAAGGGCCAGCCAGACAGCGAGTAGAATGCCTACTAATTCACCCATCTAGTGTAGGTGCTGTAATATCTACGCTTGAATTCCATTTTGGACGTCCACAGCTACTAATACGTAGCCAAATAGCTAAAGCGCGAGCGTTTCCAACCATAGCCGAAGGAAATATGTCCGAAATTGTAACCTTCAGTACAATGGTGAGCAACCTAACTGCTTTCTTGGAAAATGCAGGAGCAGCATCTCATCTTTCGAATCCGACGTTGTTAGACGAATTACTAAGTAAATTGCCGATGAATAAACGTGAAGAATGGGCCAGGTATACTTTCTCCACGAAATTGTGTTTCCCAAGTGTTCGCCATTTTAGTAATTGGTTACAAGAAGTCGCTATATTTATTTCAATTGCTACAGACGTTGTGCCGGTAGAGACTTCCAAAACAAATGAACAGTTGATTTCGAAGGCAACCAAGACAATGAAACCAGTGCTAGTGATGACAGAAAGTAAATGTTTATATTGCAAAGGTAACCACAATTTAAGTCAGTGTGAAAAGTTCAAAAATATGGACTGCAGCGATAGATGGTCATTTGTGAAAGCAAATCACTTATGTTTCAGTTGTCTACGACCTGGTCACAGCACTATCAATTGTAATACACGTCGCGAGTGCGGACTTGAATTTTGCCGTAGATATCATAACCGGCTATTGCACGAACGAAGTAGCAAAAATTTCAATGGCAATGCAAAGTCGACGTCGACTGCGGACAATGCAGATGTGGTAAAGCAGGCAGCTGACACAGCAAATGTCGTCACTATATTCGCGAAGGAATTTAGTAAGCAAACGCTATTTAAATTTCTGCCTGTAGAAATAAAAGGACCAAAGGGTAGTTGTAAGGTTATTGCATTTGTCGATGATGGTTCTAAAATATCGTTGATCGAAGAGCAGGTAGCTAAAACTATTGGCTTGAATGGTCCAGTTGATAAATTATCATTAAAATGGATAGGAGGTAAGACCACAAGCGAACTATCACAACGATTAGACGTCGAAATTTCTGGCTTGAATCAGAATACAACATTTCAGATGAGAAATGTACGCACAACAAGAAAGTTAGAGCTACCAGCACAAACGTTGAATGTTGACAGTTTTAAATTAAAGTACGATAAAATTCGAAACTTGCCAGTGGATGATTATGTTAATGCTGTGCCACAAATTCTCATCGGTATGCCGCACACAAATTTGGTTCGTCCAATAGAAGTTATAAACATAGACGATTGTTTTTCTGTCCACAGGTCAAAGTTGGGATATATGCTCTTCGGATCCAACGAAGATAGTGTAGAAGGAGTAGTTTGTCGTATAGACTGCGAATTAGACGCAATCAACGATATTCAGCAGCAAATGAAAGAATATTTTACGCTGGAGAATTTTGGTATGAAGCCCCTACAGCCGGTTATGTCTGAAGCAGACAAACGAGCTGAAGCAATTTTATTGGAGACAACCAAGCAAATCGGTTGCCGTTATGAAACCGGTTTATTGTGGCTAACTAATGAGGTAGAATTTTGTGAAAGTTATAGTATGGCACTGCGTCGTCTGGAATCATTGGAGACAAAATTTGAAAAAAACCGTGAATTTGGGACTTGGTACATTGATAAGATCAATGAGTATTTAAGTAAATCATATGCTAGGAAACTATCGCGGGCGGAAGCAATGGAGGTTAAACCTCACACATGGTACCTACCCCATTTTGCGGTATGTAATCAAAATAAAGAAAATAAACTACGTTTAGTATTCGATGCCACAGCGTCAGTAAATGGTGTTTCTTTCAACTCAAGGCTAATGAAAGGTCCAGATGCTTATCAGCCAAAGCCTTTATTGAGTATACTATTTAAATTTCGACAGGGTGTCATTGGCGTATGTGCAGACATACGAGAAATGTTTAACAGAGTTCTGATACGCCAAGAAGACCAGGATTCACAACGCTTTTTGTGGCGGGGTGGAAATTCGTCAAAGGAACCAGATGTATATATTATGAACGCGATGATATTTGGATCAGCCTGTTCACCATGTTCTGCACAATACGTGAAGAATACAAATGCGATGAAGTTTCGAGACCTTCATCCAAGAGCTACTAGTGCTATTATTGACCGCCACTATGTGGACGACTACGTAGACAGTTTCGAAACAGGAGATGAGGCTATAAGTGTTACAAATGCGGTCAAGGAAATTCACAGCTATGCCGGGTTCGAGTTGCGAGGATTTAAATCCAACTCTGAAGAGGTCTGTTTTGCACTCGGGGAAACGAAGACCCCTCTTACGCACGTTGAAACAATGAGCTTTTGCTCCAACGAATCCATGGCAGAGAAGGTACTTGGAATGTACTGGCGTCCACTGGATGATTCTTTCTGTTTTAAACTAAAATTCGTGAAAGTTCCGAATGACGTCTTGACGGGAAAAAGGCGACCGACGAAAGCTGAAGTTTTAAGCCTTACCATGTCAATATTTGATCCGTTCGGGTATCTGGCGAATATTACAATCAAATCGAAAATTATCTTGCAACAACTATGGCGGTTAGATGTAGATTGGACAAGTTCTATTCCGGAGCAGGTTTATCGGGAATGGTACAACTGGTATACAGAGCTCGACAAAGCTAAAAGTCTTATCATTCCACGCTGCTATCACCGGAATTTTAGTAACTTGGTTTCCACAATTGATTTACATATTTTTGTAGATGCCAGCGAGTTTGCATATTCTGCGGTTGCTTACTGGCGAATCAAATTCGATGGTGAAGTCAATGTAGTCTTCGTAGCTGGAAAATCTCGTTGTAGCCCCGTTAAAGCACTTTCGATACCACGACTTGAACTGCTGTCTGCCGTATTGGGCGTTCGTCTGCAGGAGGCTATTTTAAATGGTCATGACAGGAAGCCTAACGTAATAACATTTTGGTCTGACTCAAAGACGGTTCTTAGCTGGATTAAATCAGATAGTCGTTGTTACAAGCAATTTGTATCACACAGAATTGCAGAAATTTTGGACTCGTCGAACGTAAACTGTTGGCGATGGGTTCCCGGAAAGTTGAATCCTGCTGATGATGCAACACGATTGAACGCACGCCTTGTTTCAAACTCTCGATGGATATGTGGCCCAGATTTCTTGAAAGAACCGGAGGATTCTTGGCCCAAGCTAGTTGATGGTGCTGCCGCGAAACCGTGCCTCGAAGAAAGGCGAGCGAAGTTCATACTTGCAATAAGTATTGACTCATCGTTAATAGATTTTGACAGATTTTCGAATTATTATAGGCTGTTAAGAGTCATTTGCTGGGTAAAGAAAGCTATGATGAAGTTTAGGTCTGTTCAAAAGCTGGAATTCACGCCAATATCATCACATTTCGTGCCACAGTTGACAGCGGAGGACATTTCTCAAGCTGAAAAGATTGTATGTCGTTTCGTTCAGGAGAACGTATATCCGGAGGAGATGCGCATTTTAGTAAACAGAAAACCAATCCCTAAAAACAGTCCGTTATTTAAGCTGACTCCGATAATTGACGACGAGGGAATATTGCGGCTATCAGGACGTATCGATTATGCTGATAGTGTCCCATTAGAAACAAAAAGGCCGATAATTTTACCGCATAAGCATCGATTATCCGGTCTCATTGCTAGACATTATCACGAAAAATACAAACATCAAAATAATGAGGCAATCATTTGCGCTATAAGAAGGAAGTTCTGGATAACTAATTTACGTAGTTTGGTTCGTGCAGCTAAAAGAGATTGTCAAATATGTAAAAACAGAATTGTGGAACCAAAGCCACCACTTATGGGACAGCTTCCAAGAGATCGCCTTACTCCGTACATTCGGGCTTTCAGCTATACTGGTGTAGATTTCTTCGGTCCATATAACGTAGCAGTTGGTCGCAGACAAGAAAAAAGATGGGGATGTTTATTTACATGTTTGACTGTACGAGCAATTCATTTAGAATTGGCAAAGGATCTGTCGTCTGATGCATTAATACTGTGCTTACGCAACTTCATAAACCGACGAGGAGTCCCGTTGAGAATGCGCAGTGACAGGGGTACGAATTTCGTTGGTGTGAGTAAAGAAGATTGGGTATTGGTAGAGAGGAAGTTGGTCGATGAAGGTGTAAAGTATGGGGTAGAATGGTTGTTTAACCCACCTGGTAATCCTTCAGCTGGAGGTGCATGGGAGCGAATGGTGGGCTGTGTCAAGCGAGTCCTTTCCTTTACGTTGAAGACAAAGGTGCCCCAAGTGGAGACGTTACAAAGTCTTTTAATTGAAGCTGAGAACTTGGTGAACTCTCGTCCACTAACTTATTTGCCATTAGACGAGGAAGATGCTGAACCTCTATCACCAAATCATTTCATATTAGGCTGCCCGAATGATGTTCAAACACCGTCCGTAGATGAGGGTGCTTGTTTGCGTAAGCAATGGCAAATCCTCCAACAAATGAAGCAGACCTTTTGGAAGAGATGGGTCCTAGAATACCTTCCTACATTAACGCGTCGAAGCAAATGGTGTCAACGAGTAGATCCATTGAAAGTTGGTGATGTTGTGCTTATATGCGATGAAAACGAGAGACGTGGTGAATGGAAGCGAGGCATCGTAGTGGAAGTTTTTACGGCATCTGATGGTCAAGTCAGATCAGCAATTGTCAAGACAGCTACAGGAAATTTACGGAGACCTGCTTCTAAGTTGGCGGCATTAGACGTAGTTCGTGAATCTTCGGGCATCCAATCGATTCACGGGGGCCGGGATGTCGCTGAATCAAACCAAGATTTTATATTACCTTAAACATTGTAAACACGATATAATAACTTGACAGTTTAAACTTCATTTTATTTAATTTCATAAGTATGGCATCCTTTTATTATACATATAAATTTTCGTTAAACACGAAATTGAACGAAGCGTTTCTTCATAATATCTAAATCGCTTCCTTCAACTTCATTTTATAGAAAAACCTTCGAGGAAATTAAACGAACAAGTAAGAATCTTGTTACAAAATTTTTAATTTAATCATTTACTTATTATAACTATCTTGTAGATATTAAAACTTGCACAGTAAGACTGAATAAACACTGTCATGTTAAAATATTAGTTGTGTTTCCTTGAAGCGTTAGTTGCAGCGATAACAGCTGTATTAGTCTCCTAAACGCCGACCTTGAGAACGTAAACAAGTGGGCTGTGAAAATGGGTTACTTTTGAATCCCAACAAATCCCAGTGCATAATTATGTATAAGAATATTTTGAAATATGAAGACTACAACAAAGTTATATTAAATAACACAGCTATAAAATTTGTAAATACTGCCAAAAAGGAGTAATTTTTAATAGAACGTTGACTTGGAATAACCACATATATCGTGCAATAAGCAGGGTCTACGGCATGCTACGTTCACTTTGGACCATCCAACATTTTACCCCAATGCAAATTCGACTGCTTCTAGCTAAATCATTCATGTTCCCTACCCTGTTCTATGGATGTGAACTGTATGCCAGTTGTGATAGCTGTGCCGTAATAAACTTAATGTTCTATACAATAACATCGCAAGATATGTGTACGGTGTTAAACGTCATGAACACATATCTGCTTATGCCATACAACTATCTTCCATAAGCTTTGATAATCTGCTTAAGTTAAAATGTCTAACTCTACTTCACAAGGTCATTGTCTCACGAGAGCCCGAATACCTCAGGGAACGTCTTCAATTTGTCAGATCGCCACGTTCGCTAAACTTACTTAGTTTGAAGTACACCAACCTTATAACTGAGCGCCAGTTCTTCGTTTTCGCTGTCCGCCTTTGAAACGCCCTGCCTGTGAAGCTTAAAGCTATACAAAACCCACTGCGCTTCAAAAACGAGCTGCGACACTACTTTGCTCAATAATAGACATGCATATATAGTCATTTATTCAATTGCATTCCCTTCTTTCTTCAATTTTCCCTACATTAACACATTTCTTCCTAAATTTTCTTCCACTCTATGTTATTTTCCCACATCTATTGTATTGTTATAATTGCTGTAATTAAGTTAAGCTCAAATTACTTTAATTTAGTATAAGATCAAACACTGTAAAGTAACTTATGGTTGTGTGTTTGTTTGAAATAAACAAATTTGATATACATAGTAGTATGCAAGCGACTGCCATAGTAGTAGACAGCAACATAAGAAATCTTGAGGGGTAGAGAGATCTTAGCTGTATGCCATATTTTGTAAGCGTCTACGAAGCTACGCCTCGTTGTTGTAGCAGTGCTTCGCCCCACCTAACGCCTCGTATGTATCTTGCCTAAGTTTAAGGTGACTTGCGTCGTTTTGGCACTTGCGTTGCGTCTACATCTGACGCTCTTTAATTTCTTCAATAAATAAGCAACGCAACGCCAATGTCAAAGCAAAACACAAATCATTAAAAACTGACGTTCTTCTTGAAGTGTTTTGCATTTTAGAAAAAAAAACGAGTTTCTATCGCCGTTCAACTAAATAAAAACATAATTTGGTATTCATGTCGATTTTGTCATCGATCTGCAGAGACGGCGGAACATATCCTACTGGAATGCGCCGCAATCTGATGAGGGCACAACAGACCAATGGTCGCAGTGCAATCCTCAATAAATTTTCGATCTGCCCGTGGCAGGGAAACTTTTAACGTGCTTTATTTCAAAGTGACACTTTATTTGACAAATCACTGAACGATTTCTTTCAAATAAATTCCTTGTTAGCGTTAACCGAAGATGGTGAAAATGGCCGCTGGAAGTGTTACCTTATATAGCGAGAAAGTTAAGATATAATGCATAGGTATAAAATGCTTGCATGCATAAAATCATTTTTATTATATCAAAGCAGTATGACATTGTGATTTTAGTTCTGCTTTTTAAAGTTTACTTCTATAGCGGCATGCATTTGAGAAAAACTGTAATGAAATTGGAAGACAACAACCATATGAATGTTGTTGTTGCGAAGCGACAACCACACCACACTCATATAGCAAAAGCACCATAGACAATCTTAAGTACGGCAGTTGACATGAAAATAAAAGCGTCAATATGGCTCATGTGGTAAGCGTGCGAATGAGCACGCAAAAGTCGCGGGTTCGACGCTGTCTACTGTTTCTAAGTTTTTTTTTTTTGTTTCTAATTTTTTTTTAAAGTATAAAATCACCATTCCAACACTATAGCGGGGGCTAAAATTTTTTGAACTAAATGAAGTGATGCGACAGAGCAATCGAACTTTTTCAACAATATTAACAAAAATTGGTGATGGCCAGCTGTTAGACGAGGAAGAGTTGGAATTAATGGAGTCACGATTTTACTCCGAAGAGGAGTCTGACATAATTTGCCCAAATGGTATACGATTGTTCTTCGATAATCATTCAGTTGCTATTTACAATAATAAAATTTTAAACACTGCAATCGAAAAGGTCATTTCCGAAGCAACAGATGTATACATTGGTTGCCATGGTGTTGAACAGCAAACTTTTATGTCCGTTATCGATACAGGAGGTTTGCTTTATGAAATTACGTTGGTTATCAATAAACCATACATCCTAACAACTAATATTGACGTGTCAGATGGGTTAGCTAATGGCGCTACCGGAAACTTAATTTTTATAGAATATGATGGCAATGGGGAGATTGGTCGTTTATGGCTGCATTTCGCTGATTCTGCTAAAACTGGTGAAAAAAATCAGAAGAAAAGCAGCGGCGTTAATACATAAGTACAATATTTCACAACTGGCAGTGCCAATAGACCGAAGAACTTCCTCTATACCATTAACACGCAATAAAACAGTTCTTGTAAACCGAAACCATTTTCCTCTGGTCTCTGCGTGTGCGATAACGATTCATAAGTCACAAGGCGGTACATTTGGTGAGATCGTCTACCAGTATGATAAATCACATGCTCAACAGCTACTATACGTCGCATTATCACGAGTAACATCGATCCAAGGGCTTAATCTTGTCTCAAAAAAAAAAAAGAGATAGAACATTTTATCACGGCCGGAGACCAACAGTATCCACAATTAAGTTGCGAGCTGAATTTGAAAGGCTTAACTTGAATCGATTTGAAACAATTGAAAATGTATTATATGATTTTATAAACGCGAGAGATGGATTGTCATTATTCACTTTTAATTGCCAAAGCTTACGCGCCCATTTACAAGATATTTAAGACAGAATAGCATCATCGTCGGATTTTCTAATTCTTTCCGAGACGTGGATTGATAATGATACGTTTTTAGACATTCCCAATTTCGATACAGTAATCCAATTTAAAATACCACATACAAGAGCTGGTGGGGTTGCAATCTACCATAACACACATGACCGGGGTAGTGTTGTTACTCCACAAACAACACTCAACGCAAAACAATTGGAATCAATGTCCGTTCAGATTTCTAAGGTGGGAGAAATATGTGCTTGTGAGAGTACATTTTGTAGCAACAAAACAATTGTAATTGTAGAAATTTATGTATGTTTGTTTAATGGTGTGTTCAGTTTATACTTATATTTAAGAATTTCTGAGCTTAACACCGGCTTATAATAATTGAATTTCAATTATTATGTTTTCTAAGAGAAACTGAAAAGAAAGAAACATTTACTGGCATATTGCGATGGACCATTTCGAAAACCGCCAACGTAATCATCATCAGGCAATTTTGTAATGTTATCAAAGGTTTCACCGGGATTCGAACCGTGAATCACATGGTGAAACTGCAGTAGCCTTTAACCACTAGGCCATCCTGCTGGTATTTGTTTTCATGCTTAATTCAGTTTTTCTCATTTCTACACTAACAACACAATTGAGACATTTTGTCTCTATATTAATTTGTGTGCCATGCCTGATGATGATTACGTTGGCGGTTTTCGAAATGGTCCATCGCAATATGCCAGTAAATGTTTCTTTCTTTTCAGTTTCTCTTAGAAAACATAATAATTGAAATTCAATTATTATAAGCCGGTGTTAAGCTCAGAAATTCTTAAAAATAAGTAGCAATTTATATTTCTCCCAATAAAGCAATCATAAAATTATTGAAATCATCCACGAGGGTTTAATAAAATATACCACAAAAGACTACCACAAAATGCCGATGATTTTAAGTGGAGATTTCAATGTAAACTTTGCCTCGGATACATCGATCTCATTAATTGAATTTCTCGCCACCAAATTTAATTAAAAGCTTTGCAGCAGTCGCACTGAATCTACAACGCGATCGAAAACAGCAATTGACGCCGTGTTTCAAAGGAACATAAATCAAATCGAAACTAAGACATATGTTTCATATTTTAGTTATCATAAGCCACTTGTATCTTTTGTAGAAATTTGATTAATAATAATAAAATTAAAAGTCTAAAAATATTCCTTAGTTTAATTTAAAGGAGGTTACACTTCAGAATTACCGATATCTGTCAACAAACAGATTTTCAGAGTATAAAATCACCATTCATTAATTCAGAGTTTTTAGAGTATAAAATCACCATTCCTTTGTTTCAGAGTTTATAATTCAACATCACCACACTCATATAGCAGCTAGTGATGCTTTGTATGTATATGTGTGTGTGTGTGTGTGTAGTTTTACGAACACACCACACTCATATAGCAAAAGCACCATAGACAATCTTAACTACGGCATTTGACATGAAAATGAAAACGTCTGTATGGCACATGTGGTAAGCGCGCGAATGAGCACGCAAAGGTCGCGGCTTCGAGGCTGGCTACTTTTTCTAATTTGTCTTTTTTTCATATATACGCATATTGTCACTTGCGAAGCGAATGAAAATTTGGGCGAATTTCGCGGTCTCGAATTGTGGTATGCGAATCTGCAGCGAATTCGCCGACAAATTTCGAATGAGTGAGGAAAATGAATTTTTCGAATTGCCGGTAGCGAAAAAATTAACTTCGCTTCGCTAGAGCTGTCAAAATTTGGCGAATATCTAATTTGTTCGCTTTTGCACGCGCTTGCATTTATTTCTGTGAAAAACCATTTGTAAAAATTATCAAAAGAAAACAAAAGTGAGTGTATAATTTTTTTAAACAAAATACCGCTTTAGGATGAAACGCACAACACCACAGCAGTTCCGAAAGCTGGTTAAGCTTATGCAGAATAATCCAGACGTCGCAAGGGGTCAGGGGAATTTTGGTTCCACCAGGAGCCAAAGAGCGGAGTTATGGGAGCATTTCGCGATTGAAATCAACGCCTTAGGTCCTCCAATCCGTAGCGGGCCCGAGTGGAATAAGGTAAGACCCAGAGGCCTGCACGAGTAATGCAAAGGAATCTGGTGCGGTGCGCGCAACCGTGGTATCCCAGCATCGTACGTATCCGTGCAGGCGTCCAGTAATATATAGGGATGGTTGGACCTTCTATCACTGCCGCTGTGCTGCAAGTGTATTCAAGATGTGGCTAATTGAACTATTAGGAACAAAAACATACCCCTTTTGGTAATAGCTTCGTTTGGTGACCATAGCCAGTATTGATTTCTACTAAAAATTGTATGGTGATGGTATCACTGTAGAAGTCAGTAGGAGTCAATACTGAGTATATGGTTGCCGCCTGAAGCTCGTACTGGGGCAGTGATTGAAGCTCAAAAAAGGCCGTACTCTCCGTGAGAGTAGATAATTATTTATATATGTATACTAGGTTTGGCTAGACTACAAATTGAAGCTTAAAAAAAAGATTTCCACAAACCGCGCGGAAACTACAGCCACTGGAGGAGGACCGTATGTTCAGCAAAGCTTGTCTGCTCTAGAGCGAGAGGTGGATGATCTTCTCCACCTCCAACAAGCCGCCAACCCCACAGGGAATATATATGGCACCTCGAGGCAAAGAACTACTGATAGAGATAATGAATTTCAGGCCCAAGAATCCGAGGGTGAGGGGGATACTCAAACACCACGTCCATCAACATTGACACCAACAATGACCGAGGGTGAACAAGTTATTCAACCACCACGTTCATCAACAATGGCGACACGTTCACCCGAGGGTCAACAAGATAATCAACCACCACGTCCATCAACAATGACACCAACAACGACTCCCCGTCCTAGGCTTACCGTTGACGATCGTGAAAAAATTCGGTTAAAAGCACTGCAAAAGCAAACCGAAGTGCAAGATACCCTTTGCCAAGGTGTTTTAAAAATGGGGAAAACATTGGAAGATATCGCCAGATATTCACGAAAACTCTATGAACAAAAAAAGCAGGAACTAACATTATTAAAAGAGAAGGAAGAAAGAAAGAAGGCAGAAAATATAGAAAAGAAAAGACAACACAAAGACAAAATGGAAACGAAACTTAAGGAGTTGGAGTTAAAAACCCTTAAATACAATATAAGGAAATGAAAATGAATTTTTTTTAAAACTTGTTTTCAAGTGTACAGTCAGTCAACAATAAGTATACACCCTTTTATGGTATGGTTCAAATTGGTGATAGCTTCGCATAAAGGGGTGTATACTTATTTTTGTGACTTACTGTATGTATTTCATATTGCTTTAACATTTTAAAAAGTCTGAATTAAATACTTCCTTTTGATTTATTTAATTTTAAGAAAAATGTGAACTGAATACCTGATTTTTATTTTCTTTGTTACTTATATGATTTTTATTTATTTACTTTTAATAATAATAATATATAAGTAGAATATATAATATATAATAAGTACACCAGCACTAGCACAAAAAAAATTTATTTAATTTTAAGAAGTCTTTATTATTTATTTACTTTTAACAAAAATATGAAGTCTGAATTGAATATGTGATTTTAATTTATTTACTTTTAATAAAAATATATATGTAAGTAGTAGTAGCACTAGTTTAATGCCCCTCGAATTTACTTTCTAAACTTTGTAAAAAAAAAATAAAAAAAAGTTAAGAAAATAGATTCAAGGCCATACAATTAAAATTTCTTTTTGTTCCAAAACCGGCTTGCAGCCCTGTTAACTTATTAAATAAATCAATTTTGAATTATTATATTTGAACTTTGTATTTAAATTAATAATAAAAGTAATTTCAGAACAATCTTTGCCTCACTCGCATTACTTTCCAAAAGATACAGTGGTTGAAAAAATAATAGGGACAAAATTGAAGATGGATATACTTATTGAGGAGTGCTTACTAATTTTCGTTAAAAATATAGCTTATTCAATAACAGAAACCACATTGATACAATTTTCAAAGTTTACACAAAGTTCAGAATAATTGGTCAAACTTTCAGAAACGGACAGCACAATTTTCAACTTTTTTGGCAGAATTTTCAGATAATTTTCGAGTATGCAGTTTTGTAGCCCATTTAATTTTATTCTAACAATTTGCAAGTTAGAACTCTCAAAAAATTTTCCCTGAATTTTTAGAATTTGTTTTTGGCAAGGGTGTTGAGTGTTTTCTTCCATACAAAAGTAAATTTAGTTTATGAGTTGTATGGAAGAAAACAGTCAAACACCCTTGCCAAAAACAAATTCTAAAAATTCAGGGAAAATTTTTTGAGAGTTCTAACTTGCAAATTGTTAGAATAAAATTAAATGGGCTACAAAACTGCATACTCGAAAATTATCTGAAAATTCTGCCAAAAAAGTTGAAAATTGTGCTGTCCGTTTCTGAAAGTTTGACCAATTATTCTGAACTTTGTGTAAACTTTGAAAATTGTATCAATGTGGTTTCTGTTATTGAATAAGCTATATTTTAAACGAAAATTAGTAAGCACTCCTCAATAAGTATATCCATCTTCAATTTTTTCCCTATTATTTTTCTGTATATGGCCTATTCTATTATCGAAAAAGTGTTGGCTTTTACACCAAAGCATCAGCTATCTGTCTTCTACGACGCTCTCCTGGTGTACCGTTGCCATCTTCATTACTTGGCTCCGAAGGAAAAAGGGCATCAATAAAAATGTCTGCTTCGTCTGGGTCACTAATTCTAAATTGCTTGCAAATATTGTGCAAAGCACAACATATGTTAACAATTGTTTTAACTTTATCCGGATCGTAGCGCATTTTATTATCGCTAAGGAGGCATCTGAAACGGCATTTCAAGACTCCGATGGTACGTTCAATAATGTTTCTACCTTTCGCATGTTTCTTATTAAAAAGTGATTCCCTACTTCCAGACTGTGCAATGCGAAAGGGTGTAAGTAAGCATGAACTCAGCGGGTATCCGGAATCACCTAGAAATTATAAGTACAATTATGTTTTGCTTATTATTATTATATTATGACGCCACAGTTAACTATGGACTCACAATTCTATTTCAGATATTTAGCAAAATTTTTACTGTCAAATAAGCTAAAGGTAACCTTTGCTAGTTAACTAGAGGTTAACTCACCAAAGTTAGGCGGTTAAACTGTAGTAATCTCAGCTTGAAAATTGAAAATCGATAGTTAACTCTCTATCCAGCAAAAGTAGGTAAACTTGCCTAAGTAAATAGAGTTATCGCCGCTTAGCTGATTATCCTCTAAATAAGTTTTTAATGTGCTATTGTTCCACACAAAGGAATCATGTGTGGAGCCAGCATATCTGGCATCCACATACCGGATGGTCATGTTATGGTCGCAGGCCTGGAATGTATAGACAATTTATTATCAACGATATTGAAGTATTGAAAACTTTAAAACTTACAATCATCGCATTAATGCTGTAAAACCCTTTCCTATTCAGATAAAGGTGTCGATTTTCACTGGGAGCATAAATGCCAATATGTGTGCCATCAACACACCCAATCACGTTCGGTATTCCTGATTTGATGAAGAACTTCCTTTTTGCCTCCTGCTTCTCTTCTTCACTCATTTCTATATTTATTGCCGCCGTACAAATAACTCTCTCTAAAGTAGGCAGCATCTCCTTTAAAACGAGGGAAACTGTGGGTTGAGCAAGTCCCAACTGGAACTCGTTTCCTATGGCTTGCTGGTAACTGCCATGGGCAAAAAAACGAAGTGCGCAACAAAGTTTTAGCATAGGGGTTACAGACGACGACAGGCGGCAGTGAAAATTGTCCTTAATTTTGTCCAGGACATGCATGAAGGCATCCTTGCTAAGCCGAAAATTCGCAATGAATCTATAAACACATTTACATTGAAATACAATTTTCCATATATACTTCAAGAACCAAACTGCACTAAACTTACACTGTTGGCGGAAGCTCCATGGGATTGGAGTAATCCCTTATAAAACGCCTCTGACGAAGAAGGCTAGCTCGCTGTTCGACATTGTAACTTTCTTCGAAAAAAAGATCTATGTTGGGAATCATCGCTTTATTTTATTTATCTTTATATTAATTTATTACACTTTTGTTTATGCACATATAAATAGATATATTGTAAACACATCAAAACATATGTAGTAAGTGACAGAAACGTCAAATTCGGATGAACTTATTCAATTTGTTTGAATGGCAACATCACAAAGCAGGCGAAAAAGTTCATTCGCCACTCACAATGCAAATTTTAGATGTGTTCGCTAACCTGTTCGACTCGCCAAATATATTCGCTTCGCAAGTGACAATATGCGTGATAATTTCTTTTTTTATCTTTAATATATGTTTTTTTTTAATCATTTAATGCGAAACGTCACTTACATCATAATTGCATTTGATTTGTCTTTGTAATGGAATTTATTACGGTTGTCATATTTTGTGAGAAATAGAATTACCGATATCTGTAAACAAATGCATTTTCATAATTTTGTTGGTTACGTTTAGGGACCGATATGCCGAAAGATAACAACGGGGCTCGTGATAGACGGCGAAATGCTAAATTAAAGAAGTAAACTTCCCCTGGGTGTGCACCGCACACACTTATTTTTTTAACACAGAGTTATTTTTTAACATAAAGTAAGAGGTAAAAAACATGATTAATGACGGGTTTCATTAATTTTCTTTGAGGAACAAGTTCGTAAAAATAAAAATTATGTTATTATAAAGTATATGCGAAGCCCCATAAATAAAATGTGTAATAGAATGAACATTGGTTTATATATTGAATTTTTAAAATGAAAATCTTCTGCTAACAAAGGAGCAAAACTTAACATTTTTTCATTTTCCTTCTTAACTACACTCCCTTTTGTGATTCAGGATTTTGGGCATATTTTCAAAAAACTCCGAACGTCATTCCTTCATTATACTTGATTCGACTACCTATTTCATTGCCTTCCACTCTATTCGCAACATAACCTCAGTTTAAGCTACCAAACTATATAGTAAACAATGATTTGTATCCTGCCATGGAATCGTAACATACGATCACGGATCGAAAACAATTTTCACTCAAGCGATACAAATTAGACTATGCAATTATCTAAAAAAATAATAATATATTTTGGATCTAGTGAGTACGCGTTGTCCCTAGTTCACGTATTTCATTACTCCGATACATCATTTCGGAGTTATTGTATTTTAAAAAACGGCATTCGATCACGGATCGTATGTTACGATTCGGACCCTGGTTTTTACTTTATTTTGATTTTGTTAATAAAAAAATAAAGATAAACAAAATGTTTGTGGAACAGTCTAGAACAGGGGTCGACTGCTAATACCGCTTCCCAAGGCAGTCGGTTCTATGTACCGGAGCGACTCGGGATTCTTCCCGACCAAGGACTGTGATTTCAGTGTGACCCCATCTAATTTGTTTCGTCCCTCCCACAAATTGTCATCCTCCTAGCAGCTCCTTGCAGCAGGACTGCTCCATATTGTCTTACTCCGGGAAGGCATCGAATCCAATCCGGGGCCGTCTCCCGACCCCGGTCCTGAGAAATGGTTTTGTTGCATCTGCCGGAAAAGAATCTTTTTAGGACGGTCATACTCTGTTCAGTGTACAGTGTACAAAACCCGACGTCCACGTAACTTATAAATCTTTTGTGGCTCCTTGCTGTTCACGCCCAAGGGCGTCCCGTAGTCTACGCCTAAGCGGTATCGCGTTTATCATACACCACTCTGTGCAATATTATATATTTGATCCTGGCATCGACCGCAGGGACAATTGTCTTAGAACGTCAAGGCCTATCTGTCCGGTCAGGCGATGCAAACCCAGAAATCATCAACATCTACATCCCTCCTGCCACCTGTTGCCCCAGTGAATACCGCCCTAATATCAGGGCCTTACTCACTGGCAACAATCGCATTATCTTAGGCGATTTCAATGCCCATCATGATCTATGGCATTCTAATTTGCGGGCGGACAGTAGGGGTGAGATGTTGGCGGATCAAATAGAAGAAACGACGTTCTGCACAATAAACGGAGACGCCCCCACACGTGTGGTAGGAAGCTGTCACAGTTCGCCAGATATCTCAATCGTGAGCGCAGAACTCGTAAACTGCGTTAACTGGCAGCCGATGGTAACATTGGCATCCGACCACCTGCCTATACTTATTTCGCTCGAGCGTACCGCCGACTTCATCGTCACCGAAAAACGCACTTTCATAAACTTTAAAAAAGGAAAGTGGGAAGAATATAAATCTTTTACAGACAACCTCTTTGCTGCCCTCCCTATCCCGACTGATGCCCGCCAAGGGGAGCGTGCCTTCCGCAAGGTCATTGAATCCGCCTCGGCACGCTTCATTCCCGCCGGGATAATCCCCGAAATCCGGCCCCACTTCCCGGCGGAGGCCGCAAACTTAGCGAGAGAACGTGACCTTATAAGGCAGCTTGATCCAGGCGACCCCCAAATAAGGGATATAAACCAACGCATCAGATTGCTTGTGGATGAACACAAGCGGGCGAAATGGGAGGAGCACCTAAGAGGTTGTAACCTCTCTACCGGTGTGGGTAAACTTTGGTCCACCGTAAAGTCCCTATCGAATCCGACTAAGCACAAAGACAAAGTTTCCATCGCCTTTGGCGACAAAGTGCTGTCGGATGCGAAAAAATGCGCGAGCGATTTCTGCCGACAATATATAATGCATTCTACGGTCGACAAAGATAGAGGGCCAACAGACGCACATAAACACAAATTCAGCGCGTCACCAATCACCATCACCGCTAAAGAGGTTGAGGACGCCATTGGTCGCGCTAAACCATCCAAAGCAGTGGGCCCAGACGGCATAGCCATGCCGATGCTTAAAAGCCTAGGGAAAGAGGGTTTCAAATATTTAGCGCAGGTCTTCAACCTGTCTCTTTCCACCTTTATCATGCCCGAGAAATGGAAAATGGCAAAGGTGGTCCCGCTACTAAAGCCTGGTAAACCAGCTAACATAGGAGAGTCGTATCATCCGATATCTCTCCTATCGCCAGTAGCAAAGACGCTCGAAGCCATTTTGCTCCCTTATTTCCAAGCAAATTTGCAGCTAGCCTCTCATCAGCATGGCTTCAGAAAACTCCATAGCACTACCTCCGCGCTAAATGCCATTAGCACCCAAATAAATTGCGGTTTAAATCAAAACCCCCACCATAGAACAGTACTCGTAGCGCTAGACCTATCAAAAGCTTTTGATACGGTCAACCATGGCTCGTTACTGCAAGACCTGGAAGGGTCCACCCTTCCCCCATGTCTTAAAAGGTGGACCGCAAATTATCTGGGTGGTCGGCAGGCATCGGTGCAATTTAGAAACGAAGCATCAAAACCTAGGAGAATTAAACAAGGGGTGCTACAGGGTGGTGTCCTATCCCCACTTTTGTTTAATTTCTACATATCTAAGCTACCTTCACCACCGGAAGGAGTCACAATCGTTTCCTACGCCGAAGACTGCACAGTAATGGTCACAGGCCCAGGCCCACAGATCGATGAGCTATGCAATAAAATAAACGGCTACCTCCCTGATCTCTCCAGTTTTTTCGCCTCGCGAAACCTGGCATTATCACCGACTAAATCTTCCGCGACCTTATTTACAACATGGACGTCCCAAATGTCGACCATTTTGAACATCCACGTCGATGGCTCTACGCTACCGACTGTCCTACACCCCAAAATCTTGGGTGTGACGTTTTATCAGGATCTACATTTTGGTGAGCACGCAGCCGTAACTGTTCCGAGAATTCAGAGTCGTAACAAAATCCTCAAATCCCTTGCTGGCAGTACCTGGGGAAAAGATAAAGAAACGTTCTCGACTACATACAAAGCAATTAGCCAGCCGATTACGTGCTACGCGTCACCCATATGGTCGCCAAGCCTAAAAATTACCCACTGGAAGAAGCTACAGGCTTGCCAAAATACTGCTCTCAGAATTGCCACGGGCTGTCTTCTTATGTCCCCAGAACACCATCTGCATAATGAGGCGAGAATACTATCCATCAGGGAAACAAACGAGATGCTGACCAAACAGTTCCTGTTGAATACCCAGAAACCTGGGCATCCCAACAGACATCTGATTGATGAGCCAGCACCGTCTAGGGGCTTAAGGAGTCATCTCCGTAAGCATTTTGAGGAAATACGGCACCTGAGAACTCAGCCGTATGAAGCGAAAAACACAAGCAGGTCCTTGGTGAACTCCACAAACAGGCGTCGGACCTTTATGCCGAGAATTGCCCGGTGAATCCAGTACTCAAAGTAAAGTATCCAAAACTTGCGGAAGAGGAACGCATACTCCCCAGGGAAACGCGCGTCACTCTGGCTCAACTTCGTTCTGGATACTGTAACAGGTTAAACTCTTACCTACCCAGAATCAACCCCGACATACAAAATGTATGCCCCGCTTGCAATGTGTCCCCACATGACACCAACCATCTCTTTAATTGTAATGTGGAACCAACGCCTCTAACACCCCTTTCCTTATGGTCCACCCCTGTTGAAACAGCAAGTTTCCTTGGACTCCCGTTAGAGGATATTGATGACAATTTGTGATCGATCGCGTCTGTTAGGTGGGGCGAAGCACTGCTACAAAAACAACAACAACAACAACAACAGGGATGTAGACGTTGACCGAACGGATAAGCCTTGAAGTTCTAAGACACTGTCCCTGCGGGCGATTTCGGGATCAAATATATGATATTGCACAGAGTGGTGTATGGTAAACGCGAGGCCGCCTCCATTTCCGCACTCGCGATCTTTTCTGTGGACATTATACCCAGAACAGGTCTGCAATGCAGATCTTGCTGTGAGCTTAGCCTCTTTAATCGCAGCAATGCGGATGTTGTTCCGCTTCATGAAATCGACTATCTCCGTGATCTTCTTAGTTAATCCATTACAGTTTAACTGCAGAATTCTGTAGTGCATAGGGGGAGACGTCGTCACTCTGGAAGTAAGTGACGGGTGACTACGCCTGGGTTGTGGAAGGCCAGGACGCGACTGCTGTTGTGGCCCTGGGACTGGACGTCGTTGGGTAATCATTGGGGTACCCGGTGTATTTGGGTATGCGGCCTGGCAACATGGCGCAATGAAACCCGTCGGGGGTTGCCGTCGCGGGGACCAGAACATCTAGGAAAGTGGCACCGTCCATGGCAGGAGCTGCATTGGGCGGATGTCGCAAACGTATATATTGAGTCTGTTTCCCTGACCTACACAATTGCTGCCGGAAAAGAGGGGGGAGAAGACGGGGGCAAGGGCTGATGCTCGGTATTGCTCCCGACTCCTACGGAGATAGTAGGCATGAGTGGGAGCAGCCGTGTGAGTTGGTGGCGCGGTGGGGCGCGAGCAACAGCGGTTACTTGTGGCTTGCTGAGCAGCGGGGCTGGTGGAAGGTAGCGGGGCCGCTAAGGCGCAGACTACGGGACGTCCTAGGGCGTGAACAGCAAAGAGCCACAAAAGATTAATAGAAGTTACGTGGACGTCTGGTTTTGGGATCTAACCCAGAACAACCTGTCCGATGCAACCATCCCTTACACGAAACACACTGACAAGAGTATGACCTTCCTAAAAATATTCTTTTCCGGCAGATGCAGCAAAACCATTTATCAGGACCGGGGTCAGGAAACGGACCCGGATTGGGTTCGATACCTTCCCGGAGCAAGAGAATATGGAGCAGTCCCGCTGCAAGGAGCTGCTGGGAGGGACACAACAAATTAAATGGGGTTATACTGAAATGCCAGTCCTTGGTCGGGAAAAATCCCGAGTCGCTCTGGTACATAGAACCGACGGCCTTGGGAAGCGAACTCCCGTTAGAGGATATTGATGACAATTTGTGATCGGTCGCACCTGTTAAGTGGGGCGAAGAACTGCTACAACAACAACAACGAACTCGGGAGCGATTAATATGATCACTTTAAACCTTGTAAGCCATCCCGCCCCCACCCCCTATTTCCACGAGGAACTTGGGGTCGCCATTACACATTACACTGAACGAGTCCACGGCGACGTTACTGATCAGTTTAACGCCTTACAGGTAGTTGGCAAAAGAAATGGCATATACGACCAGAAGGCACTCGAAGACGATGCCTCAAAACTACAAGAGCAATAATTATCATTTCACTGACACACATTTTATAGTTTTTTTCTTCCGGAGTTGGACACAGTCTTTTCATAATATTACTTAACAATTTAAGATTAGACATTTTTTATACCTTTCATGAACATCAAATGGTATATTAACTTTGGTCAGATGTTTGTAACGTCTAGAGATATAGAAGATAGACTCACCATTAAGTATACCGAATTGATCAGGGCGACGAACTGAGTTGATATAGCCATGTCCGTCTGTCCGTCCGTCTGTCTGTTTGAACGCAAACTAGTCCCTCAAATTTTGAGATATCTCAATGAAATTTGGCACAAGGATGTATTTTTGTATTATATTAGACATTTGTCGGATTCTGTAGGATCGGACCACTATAACATAACATATATCTACCAAACAACCGATCGTTCAGATAAGGGGGTTTTTTGCCATTTTTATTTTATATATATTTTAAAAATCGTTTAGGTATGTACATCTGTTCACTATATATTTCTTATCTTATACATCCCATTATTTGGAAATTACGAACGGGATAAGATTATTGTTCAGCCCCATTCATGAAAGGTATGAAGTCCCGTCCTTAGTTGTTTCAATTTGTGTTTTGACTTACCAGCAACAACCGAATCATGTTTAATTGTACGCCGCACAATCATTATAGCATCATGTAACGAAGCTCAGTTTCTTTCAGAAATTGTTCGGCACCGCCACGTAAAATCAATGTACATGTTCTAGCATTAACGCAACCTTTAAATAATTATAAACTAGGAAAATAAAATCAATGTCAAACTCACTATCAAACCTTGGAAAATGTTGAAACGTTCACCACCAACTTCACGTTCTTCAAAGTAATCACATTGACCCAAAACACTTGAATTAATATCATTAGCTGTAGTCATAACAGCACCACCACAAGCTTTCATTGTACGTTTCAAATCTTCTTCTGGTACACTAACAGCACATAACATATCACGATCTGCAAAATACTGTGTAGCAACATCTCCAATTGGTAGTTTAGATAACACCACATTGGCGCCTTACTTAGCTAGTTTATTGTACAGAATACGCCATTCAACATCAACAATTGTCTGATACTCTTGAACATTATCAACACGTACTTCAGCATTATCACGCTCAGCCTTCAAATCCCCATTTTAATTTTTTTAATAATGCGATTTTAATTTTTTTGTGTGACTGTGGGTCCATCAAAGGAAAGTACAGCGTCCACAACCATTTTAGAAAAGAAATCTTTTTGTTGATGAATAAGTTTGGAGGACATTGCTGTGGCAGCGCTGTTTTCCAATAAAACACGTTGTTGTTGCTTTGATTGGCGCTTCGACATGTACAGCCATGTTATATTTTGGTCATGGATAATTGTAATGCTTTACGTATAGCTTTAATGATGATACGTGCATGCACGCCTTCCTCAACATATGGCTTAGCTTGTTTTAAGATTCCACCTGCTTAAAGTACTACTAAAGTAGTGCCATGGCCGACCTGATAAGAGAAATATTTTTATTCTACACATTCTAATATAACAAAAAACTTACCTCAGCATCTTGAGATTTGGCGATGTCGACTAGAGTTTTACGGCTGGATGCACAATATCCATTAGTTTCATACTGGTTGCACGATGATTTGAAATTGCGGCCCTACCACTGGAATCAACAATATGCTTGTCCATACTGCGAGAACCCAATGTAGTGCGTATAGCGTCCACAATTGACTGCGAAGCATTGATGTGGGATATGAGTTGAGGGTTACTTTGAGAGCTATCGGGGCCAAACATTTTTTACACAAAACTCATATGTACCCAATACAAGTTCAAGACGTTCATATTTATCAACACGCCGTCCAGTGTGGCCCAAATGTTGGAAATATACAGTTGGCACTGTTGAGAAAAAATATGGATCAATGAACACAAGTAAAAGTGAAAGAGTTTTTTTACCATCTGTTGTTACTTTACATATAAGACATTGGAAACGACGACCAGCATCTACAAATTGCATATTAGCCTTACAACGATTACATCTAATTGGACCCAATTCACCAAAATTTACAATGGGTGGCTACTATTCACCTTCAACCGTGCGTGCCATTGGTGAAACGGTAAGTGTAATGGACAAAGCTGTTGTTTTTAATAAATCAGCTGTTGCTGGTATGCAATACAAAGAGGACCTGCAAACGAGAAAGATCGATGTAATTGCCAAACAAAACATTAATTTCGAATATCAATACCTAAAGTAACGTGGCGAGGAGTTACCCTGATCTTGTACCACATATTTTGTGGTCATCAATGGTGGTAATAAACCCTGTTGATTAGTAATAAAAGCACCACAAGCGCTATTTGATTTTCAATGATAACGCTTATCGGATTTGGCATCTGTTCGGGATCTAAACGGCGTTAGGCTTGATCATACTGTTGCGGCTGTTGATATATACCAGTACCAGGTGCAGGTGGTTGCTAAAGAAAATAATACAAAAATAATCATCAGCAATATTTGAAATATATTAGCTGTATTAAAAAAATAAATGTAAGGCGCGATAACCTCCGAATAGATCTAAGGCCGAGCTTCTCTTCCAGTTTACGTCGTGCTCCTCTTGATTTTCCCTACAAATTGGCCGGACGGGACCTACATGTTTTACGCCGACTCCCAACGCCATCTGCAAGGCAGATGAGTTTTCACTGAGAGCTTTTCATGACAGAAATACACCCGGAGCGCTTGCCAGACACTGCCGAGGGGCGACCCCATTTAGAAAAAATTTCTTCTAATTGAAAAACCTTATTTCTAAAATTTTGATGTTGCTTTGCCCGGGGTTTGAACCCAGGGCATACGGTATGGTAGGCGGAGCACGCTACCATCACACCACGGCGGCCGCCAGTTATTAGCTGTATTAGCTTACATTATAACCAGAACGTCCGTTGTGTTGGTGGCATTATTTGACCCATGTAACCACCTGGTGCACCTGGTTGTTGTAGAGGATAACCTGGCTGTTGAGGATAACCAGGTTCTGGTAGATATCCCGGCTTTAGTGGCGTTGGCAGATAGCCAGGCTGGGGAGGTTGTTGCTGCTGCTGTCGTGGCATTGCATAACCCGGTTGTGGTATATTCCTTGGCATAACTGGATGTGGTGTCATTGCCCCACCTGGTCCAGTAAATGCGGGCGGCATACCTGGAGGACCATGTTACTCATGGTCACCAAATGGCTGGTGCATAGGGTGTTGACTCAGCATTTACCAGATTGTGACGGCATTGGACCAAACTGTCGTGGCATTGGACCCAGTTGCGGTGGTATTTGCTGTTCGCCTGTTTGCTGGTACGGAGATGTAACACCGCCTGCAATTGATGTTGGTGGTGTAGCTGACCAGTCTAGAAAAATAACAAAATTTATTAGACAGAAAATTATTTAAAAATGTTTGTTTGCGTATACTGCTTGTTTTGGTGGTGACATAATATGAGGCAAGCCAGGTATAATTGTGCTATTTATAGTCATCTGATTGGCACCGCCAGGTACAGACTGCCCTGGCGGTGTGGTTGCTGGAGAATACATGGAAGTTGGCGCATTGGCTCGAGGCGGCTTATCTGTTTGATCATTGGCATATTGACCAGCTATAAAGTTATTGTTATTATTCGGCTGTTGTTATTGATGGTACCGTTGTTGCGCTTGCATACCAGTTGGTGGTCCATTGCATAATGGTAGAGCATCTTGCTGAGTAGCATTATTTGGAGGTGCACCTGGTAGGTTAGCATTTGTATATGGTGCATTGGGTTGCGGAGCAGTCGGAGACGGTTGCTTCAATGGATAGGCCGCTCATAGAATTTGTTAACTGTTGGATGAAGAAAAGAGGAAAAATAAATATATGATTTACATCGTTTGATTTATTGGGCAAGCTTAAGTACATTATTGAAGTTTAATAAGGAAACAAATGTTGCTTCTAAATGGATTTGCGAAAAATATGTTCAATTATCACACCTATTCAGATTTGCATGAACGTTTTATATTTACCTACAAAAATTATATATATTCGACAATATTTAATGCTCCAAAATTACCACAGGTCTGCAGCTAAATTCGCGGAAAATGGCGGACTCGCAGAAAATTTGTTTGCACGCAAAAATGACATATTTCACAATACCTATGAATATAATAGGTGCGAGAGAGCACGGATACATTGTGAGAAAGCTAAAATTGTCAACATGCTATTTCATTTGCAGAATTTTTCATTCCAAATCGTCACCCCTGTCAAAAATTCGTGTGGCTGTGTGCGTTTTTGGTCACACGATTTTTGCATACATATACATATCATATACATAAGTACTTCGGCATTACGAAATACATTGTCGCGTTATGAGGCAAAGTATTGTTGTATAAAACCTTTTTGGCCACCACAATACAACTGACTAAGTATAAAATTTCACGAATAAATTTTTTGGAAAAATCAACGAATAACTGCAGTCATTGTTTACGAATTAACATACAATGACATTGGCAAAAACGAACGTGAATGAAATGTAATGTCAAAACGTATAGGCACATAGCTGTATTTATATGCACGAAAATGCTTGTAAAAACGTATGAAATTGTTAAAATAAAGTTTAAAAAAAAAATAATAAAAACTTTAATATAAATAAAAAGATTCTTTTAATAACAACAAAAACGCCTTATATGTATGTTTTATATATGGGGTATTCCATCCCATTTCGACCAATTTTGAACCCGACCCCTTTAGAACTGGCTGAAAGTTTTTCTTCTTTTTCTAGCTTACGAAATACGTTTTTCAGAATTTTTTCAAATTTTTTCATCCAACTCAAAAAAAGTTGTGAATTTAAAAAAAAACACCGTTTTCTTTTTCAAAATGCTATAACTTTTCAAAAATTGACCGTTCGGGATCTTTTTTTTTTTTAAATTGTTTTTAAATGTACTTTTTTTTTTAATTTTTCAGTTTTCGAGATTTTTCGAATTTCTCCATTTTTTTTCTCATAAAAAACTTCAATCAATTCTGCAATCATCCCCACTAATCCCGGAGTGGGCCGATTTTTTTTTATATTTTTTGTTCATTTAATTGAAAAAAAAATATTTCAAAAATAAAATTTTTTTTATCAATTTTTTTATATAACAAAAAATGTAGGAAAATGATTTTTAAGTATTCTTTTCTTTATATATTATGGTAATCTACAATTAAAATACTCGAATAAAGAAAATAATACTTAAAAATCATTTTCTTACATTTTTTTGTTATATAAATAAAATTGATAAAAAAAATTTTTTATTTTTGAAAATTTTTTTTCAATTAAATAAAAAAAATTTAAAAAAAAATCGGCCCACTCCGGGATTAGTGGGGATGATTGCAGAATTGATTAAAGTTTTTTATGAGAAAAATAAAAACAAGTCGAAATTCGAAAAATCTCGAAAAACTGAAAAATTAAAAAAAAAACCTTTAAACATTTTTTTTTGTATTTTTTCCGAAAAGTACATTTAAAAACAATTTAAAAAAAAAAAAGATCCCAAACGGTCAATTTTTGAGAAAGTTATAGCATTTTGAAAACAAAAACGGTGTTTTTTTTTAAATTCATAACTTTTTTTGAGTTGGATGAAAAAATTTGAAAAAATTCTGAAAAACGTCTTTCGTAAGCTAGAAAAAGAAGAAAAACTTTCAGCCAATTCTAAAGGGGTCGGGTTCAAAATTGGTCGAAATGGGATGGAATACCCCATATACATCAATTGGTAAGGATTATCTCACTTTAAATTTTAAGCTAAATAATCTAAAGTTTTTTTTTTTGAAACTGATTCGAGAACTGTGTGTGCGAATGTGTGACTTTTCAGCGATCACCTGTTAGTTGCGCTACTTGGTAAGATTTACAATGATCTAGGGCGTCAGACAAATATCTAAATAAAAGAGTTGGGCGCATGAAATTTCTTAAAACGTGAGGCGTAGCATAACCTGATTAAGGACCAGCTGGTCTTACTTATACATATACGAAAATATCATTTGTAAAGATATGAGCGGTTGAGTATCAATAGAAATTTTACGCGGCCCACGCTTTTATTTATTTCTCTGATCAACGTCCCAGATTGATAAGAAGTGTGATGACTAGTACCTGGGACCTACCTTATAATTCACTAGCTTTTAATATTATTATTATTACTTAATGTAAGTATTGTTTTCAATAAAACTGTTTAACTTAAACATTTTTTTTTTATTATTATTATTTTTTTTGAATGTTTTCGTTTCTTTATTATTCGTAACCATGTTGTCGTCTCCTTGAATTTCACTTACAAAATAATGTTACTTCTACCGGGACTTGAGTTTTTACTTACATTTCGCTAACAAAACTTAAATTGCACGTTCAAATTACCAATGGGTTTTGACGATACTTCTATAGAGACTTGAGTTTTTTACTTGAATTTCACTTACGAATTTTGAACTTATGTGCTCCAAAGTATTTTGACGTCACTTCTACCGGGACTTGAATTTTTTACTTGCATTTCACTAACAGAATTTGAACTTATGTGCTGCAAAGAATTTTGATTTTTTTACTCGAATTTCACTTACGAAATTTGAACTTATGTGCTCCAAAGTATTTTGAATTTTTTACTTAAATTTCACTTACAAAATTTGAACTTATGTGCTCCAAAGTATTTTGACGTCACTTCTACCAGGACTTGAATTTTTTACTTAAATTTCACTTACAAAATTTGAGCTTATGTGCTCCACTTAGCGGAGTTTTTTTCTTTTTATTGCATTTTCCTCGGGTTCTGAATAATATTCCAAGTATCAAGCTTGTAGCTTATCGAGAAGTTACTTAAATTTCAATTATAAGATTCGTAAACAACGCTACACAGAGTCAAGCTAAATAAAACCGTTTAAAAAATTAAATTATTCAATAAAGGTGAACATTTTTTTAAATTCTATATCCCTGTTGGCTAAAAGAATAAGCGAAATCGGTAATGCTAAGTCCCTTAGTAGGTTCAGGTGACATGGAGAGATCCAAATATGTATAAAATATGAAATACGCATTTGGAAGCATTTTGCATATATATGGTTGTATCCCTGCAAAAAATTGTGTAACTCTTTCTCAAAAAGGGTTATCACAGACTAACCTCTTTTCGAACACAACGGTCACACACTGCCAACCCAAAGGTGTTCGACCGGAGACTCAATGATTTAAATACCCCTTGGAAATTATTCTCACCTCATACTTAAGTTTAATGTATACCTATGAGAAGGGTTTGAGAAATCACTTGAACTTACATTCAAACCTCTGTTGTTTATTTGCGAAACTCTAAAATAGCGCCTGAGACGTTTATTTCGATTTTCACGCTGGACCATTAGCAAAACCCAAGTCTACCAGTTGGCATTTTGTAAAGTTGGCGACCCTATCCCGAACTAGTCCAGTGAATCATCAAACCAAGTTTAAATATGTAGGCACATATATTTATCACATGAGGCTCTGACCCTCCCAAGAAGATTCAAAGTGGTAAAGCCAAAGCTTTCCCAAGACAGTCGAACAAATGACCCCGTGTGCTACTACCCTGACGTAGTGGACAGGCGAGGTAGACGGAAAACTGAAGTTACGCGGTCAGCAGCGTTTGCATAAAGAAGCACAGGGTGCACTTGTGCAATTGAAATTATGTTTAGTCGCCCAGGATTATTCGATTTTCAACTAGGAGTTACGGAATGATGACCACTTAGACAGCTTATGCTTACTATGCCGACCTATCCTTGTCCGAATAGTTACTCCTTAACGTTTCAAAGTGTTTCTTTGATGATTCGAATAGACTCTTGTAAGTTATGTAGCTCTGCAGCATGGAGCGGCGAAAACATCCGTCAAAAAGCCTTTGCCTAGAGCTTCTAGGAAAGTAACGTCGACGCAGGTACGAATTCGATGTCGCAGTCGTATAGGTTCCGTACTGACATACGGTGTGAGCCCCAGGAGGCGCGGTAGCGACTGGTGGTCGGAACTGTTACTGTTCGAACTTCGGAAATTGTGGCTCTAAAAACAGCCAAAAAAGGGAGGCGGCCTTTTGCGCAACCAATAATGGGAGCAGTAATGTCAATAGTTAAAACTGTGCCAGAAGAATAATGATTTAAAATACTATTAATAGCGGCCGTAAGTCGCCATTGGGCGTAAACAACAAGGAGCCACAAATGATTTAAAGAAAACGCGTCAACGAAGAGTATTAGGAGTTAGCTTAGAACATCTCCTTCAGTGAAACTACGCTTTGCACGATCCATACAGACAAAAGTGTGACCGTTTTAAATATTTGTATTTTTTGGGCAGACACAGCAGTACCAGTCCCTAGGACCAGGGTTAGGTTCGAGTCCCCCCTGTAGTAAGTGAATGAACGACAGTCCGTCCGCAAGGAGCTACTTATTGGATGATATTTTTGAACGATCCGCGAGAAATATCAGTTATTTGTCCTGGCAAAAACCCCGGATCACTCCGATCCCCCAAATACGTACGCACTGCCACAGTGGCATTTTTGCTTGTTTAGACGCGAAAAAGTAAAGCAGTTTGTTTTTCAAATGTCCACAGTATATAACGGTAATTATCATTTCTTATAATTATTGTTCTTCATTGAATAATCTGCTGTCAAACTGTGAGTTGTTGATGACGCGCTAAGTAGTACAATTTACAGAAGTGAAATAACGCGTGGTTTAAAATTAAATAAAACTTTGTGGTGAAACAAAAGTTAAAATATTTTTTGGTTATTTAAAATCTGCATTATATTATTTTGCAAGTGGCCAAAAGCAAAAGGAAAAAGCCGTTTTAGACCACGTGTGTACTGTTTTAGGGAGGGAGTAAATAGAGACGAGGGATTGTATGATGAATGCTGCAGTAAAGTTCGAATTTTTTTATCAAACTTTGTATGAGATGGATTCAAGTGAATTACCCCAAAGTTGATTTTCTTGGAAAGTTTGCTTCATGTTTTGAAGAAGATAAGAAATTTAAATATAGGTATATTCAATTGTGTTCATTTTCAAAGTGGCCCAATATTTTTAATGTGCTGAAAAGCTACATAGTAATTTTTTGCAAATTGTTTCAAGCACGCAACAAGTTTTAAAGCCTTATCATTCATCTTCTGAATCGCTTATGTCCATAGTATCATCTTGTTGGTCAAATTGAATTTCTATATTGTTGTCCTCAGTGAAAACATTTTGATCCCTTTGGAGAAAACCTTCCAAATCATTTGCCAAATCTAGTCCTTCCTGAAGACTAGCATAGATTGCCAGTGGAATGTCATCTTCGGGATCAAAATCTGGAAGATCCTCATAAGTTTCCAAAAATCCTGCTTTACGGAAGCAATTTCGGACGGTTGTGGCTTCCACTTTATACCAAGATGCTTTGATCAAATACACAGCTTCTAGTACATTAATCGATTTTGAGAGGTCTGAGGCTGAACTCGTATTGTCAATTTTAGATAGCAAGTGTTTTAAAACTAAGCTTCTAAACAAAGTTTTAAAATTTTGGATTATACCCTGATCAAGGGGTTGGCTAACTGCCGTTGTATTTGGCGGCAAGAAAATAATTTTTATGTTGGTTAAGTTTAATTCCTTTGGACGAGAAGCCGCGTTATCTAAACACAAGATAATTTTTCGATTCTGGGCTTTCATTCTTCGATTGAACTGCTGCAGCCATTCACTCATTATTTCTCGAGTCGTCCAAGGTTTTTATTAGATTTCCAATCCACTGGCAGTTTTGCGATTGGAACATGCTTAAAAGATCGAGGACGGGCTGCTTTACCTATAACCAAAAGCAGCTCCTTATCTCCAGCCATGTTACAACAACATTATTGTGAGTCTTTCCTTTGATAGTTTACCGCCCACGCATTTGTCGGATTAAAAGCGATGGTTTTGTCAGGTAAGGCGCGAAAGAAAACCCACTTTCGTCTGCGTTGTAAATGTCTAGAGTCTTGTAACCGGTCAACAGAGATGGCAGTTTTGTCCTTAGCTGTTCGACACCATCCTGGCTTACATCTGCAGCTTCACTTTTCCTTATTCGCCATTTGTTTAACCATCCATCTAAAGCATTAAAATTAGCTACACCCAGTTCGTCTGCAATTTCCATTGCCTTTGCTTTCAAAATCGAAATGTTTTGACTTCTTGCTTTAGCGAACCAATTAAAACACATCTTGTCTCTTTCAGAGCCGCCTTCTTTAAGAAAACTTCGCTTTTGATGAACATTAACTCCATACTCCCATTTAGAAAGACTTTTTTATTTATTTTTATTGACTTCAGTAGCTTGTGTTTGCCAATATTGAACTTTTCAAAGCAAAATAAACGTGTACCTACTACCATTAAATTTTTGGGCTCACTATACTTTACCTTTTACAAAGCTTGCTTGTGATATTTTTGAATTTATTCCGTTTATGAGAAATTTTTCTATGAAAATGGTTTGAAATACTTTGTCCTCGTCCGGTTATTAGAGTGTCCTATTATTAGGATGATATTTGTATGAAAAAATGAATGAAGCACCTGTGTGCCCAAAATTTGTCCGGTTATTGGAGCTGTCCGGTTATAAGGACTGTCCGTAATGGGGAATTTTACTGTATATAAATTTTTCAGTGAGTTATTAATTTTTCGCGTCTAAATCATTCAAAAATGGCACTGTGCGTCGCCACCTCCGCCGGTATGCTATGTATTCTACGCCGCCGCCTCAGATAATGTGGTCGCCGTAAACCTCTAATATGTACCCATGTACATACATTACTTAATAAAAATAATTTTGTTTACAAACTCGTATTTGTATTTTTTATTCTGAAACCGAAACCGGAACGAAACCGAAATAAATTTTGAAGAACAAAACCGGAACCGAAACCAAAATAGACTAAAAAACCGAAGCCGGAGCGTTATTTTAATCGGTTCATACCTTTCAAAATTATTGCGATAAATTTGTTTAGTCACAATGAAGAATGCCCGCACTTTCACTAAGCTGAAAAAAAAATGTGCGTACACACATACACACATTTGTCCAATATAGTGTATTGCTAATGAAAGTGTAATGCGCTCAACAATTTAAAAACAAATTGGTGTAATTTTTGAGTTAAGTTTTCAATCCGGACATCTAGTGACGAAAACCTATCGCGAATAGTGTGTGATAACCGATCGAGATATCTAACCACCAAAACAAATACCTATTTTCAAGATTGTTTTAATTTTAGTCCTGCCTTTCCTAAATTACCAGCTAGCTTACTTGTTTTTTCTGCTATATTTGAGCCTGTTTTACATATGGCTAGCAAATGCGGTAAACAATTAAAGTAAATCGAAGAGTATGTATATCGCACACTTAGACCAATAAGCAGGTAACTAAAATTTTAAATATCAAAATTTGTATACTCGATTTACAAATACCACCACTAATCAGCGAGAAAAGGATTTGTAAAAAATAAAAACTGCATTGGCGCGTATGGTGAAGGCAATCAGTTTTTATTTTCTGATCATTGCGATTTCTTGAGTTGATCGCTGTTTTGTTCTTGGTGTGTAATATGTGGGTTAGTGGAAATCGATTTCAATCGATGGACAGAAGGAAAAGTACCAACATCATTGCATATATTCCTCACTTGCTTACCACATTGGCAATGGGATGAAATGGAAATAAAACTGTTGTCTACTAAAAATTTTTTCGCACGAAATTGCCATTTTCCATGTTTCCCATGTCTTTACGACCATCATTTTCGAAATATTTCGAAAGTAGAAAATATGGAAGTAACGGAGATACATATAATGCCGATCATAAGGACTCGGCTTTTTACTACAACAAATAAGACTGCCATTCCCAGGACTATACCTTTAAACGTAGTATATATTTTAAAACATGATTAATCTTGTCTATACTATTATCTATTTATTATATTAAATAGAACTTAATGACTGTATTCTCTTTTCCTTGTTTGTCGTTGCAGCCATCGAGTAGCTGTCGCAGTGCCGAATTACTAGGCAACCAAAAGTCGGTGTTCCCAACACAAATTCAAAAAACACTTGCATCATCTGTTGACGACAACACAATTGAAGATTCAGCTGACGCAAACCTGTGTGTTGTGTTTCGTAAGCTGAATAAAAAAGATCCAATTACGAAAAAAAAAGCATTGGAGGAGCTTATTGCCGTTGTTAATCGTGCCGATGTCGAAGAACTAATACAAATCTTACCACTGTGGTCCAAAATCTACAAAAATCTGGCATTCGATCCGGCACATAACGTGCGAGACTCAACGCAAGTTTTGCATAAAATGTTAGCGTTGAAATGTAAACGGAATGTGGCTCCCTATCTAAAACATTTGGTTCCAGTTTGGCTGTTTTCTCACTTTGATAACTATACTCCAGCTGCAATTACTGCTCGTTCAAGCTTTTATGATATTTTTGATATAAAATTTAATGGCGTACTGGAAGTATGTTTATACTGTCAATTACAGATATTGGAACAGGTGTACGAGTATCTTTCAAAACCCGTAATGAATTTGACTTGTAAAGGCATAGACGATAGCCTTGACCGTGGGAAATTATACGCAAGTCTTGAAGTGTTGTCATTTTTTACTGAACATACAAAGACATCTAGTCTATCGCCACAATCACATGTTATTCTGCGTTCAATACTCGAATTAAAACATTATTGGAATTTGGGAGCACAGGCCTCAAAACAAGTAAGGTAAGTAAACACGTGCTTATATCTTTTACTATAATTATTAATCAGCGCTTAACCGGCCAAGCGATTATGCCCGTTTCGTCACAAGTAACGCCGGCTGTCCCTATTTCGCGATAACTGACGCCAATTGCGAGAACCAAGGGAGGACAAATCGTACTCCACTCGCCCCTGGCTATAATTTGTTATCTCATTTCTAAAAATCCAGGGACTATACTGCCGTTGTTGTTGTGTTAAACTTTTATCAATTTCAAAAAAGCTAACTGGGAAGGCTACACAACCTTCACAAATCAATTTTGCTGCTCTCCCCATATCGACTGATGCCCGGCAAGGCGTGCGAGCGTTCCGTAAGGTCAAGCTTCAGATACGGCACGCTGTATTCCGGCCGGTATAATACCTGAAATCATACCCCATTTCCCAGCTGAAGCTGCAAACTTAGTAAGAGAACGTGAGCTGGCGCGACAACTCGACCTTAGAGACCCCAATATTAGGAATCCCAATTTTTTATTTTTATTTTTTATTTTATTTAAAATTATAGTCGATTTAAAAACAAAACGGTCGACTGCTAAGAATAATAGATTCAATTACAAGAAAAGAACGTACATAAACTTACAAGCCAAGAATTAAAGTAAATTATATATAAATATACGCATTACAATTTCAATTATAATATACAGAAAGTAACAATGTTATTTAAGAATTTATATAAGTGTGCCCAGTGGGCCCCACCATCGTGAGGAGCTCAGAAGGGAGATCTGTGCCCATAAGGGGGCTTTATTTCGTTTAAAATATCAGGCCAAACACAAGAGTATCGCAGTATGTAAATCAGCAAATGAACATTCGAAGCTAATACAGTTGTACAGGTCGTTATATCGTGAGCACCAAATCCGCATATGATTATTTATTTATTTATTAAAGACGACAACAAACGTAAAATGGTCGACTACATGATAAGAATTGACATATATATTGTAACGAATTTGCTGCAAATCCTCTTATTTGCAATCCTCTGCTAAGTTCGAATCACTAAACTGTTGAATAAATAACTCCAATATTGAATGATGGAAAAATGGCCTTTATTAAAGTACTTCACAATAACACTTATACTTTGCTACTCGCTGGCTTAATAACCAAACTGATTAATAACTCAAATGAAACTCTACTATTGGCCGCCAGATCGCGTGCTTAAGCAAACTGATTGATAGCTCAACTCAAACTGAATTACTTCTTACTCGCCTGCCCCGCTTTTATAGTTTACGCTGCATACTTCTAGGCTCTTCGATTTCCAGAACTTACTAGTTTGTTTCGGCTACAAAATCGCCAGCCACAACTACGTGCACAAATTATTGCTCTCTCTTGTGACAACTCAGATAAGATATATGCATGTGTTTGTGCATTGCCGCTCCGCTGTTCGTTTACGTACATATGTGTAGACGCAATTATTTATTCGTTTATGTAGATACATAATGATTGAATTATTGATGTGAATGTTTGTAGTTTACAGTCTCTCGCGCATACATAGGCGTATAAGTAAATGCATCTGTGTGTGACTTATTTCGGCTGCCTTATATATGTGTATACATGATTTGATTATTGACGTAAATACTGCTTATCGTGGCCTTAGCATCGCCTTAGTGATGGGATAACTTAGTGATGCTAATATCAGTGACACTGCCCTCCACCTAAGTCTGATCGTCCCGGTCAGACAAATCTCTCGATCTAAACGTTGCCAGCCTTTCCAAATGGACCACTTTCATTTTGGTTCGTGGTTTATCGATGGTTTGTATGCGGTACACTACATCGTTGATCCGTTTTACAACTTTGTATGGGCCTTCCCAATTACACTGCAATTTTGGGGACAAACCTTTTTTACGTTGTGGGTTGTATAACAGCACCAAATCTCCTTCCTGAAAACCTTCTGAATTAATTGCTTTATCATATCTGGCTTTCATCTTGTCACTCATAATCTTTGTTCGTTGCCTTATCAGATCATGTATTTTCTTAGCTCTTCTTCCAAATTACTAGTGGATTTCCTGACATTTCTCTCCGCATTGGCATCTATCCCAAACTTCAAATCAGCTGGCAGTCTAAGGTCATTGCCAAAAATTACTTTTGCAGGGGTTTGGCCCGTTGTCTCATGCACTGCTGATCGGTAAGCCATCAAGAATAATGGTATGCGGGTATCCCATTCTTTATGGTACTTGTCTACTACTTTCCTTAAGTGCTCCTCCAATGTTCTATTAATCGTTCTACCATACCATCGGATTGAGGATGCAATGCAGTTGTCCGTGTTTTTCGAATGCCCAATGACTTACACATTTCCTGGAACACAGCTGATTCGAAATTGCTGCCTTGGTCAGAATGTAACTCCATTGGTACACCATACCTTGCAACCCATTCGTTTTTAACCACTTCTGCTACTGTTTCTGCTTCTTGGTTTGGGATTGGGTATACTTTTGGCCATTTACTGAAATAATCCATAACCACCAGTACGTATTTGTTTCCGCGGTTGCTAGTAGGAAATGGACCTGCGACATCCATGGCGATCCTTTCAAATGGCGCACCTGAGTTATATTGCTTCATCTGGCCATGACTTCGTGTTCTGGGCCCTTTCGCTCTGCTGCAAACATCGCAGTTCGCAATCCACTCAGTGACCGACTGACGGCAACCATCCCAATAGAATCTCTGTTTAATCTTCTCGAGCGTCTTCGTGATTCCAAGATGACCTCTGCTTGGACCATTATGCAGCTCGCTGAGCATGTCAGGAATCCTCTTTCTGGGAACAACTATCAGTTTATTCTTGTATTTACCATCCTCACTCTCCCATACTCGATAAAGGCAACCGGATATCAATTCTAAACTGTTCCACTGTGCCAATATGACTTCGCAATGGGACTCTCTGCTGACATCTCTTCCCTGTTTGGTCTTTCATTTCGTTCGAGCCCTTGCATAACACGTGACAGATCTGCATCTTCTAGCTGGCACTTTCTTAGCTGTTCCTTGTCCCATTCATCTGTACATGTTATATTCATTAGCCGGACATCTATAATGTCTTCTTTAGCCTCGGCTTTTGAACAGTGCTTGCATTCCAAACTACATGGTCTTCGTGACATTGCATCAGCATTTCCATGGGTACTACCTTTTCGATGCTCAATGGAAAAGTCGTAGCTTTGTAGTCGCTCGATCCACCGTGCCAATTGTCCTTCCGGATTACGGAGCTGCAGAAGCCATTTCAACGCTGCGTGATCTGTCCTGACACGGAATCGCTGGCCGTAGAGGTATTTGTGAAAATGTTTAATGCACTCTACCAATGACAACAGCTCTCTCCGCGTAACACAGTAGTTCCTCTCTGGTTTTCCAATCGAACGGCTGTAATATGCAACTACCTTCTCCTGTCCATCGACCAGTTGTGATAAAACGCCTCCTATAGCATATCCACTCACATCTGTATCTAGAATAAATGTTGCTCCTGGAATCGGATATGCTAACATTGGGGCAGTGCATAAACGCTCCTTCAATGTTCGGAAAGCCACTTCTTGCTCCTTCTTCCATTCAAAAGCTTTGTTTTTCTTGTAAGCTCATGGAGGCTATGGGCTACGCTGGAAAAATTTGGTACAAATCGGCGGTAATATGTGCACAGCCCAAGAAAACTTCTCAATTCATGTAGGCTCTGTGGTCTTGGCCAATCCTTTACTGCCTCTATCTTTTCATTCGCTGTACAGACACCTTCTGTAGTTACTTTGTGGCCCAAATAATTTACTTCCTTTTTAAACAGCGTACACTTTTTGGGACTTAACTTCAGACCAGCGCCAGCTATTCTCTGGAAAACTTCCTCCAAGTTCTTAAGATGTTCATCAAAACTCTTGCCCAATACGATGATGTCGTCCAGGTACACCAAGCATGTTTTCCAATGTAGTCCTTTCAGTACCTGATCCATGAGTCTCTCAAAAGTAGCTGGTGCATTACAAAGTCCAAAAGGCATCACTGTAAATTGCCAAAGACCATCACCGACACTGAAATCTGTTTTCTCTTTATCTTCCTCCTTCACCTCAACTTGCCAATAGCCGCTTTTCAAGTCCAGTGTGGAAAACCATTTCGTACCAGATAGCGAGTCCAGAGTGTCGTCATTTCTTGGCAATGGGTAGCTATCCTTTTTCGTAACGTCATTTAACTTCCGGTAGTCCACGCAAAACCTCATTTTTCCATCCTTCTTCTTTACAAGTACTACCGGTGAGCTCCATGGACTAGCTGATGGTTCGATGACGCCGCTGTCGCTCATTTCTTGTATAATTTGACTCACCACTTCCCGCTTCGCCAGTGGAACACTACGTGGAGCTTGACGTATCGGCCTCGCGTCTCCAGTGTCAATTTGATGTTTCACAACATTGGTGCGGCCTGGTTTGGAACCATCCTGGTCAAATATGTTCGCGTACTTTAGGAGCAGTTGTTTTGCCATACTCTGATAGGCGTCCTCTAGCCCCTGCGTCCATGCCGTGGTGTCATTTGAAAGATCAGTATTACTAGTTGAGACGTGTTCCTGGAGCTGTTCACAGTTAATAACTACTTCAGCCTCTTGACATCTTCCCAAAATAGCTCCTTTAGTCAGTTTGAGTGGTGACTTGAACTCATTGAGTACTCTTACCGGAGTACGTCCATCTTGTTTTGTCATCGCCAGGGTTTTTCCTACAAGTTTGTTCAGTGCTGATTTGTTTGCTGCTTCGACAACCCACAATTTGTTTGTCCCACAATCTCCATCAACCTTTGCCCAGATGACTGCTTCGGATTTTGGTGGTATTCGCTGACTCTCTTCCACCAGCACTCGTTTACTGCTGTAGCCTCTCTCGTAGCCGAAATTAAGTGGTACATCCATGTTCTTATATCGCATCGTCTTGCTTTGCATGTCAATCTTGATGCCCTGGTCGATTAAGAAGTCCACTCCAATTATGATTTCATCAACAATCTCTGCCACTATAAAATTGTGTACTACCATGACGTTCCCAATTGCGACTTCACATGATACTTCTCCTAGAACCGTGCTGTCTTCTCCAGTGGCTGTACGCAATCTTGCTTCATGCAATGGTCTTATCTTCTTGTTGACTAAATCCGCTCGAATGATGGAATGAGATGCACCCGTATCTACAGTCAGTAAACGTTCCTTTCCATCCACATGTCCTCCGACAGTAAGATTGTTTGACCTTCTTCCAATTTGTGAGATAGAGATTATGGGGCATTCAATTGAGGGAGCCAGCTGCCGCCCCTTGCGGCTGACTCGCTTTAGTTTAACGATTGAGTGGACTTGGAGATTTGCTCATCTCCTTCAGCTCTGCGTTTACGGCCACCCACATTGTTGGAGCTATTGGAACCGGTGCTGCAATGTCGTGCAATATGACCTGGGTTGCCGCACTTGAAACATTTAATCACTCCGGCATTTTTCTGTTGTGATCCCTTCAATGCTTCCAAAATTGCGTCTACCCAGTCTGGCTTTTCCACTTCCACTCGATGAGCTTTGTACGCTGGCTTACTCAAAAGTGAGGCTGTTTCCTGAGTCAGTGCATGCGATACCGTTTCAGCAAACGTTAGTTTTGGATTCGCATATGTAGCCCGCTTCGTTTCCACATCTCGTATGCCATTTATGAAGCTCTGGCTTTTTACCCTTTCAGTGTATTCCACGGGTGCGTCCGCATTTGCAAGATGAGCCAATCTTTCAATATCTGAAGCAAACTCCTGCAATGTCTCATTTGCTTTTTGGTAGCGGTTTTGCAACTCAATTTGGAATATCTGTTTCCTATGCTCGCTTCCATAACGTCGTCCTACAGCAGCCATCAATGTTTCATAACTGTTCCGTTCGTACTCTGGAATCGTCTGTAAGATTTCCGCTGCAGGCCCTTTCATGCCACGAACAGTGCAGCAACTTTATCTTCCGCATTCCAGTTGTTCACTGCTGCGGTCTTCTCAAACTGTAGCTTAAAGACCTGGAAAGGAACAGAACCGTCAAAGGATGGTGTTTTTACCTTTGGATTACTCGCTGAAACTGCTGGACGATTTAATTGTAACTGCTCCATACGACCCTTCAAATCATCGACTTCTGCCTGAAATTGAGCGATTTTTGCATCCTGCGCTTCCAGCTTTGATGTTACCCTTGCTTCCTGTGCTTCTAACTGTGAAGACATTTGTGCCACCTGCAATGATAAGCGCTCCTCTTGTTCTTCCATCTTTGATGTTATACGGGTTTCCTGCGATTCCAGTTGTGAAGAAATTTGTGTCGACATTTCTGAAATACGTGTTTCTTGTGCTTCAATCTTCGATGTTATTCGTGTCTCTTGGGATTCCATCTGTGATGACATATACGTTTTCTGTTCTTCTAGTTGAGATGCCAGTTGAGATGTTATATCTGTCTTTTGCGATTCCAGTTGAGAAGCCACTGTCGATGTTTGAGCAGATATTGCAGCCAAAATCATGTTCAAGTCTGTGCTGGTAACCGTCTGCGATGTTTCGTTTTTCTCTTCAATTTTTGTTGTCTCCTCGCCATCAAGGTGAAAGACATACTCTTCCACATCAATTCCTTCTGCTTCCATTGCCTCTCGTAGCCGTGCCTGAAGTTCGAGTTTAACGCCGCTTGTATTCAATCCACGGCTCTCCAACTCCTTCTTCAGTTGCTGGATCTTTAATTCACTGAACTTTGCCATATCCTTGTTGTCTTCTGGAATTTATTCAACAATTCCTCTTCTGACACCAATTGTAACGAATTTGCTGCAAATCCTCTTATTTGCAATCCTCTGCTAAGTTCGAATCACTAAACTGTTGAATAAATAACTCCAATATTGAATGATGGAAAAATGGCCTTTATTAAAGTACTTCACAATAACACTTATACTTTGCTACTCGCTGGCTTAATAACCAAACTGATTAATAACTCAAATGAAACTCTACTATTGGCCGCCAGATCGCGTGCTTAAGCAAACTGATTGATAGCTCAACTTAAACTGAATTACTTCTTACTCGCCTGTCCCGCTTTTATAGTTTACGCTGCATACTTCTAGGCTCTTCGATTTCCAGAACTTACTAGTTTGTTTCGGCTACAAAATCGCCAGCCACAACTACGTGCACAAATTATTGCTCTCTCTTGTGACAACTCAGATAAGATATATGCATGTGTTTGTGCATTGCCGCTCCGCTGTTCGTTTACGTACATATGTGTAGACGCAATTATTTATTCGCTTATGTAGATACATAATGATTGAATTATTGATGTGAATGTTTGTAGTTTACAGTCTCTCGCGCATACATAGGCGTATAAGTAAATGCATCTGTGTGTGACTTATTTCGGCTGCCTTATATATGTGTATACATGATTTGATTATTGACGTAAATACTGCTTATCGTGGCCTTAGCATCGCCTTAGTGATGGGATAACTTAGTGATGCTAATATCCGTGACAATATATATGTATACAGTTCAAAAGCTCTCAGGTTAGATAGGCGAGTATTGCATTACGTAAAGTGGCAAAAGTACATTCAAGTAATATTCTGCGATTTTCTAGAGTCGGTAAGTTAATAAGAAGAAGCCTACTTCTGTATGGTGGTAGGTGAAGATTTGAGTCCCAATTGAGACCACGTAATGCAAATATTAGAAATTGCTTTTGTACAGATTAAATAAGCTTTATATGATATTGAGACACAGGACACGCAACGCTTGAGCAATATTCAAGTATTGGACGGACCAGCGATGTGTAGAAAGTCTTAGTGAGGAACGGATCATCAAACTCTTTAGCCCACCTTTTAACAAATCAAGTACACCCAACGCCTTGTTGGCAATAGATGAAATATGCATGTTAAAACTCAGTTTCGGATCAAAAAGGACACCTAAATCATTTGCAATAGATATACGCTCCAAAGGGTTGCCATCTAGTGCATAAGGATTCCAAACTGGTTTCACACGGTGAAAATTTAAAGTTTAAGGAACCCGTATCCGCAGGACAATAAGTGTAGCAAAGTTTTACATCATCCGCATACATTATAGTATGGGAATGCAATATAAACGGCGGCCGCCGAGGTGTGATGGTAGCATGCTCCGCCTACCACACCGAAGACCCTGGGTTCACCGGGCAAAGCAACATAAACATTTTAGAAATACGGTTTTTCAATTAGAAGAAAATTTTCCTAAGCGGGGTCGCCTCTCGGCACTGTTTAGCAAGCGCTCCGAGTGTATTGCTGCCATGAAAAGCTCTCAGTGAAAACGCATCTGCCTTGCAGATGCCGTTCGGAGTTGGCATAAAACATGTAGGTCCCGTCCGGCCAATTTGTAGGGAAAATCAAGAGGAGCACCGCGCAAATTGGAAGAGAAGCTCGGCCTTAGATCTCTTCGGAGGTTATTGCGCCTTACATTTATTTATTTATTAAGTCGTATTAGTAGCTCATGGTTGACGGTATCGAATACTTTACTGACATCAGTATAGATGACGCCAGTTTGCTTGTTAGCTAAAGGTCCTTCCATAACGATCTATCGAGCTGTATTAGCGATACGGGTAATGACCGGAATGAGAACTGCTGGAGGAATAGGTTGACTTAAAGAATTCTGAAAATAGTTCTGCAATATCGACATCAGTGCTACCTTTTTTATGTCCAAAAATAAATGAGGAAAGATACCCAGAAGTTTTCCGTTTGCAATTTACAAAACCGTAAAACTTGTTTGGATTTTTAAAAAATTGAGCTTTACAACAACTTAAGTATTCTTTATAACGAAGCTGATTAAGACGGTGAAAGTTAGAACGAGCTAATAGATATTTTGAAAAGTCTACATATGCTCCAGATTTCTTGAATCTTTTATAAAGCCTTGATTTAATGTTATTAAGTCTAATAAGTTGCCTTGAAAACCAAGGCGGTTTATTCGCGCACAAGGTGTGACGAATAGGAACACAGTTTTCAAAGAAGCCGTGAAGTGTGCTATAAAATATGGAAATTGCTGAATCGACATCAGTGCAGTCGTAGAGATCGGACCAGTCATGGGAAGCCATCAATTCGTTGATCACAATAAAATCAGTTTTGTAGAAGCATCTGGAGCGGGGTGGAGAAATTGATTGGATCATGCGAGGTTGAGTGATATCGAGTGCTATCTCAAGCGCAGAATGTAGAGGGTCTTCAGGTAAAAATAATAGTGGAATTTTAAGGGCAGTAAGGGCAGTACCCACCCAACCATCAACAAATACTAAATCCACCAACTTATATCTATTATTTGGTACATTATTAATTTGAAGAAGGGATGAAACCAACAGGCATTTAAGAAAATCGTGTTCAATTGTAGGTGTTAAATAGTTTGAATCACTAATATTAACCCATGTTACTGTTGGCAAATTAAAATCCCTAACAACCACAAGTCGATCATTACATCCCAACTTAGAACGCAAGTCGCGAATGGCCAAGCTATGACTAGTATACACATGCATATCCGAGCGGGGTGGTATATAAGAACAATAAAGAAAGCAGCCACTTGTATCTACATAAACGAATCAATCATTATGTGTACACATGTACGTACACGCAGCGGAGAGTAACGCACAAACACATGCATATATCTGAGATACTCCCAAAAGTATGCAATCATTTGTGCAAGTATCACGCACATATACACGCGCATGGGCTATGGGAGAAGCTATAAAATCGTGCATGTTAGTTATAGCTGAGAAATTCATAGCTTGTAAACGAGAAGTAAATTCTAGAAATAGAAACGCCTAGAAATATGCGAACGAGAAATCACAGAGTATAAAAGGAGGTAAAGCTGAGAATCCGTAATGAGTTTGATTTAAGCACGCTATCTGTCGAGAAGTAGGAGTATTGTGAAGTACTTGAATAAAGGCCATTTTGCATTATTGAATAGTGGAGTTATTTATTCAACAGTTTAGTAATTCGAACGTTAGCAGAAGATTTGGAATAAGCGGAATTTCAGTAAATTCGCTACAATTGGTGTCAGAAGAGGAATTGTTGAATAAATTCCGAAGATTTTGAGTACAACAAGGACATGGCAAAGTGGAGTGAATTGAAGATCCAGAAATTGTAGAAGGAATTGGAGAGCCGTGGATTGAATACAACCGGCAATACACTCTAACTTCAGGCAAGACTACGAGAAGCAATGGAAGCAGAAGGAATTAACGTGGAAGGGCATGTCTTTCATCTTGATGGCGACGAGACAACAACAAAAATTGAAGAGAAAAACGAAACACCGCAGACAATTGCAAACACTCACTTGAACAAGATATTAGCTGCAAAATCTGCAAAAACGTCGACAGTAACATCCAAGATGGAAGCACAGGAGGCTGGAAAACAAGAAGACAAGTATAGCAACCCAACTGGAATCACAGTAGACACGTATAACATCACAATTGGAAGAACAGAAGACATATTTGGCATCTCAAATGGAAGCGCAAGAAGCACTATATCTGAAATGTCGGCACAAATTTCGGAACAGGTATCATCGCAGCTCTTTGTGAAACTGGAAGAGCAGGATGCAATTATTTTCGAGGACAAAATTGATGCCGAGATAGAAGCGTTAACAGGTCGTATGGAGCAGTTACAACTAAATCGCCCAGCAGTTTCAACAAGTAATCCAAAGGTAAAAACACCATCCTTTAACGGTTCTGTTCCTTTCCAGGTCTTTAAGCTGCAATTTGAGAAGACCGCAACAGTGAACAACTGGAATTCTGAAGATAAAGTTGCTGCACTGTTCATGGCATTGAAAGGGCCTGCAGCTGAGATCTTAAAAACCATTCCAGAGGGCGAACGGAACTGTTATGAAGCATTGATCGGCGCTCTAGAGAGACGATACGGAACCGAGCATAGGAGACATATATACCAAATGGAGTTACTGAACCGCTTCCAGACGGCTGGGGAAACATTGCAAGAGTTTGCGTCGGATGTTGAAAGGCTGGCACACACCGAAAAGGTAAAAATTCAGAGCTTTATTAATGGAATACGGGATGTCGAAACGAAGCGAGCGACATACGCAAACCCAAAACCTACATTCGCAGAAACGGTATCACATGCTCTGATTCAGGAAACAGCGCCGCTTCTGTGTAAGCCAGTTTTCAAAGCACGCCGTGTGGAAGTAGAAAGGGCAGAGTTGGTAGATGCAATTTTGGAAGCTTTAAAAGGAACGTAACGGAAGAATAATGGAGCAATCAAATGTTTTAAGTGTGGAAAGCCAGGGCACATTGCACGTCATTGCAGCACCGGTCCTGGTAGTTCCAACTTGGCTGGTCGTAAACGTAAAGCTGGAGGAGATAAGCAAGAGCAAGTCAGATGTAAAGATTGAAAACTTGCCCAAGCTATTGAATGTCCTGTGATATCTATCTCGCAAATTGAAAGAAACTGGAGCAGTCTTACCGTCAAAGGAAATGTGGATGGCAAGGAGCGTGTACTGACTGTAGATACGGGCGCATCTCATTCCTTAATCCGATCTGATTTGGCCAACAGGAGAGTAAAGCCATTACCTGGAGCAAGGTTGCGTACGGTCACTGGCGAGTATAACCAAGTCCGGGGAGAAGTGATCTGTGAAGTCTTAATTGGGAAGGGCATGGTTCTACACAAATTCGTTCTGGCGGAGATTGATGATGAAGTCATATTGGGAGTGGATTTCTTGATTGACCATGACATCAATATGGATATGCAGAGAAGGGTGATGCATTACAAGAACCAGGATGTGCCACTTAACTTCAGTTTGGAGAAAGGGTTCAGCAGTAAGCGAGTGCTGGTGGAGAAGACTCGACAAAGACCACGAAAGTCAAAGGTAAAGGTTGATGGAATGAATGGGCCAAACAAAGCGAAATCAAAAGTACCTGCGAGAGAAACACTGGCATTGACAAGACCAAATGGACGCACAAAAACGAAGCAAAGAATATCCCAGGAGGAATGCGAGAGTAATTTCAAGGCAGGGCGCACTACTGTTGTGAAACGTGGGAACGATACTGATTATGCGAAGCCAATCCGTCAAGCACAAGGTCTGCGAAGTATTTCATTGGCCAAAGAACAGAGTGTGAGGGAACGGCCCAGGGTAATGAGTAGCAGGATGAAACACAGGTACGACAAGAACTATAATTCGGAAGGTTTCTTGGAGGGAGACACAACCCTCACCGGCGGAAAGGTGTACCATCCAAATTTTAGTGCAGTTGGGAAGGCCCGTGCAGAGTCGTGAAGAGGATCAGTGATGTCATCTATCGCATACGAACAATTGGGAAACCACGAAATAGAAGGGTGGTTCAATTGGAGAGGCTAGCAGCGGTTAGATCGAGAGATCTTCTGATCGGGACGATCAGACTAAGGTGTACGTCGATTATTTTTGTGATACGGTGAGCCACGAAAGTTTACTAAGAGCAAGGAGGCTTTCATATCAAATCCACACAATAGTGGAATCCGTCCACAGGAATGTTGGGTGTTGGCTTAGGTTGAGATTATTATTAATTGCATCTCCAGTTTCGACCAGTAGCACTGCCCCGCATAACTCCAACCTAGGTAGAGAAACGGTTTTTACTGGTTCTACTCTAGACTTAGCAAGTAGCATACTTACGAATGTCACAGAACTTATGGATTTCTACTTTGGCGCTTGGAAAAAAATGTACCCACCGAGAGATACGTATTTGTTCAATATATTGTAGATTTCCCTTACTTCTTCCCTGGCTGTGATCGTTGTATTGATGGTGTGTCCTCCTGCTATCACGTCGTCAACGTACATGGTTCTCCTCAGTATGTCGTCTACAAGTGGGTATTCGCTTTCCACATCGTATGCCAACTGTAGGAGGGTCTTGATAGCGAAGTAGGGGGTACAGTTCACTCCGAATGTGACTGCCTTTAGCTTGTAGAGATGAGTGGGCTGTGAGGGGTCTGTTCGAAACACTATTCTTTGATATTTCGTGTGGTCGGGATTTAAAAGGATTTGGCGGTATTTTTTCTCAATATCGCTATTGATAGTTGAGTCATTAAAATCTGACCCAAACTCGGTGTGGGAAGCGAAGATCAATCTATTTAAAAATTTCCCCGAAATACTATTTACCACTAAAAGGCAGCTTGGCAGACAGGCGTAGCGACGGGGGCGTTGGGGGTTGTAACCCTCCGCCCCCTTGCCTCAGGATTATTTGATTTTTTAGGTCGTCACAATTCAAATATTTGATGTTTTTATGTCTATGTTAATAAATTTCTTTATAATTCTGCTACATCTTTACTTTGTTGGTGATATTATATTTTTAACAGGCATGCTTAACCAACGAACCGATATCATTTCGAAATGACTTCGTTTCGTTTATTAACGTTAATTATCGTAACGAAATGATATCGGTTCGTTGGTTAAGCATGCCTGATTTTTAATATGAAAGCATATGTATGTACAAGTGAACACTTATATTTTAATCATATTCTGTTTCATAATAATTCTGCAATTTATTAAATGTACAAATGCACATGTTAACTTTTACTACAATTTCGTAAAGAAGTTTTCTTGTAAATTTTGCTAACGACCATCTACATACATATCAGAGAACAGCAAAAATCGAACACAACAACGTTCGATTACATTCGGCAACATGATCGTGTTCAATGATCCAACTTGCTTAAACGAACATAATCGACATTGATTTAAAATCAACCAACTTATTGCATGCGTTAATATAATCAATTCAAGCGTTTGCTCGTTTGCCTCAGCCGCGATTACATTCATCGGAATGAATGGGCAAATATGAAAACTCCATGCGTCTAAATATTTGCATGATTCTTCTGCCCTTATGTCCCGGCGACAAGCTACATATAAACATTGCTTACGGTTCTGTTTGTTTGCAGAACTAAACGATACTAATTCTTTGCTTGCTTTGATTTTATTCTCCACATTTAAATAATGTTAGATTTAGAGCATTTTTTCGAAGTACACATTACCTATTTTGAAATATAATGGAAATTTGACATTATTTTCCATGTGGAAAACACATTATTATAATGTCATATCTACATTTTTTTCATATCAAAAACACATTTAAAAAATCTAAAATTCAAATTATTTGATAAATGAAAAAAATGTAAAAAACACATTAGTGTTTTCTCCGTGTAGATATGACTTTTTTAAATTAAATTTTTTGCTCGATCAGTTTCTTTCTTTTGAATTTTATATACATACGTATACGTTAGATCTCATGCATAGGCTCAAAAAGCATGAATTCTACTTATTCCTGAAGGAGGTACTTCGGTTTTTTTTATCAATTTATCTATGATTAATATTACAGGAATGCGTTGAAAATCTTTTGTACGCTTCCAGTAACAACGGCAACGAACCAGAGATCGTTTTCAACTCTTAGGCTGATTAAAAACTATTTGAGAAACACGATGAGTGAAAATCGATTGAATGGCTGTGCATCACTAAGCATCCACCGTGATCAAATTGTTACCGTTGATGAAGTTTTAGATGAAATGGCAAAGAAAAGCCGACGAATGCGCTTAAGTTTTTAATGTAACCTTTTTCATATCATATTCTAAATACACGTACTTTAATGTTAGATCTAAAGACAACATTTTTTTTATTTATTTAACTGAAAAAAATATTTTTTTTGAATACAGAAATGTTAATAAAAAAATATCTGATATTGCAATAAAAAAGTTGTGTAACCACCTATGGTACCTGCCTGAAGAATGTATTGCATTGGCATTGTTCGATGATGATGTCTCTTGTACCATGAAGAAAAATATTGTCGAAAAAATCAAAAGTATAGGACAACTGCGACAAGGAAACAGAAAATTTAAAGAGGTTACACTTAAGGCCCAGTGAAATCAATAAAGGCAATTTTGTAATGTTATCAAAGGTTTCACCGGGATTCGAACCGTGAATCACATGGTGAAACTGCAGTAGCCTTTAACCACTAGGCCATCCTGCTGGTATTTGTTTTCATGCTTAATTCAGTTTTTCTCATTTCTACACTAACAACACAATTGAGACATTTTGTCTCTATTATCACTACTTTCCAAAGTCTCCATTTGAGAATAAGACATCCTTTTGAAGCTTGGGCCCTGTGTACATGATGTCGTTTAGACATTTGCCATTTGATGTTTTGGCCGATGCATCGAAAACGACCCGAAGTTTGGTAGTTATTTTATTTTCGCGTATAACAGCCTGATGTGGTAAATAGTATTTTCCATTTACTTCTTCGTTTGCGTTTTTCATATGACCAACCTTTATGTATTCGTGAATAAATTCCTTATATATTCCTTTTCACTCTTGCTAAATTTAGCTTCCAATGATGTTAGCCGCGCCAATGCCTGTTTTCGTGAGTCACCCAGCTCCATATCATCTTTAAATGGAACTTCCACAATGAATCGTCGCTCTGCATCCTGTTTAGTGGTTTCTTCAAATTTTTTCAAACATATTTGATCATCCACTTTTTCTTCCTCAAGCTCCCAAAACCTTTAAAGGTTGGTTATTGCTGATGTTACTTTGCCTGGTTGTTTTTGTTTGATTATACCAGATAAACTCCACCCAAACTTAGTAGCTTGTGCAAGAATTCCATTACTCTTTTTAATGCCTTTCTCGATGATTCTGCCGAATATATCACCAATCACCATGTCAATCCTATCTGCTTTATTAAAAAGTGGTTCGGCAAGAGTGTCATTTTCCCATTTTTTTAAATTAAATTTAAAAGATTGACCAGGGTGGGCAGTTGTAAGAGTTGGTAGAACTATGGCATTTACTTTTTCAACGTGCTGGCTTAAGAACCGCGGTCGGATTTGTATGTGAATCTTAGATTTCGATTCACCAACTACAACATCCCCTAGTCCATGAAGTTTTGTCTTGACTTTTGTTCTTGGCACGCCTAGTATCTGGGCTGCTTTTTCGGAAATTGAAGTTATTTGTGACCCTTGATCAATCAGAGCCCTTAGTAGTACATCACCACCATTTACAGCTTGTGCTCTTACTTGAGCTGTGGCCAGAATCACTGTAGTTGACATTAGTAGTGGACATTGGCGATTTTTTTGGTGTATTTTCGAAATGCAACAGCTCACGATGATTAGTTTTGTTGCATATTTTACATCTGGCATTGCTGTTACAGGTTTCACTGAATTTGTGACTTAGGCACCTGTAGCAGATTTTACTGTCTTTGGCATATTTATATCTTTCATCAATTGATATTCTTTTGAAGTTTCTGCAGTAATTAGTTATATGACCTGGTATTTAGCAGTAAGTGCACTGCTTAAAAGGCTGCCGAGAGTTGGTCAACGTGTGATTTGACTTGAACACTTGCTGCTTTCGATTTTTATAACCTTGCTCCTTTTCGGCTACGGCTTTTAACGTCTGGAAGTGCTGATCGAGAAAATCTCTGATGTCAGATAACTTTTGAACTTATCTGGTCTTCTTTACAGTTTGCTCATACAATTTGAGTCCTTCCTTATCCAATCTGCGAACTATGACTCGAGCAATGAATGGATCAGCATCTGCAGTTGTTATTCCTAATGACTCTATTGCATTAAGACACTCATTTGTGGTATCAAGTAATTCCCTTACGCTTTCAGCATTGTCACTATTTATAATCGGTCGATCCATTATTCTATCCCACTGTATTGTGAATAGAATACGTTTATTGTCGTATCTTTGTTTAAGCATACTCCATGCCGCCTGATAGTTTTCGGTTGATATTTGCAGATGTTGTATCAACCGTGCAGCCTCGCCTTTTAATCAAAGGCGAAGGCATAACATTTTTTCTGAGCTTGATAATTGCTCATTTTTGTGAACCATACCTTGGAACACATTGTAAAAACTAGCCCATTCTTTTATTTCGCCATAAAATGCTGGAATTTTAAATTTTTCCAATTCCAGATTAGGACGGTAAGCTGTTTTGGGTTCATCTTTCACTGAACATCTTTCTAAATGCTCGAGGGTTTCGTAGTATTCAGCAGATACATTTTCATATGATTCTTCAATGATATTATTATAATACTGCGCGAACGCATTTGTATATGCATTCCGGATGTCAATATATAAATTTTCCAAATATTTCATTTGGCTTTTACTGATCGAGCTTTCGAAGCTCATATCAGTCAATTTTCTTTTTAAATTTTGGATTTTTCTCATGAAAATCACTATCTTTGGATCACTGTTGTCCACAGTTTTGGCTTCTTCCACGGACTTTTGTTGAGATCCTCTATGCTCTTCCTTTTTTTTAAAGGTAACTTCATCGGAAAGAGCATTTTTGTAGCCTTGTATTACTTCTTCAATTTTACCCTTGGTGTCGCTGTAGGTAACCTTTTTAAAGTAATCTTCTTCACCAATGCCATCCACCATAAGTTTTTGGCGGTTGGCGTCAAATTCTTTTTGCTGCTTTCCAAGTTCTTTTACGATCTCTTCTGCTTTGATCGCGTAACAGTAGTTTCTGCTATACTATTATATATTTGCAGCACTTTTTCACTGATGTCCAACTGATACTCAATGAGTTCCCTCTATTTATCCCCATGTTGGATTTTTAAATTTTTCCGAAACTGTTATTCTCCAAAGGAATCGTTGGAGGTAATTGATTTGGTCGCCTGGTTGACCTTGCTGTGCCTCGACTCACAGCGGATGTTATTCCTTTGAATTACAAATTACAACAATTAATTTTTGCGAATAGTTTCCCTACTAATACGGCTTACTTTATTTAATAATGCGAGTAGACTTACTGTCTCGACTTGCATAAATAACTTTGGTGGTAATGCTCTTTTTCTTTAGAGACTTAGTTTACCTTTGCTGAGCTCTTTCTGAGGCTCGTATGGACCAAATGTACAATTACACTGGACCACGAATTTCAACTTTTTTTCTTTACCAGAAACGCCGTTATGAAATTCGTATGTAAAATCACCCCCTGATTTCGAAAATCGAGTTCATTTTTGATTCTATGGTACCGTTTTTGAGATATTTGCAATTTACCGTTATTCGAAAAAACCAAAAAGATGGCTCCCTTTAATTACGTATATCTCACGAACGGGTCAAGCAATTGCAAATAAGTTTACATAATTGGAAAGACGATAAAATTTGCTATAAATGCATCATACATTATTTTTTGCTCAACCATATAGTTTTCGAGATATTAGCTCATCATTTCAGATTTTTGTTTTTTTTTATGAAAAGATATGAAAAAAATTACTTTTTGCGAGGGCAGCATTCCAAAACCACAACCTTTTTTCCAAATATTTTTTATTTACGTAAAGCTCTGTTTAATTAGAAAAAAGATAAGCTATCATCGAAGAAAATCGATGCAAAACTATGTAAGTTATAAGCGATCAAATAAAAATACCCAGGTTGCGCAACTTCAATGTATGTATACATACATATATTAAAGGTATAAAGTGCAAATGGGATATTATCCGGATAAACGAATAACACCATAACAATGATAATACTTTTTCTTTAAATAAATCAATTAGTACTTTTAATACTCGAATTGTTTTATAGTAGGTAGAGTGGTTGCATCGAACGGAAGAGTGGTTGGGTTCGAAAGCTGCCGTAGGCATGTAGTTATAAACATGTATTTCCGTCACTTATGGGTAAGTATGCAGGAAGATTTTCAAAATTATAAGACACAGAAAATTTTTAAAGCCTACATCTAAAGCAGGTAGTATTTTCTTTTCCCGGCTTCGTATAAAAAGGAACCTTTCTCTCTAGGTAAGATTTGATTTTTTAAATTTTATTCTTGTTCCGAGTATAAATATGAGTTAATGCGCCTTGAAACTTCATAACATCTGCAAGGCTCGCCGGAGATAGTTCAGTTCATAAGTTAAATTTCAAAACCGTGATTTAGTAAAAAAAATAAAATGAGTAAAAGGACGCGAGAATTTGAGTGTAATAACGATCCAGATATGTTCTGTTTCATGTGTGGCCAATATACTATCATAAGGCGACGACGAGTGTTCTCAGATCATATCAAAACTTTATACTCCAAGTATTTTGGCATTGAGCCTAAAAATGCTGAAAAACCATGGACACCGAACACTTTGTGTACATCGTGTCGAGTAGAATTGATTCAGTCGGAATCCGGACAACAAATAAAATTTGATACACCAATGATATGGAGAGAACCTACTTGCCATTCAATAGAGTGTTATATTTGTCAAACAAAAGTACTTGGCGTTGGAAGATCAAGAAGAGTAACCTATGCCAGCGTACCTACAGTGACATTACCAGTACTACATTCAACGACAGTTGCGGATCCAGTTCCATTGTCAACAGTAACATCTGAGTGAGGGGAATCAAGTTGTACTGAATTTCGCATGGGAAAGGAGAGAAACGTTCTATCACAAGCACAACTTAATGATTGGATAAGAGATTTGGAACTATCCAAGGAAAAGGCCCAGATCCACACTTCTCGTATGCAACAATTTAAATTTGTATCATCCGATGTTAAGGTGATATATTGTAGAACTCGTCACGAACCATTTTCCAAACACTATACCAAGAAAGACAGTATATGCTACTGCAACGACATTCCTGGTTTATTCAAAGAGTTTGGTCAAACATATGATTCAAAAGAGTGGCGATTGTTCATAGACAGCAATAAACTGAGTTTAAAGGCTGTATTATTGCATATTGGTGACAAAAAGCCTTCTATCCCGCTAGCACATGCAGTAAATACAAAGGAAACCTACGAGGAAATGCAAAAACTACTCAAATTTATCAAATATGAAGAGCATGATTGGAAAATATGTTCTGATCTCAAAGTCGTTGCAATGCTATGCGGTCTACAAAGTGGCTACACCAAGCACTGCTGCTTCCTCTGCAAGTGGGATAGCCGAGCTCGTAAGGACCACTACGTCAGAAAGGATTGGCCGGAAAGAGTCGAGTTTACCGTTGGTGTGGAACACATCAAGCTCGGTCTCATTAAAAACTTTGTTAAGGCTTTGGACAAAGAAGGCGAAGCATTCGACTATTTGAAAATAATTTTTCCAGATATTTCTCAAGCCAAGAGAAAGGAAGGTATTTTTGTCGGACCACAAATAAAAAAGTTGATCAACAATAATCAATTCAAAGGACTACTCTCATCAGTTGAGGCAGCAGCGTGGGAATCCTTTGAAAACGTCGTTGCTTCTTTTCTCGGTAGACACAAAAGCCCTAACTACGAGCAGATAGTGAACGACTTAATCAATAATTATGCGAAAATGGGTAAATATTAAAGGCTTATTAAAATTAATTTCCCAAAATTCTATAACTTGTTTACCTAACTAATATTTTCTTTCCAGGCGTAAATATGTCGTTAAAAATTCACTTTCTGCACTCACATTTGAGCTTTTTTCCGGCAAATCTTGGCGACGAAAGTGACGAACATGGCGAAAGGTTTCATCAGCAAATGAAATTAATTGAAAATCGATATCAAGGATTCTGGGACGTCGCAATGATGGGTGATTACTGCTGGTTTCTCATAAGAGAAACCGATCCTAAACTGAATAAGCGTCAAAGTCGAACACATAATTATTTCGGCTACATAGTAAAATAAAATTAAGATAAAGATTGTTAGAATATAGTACAAACATAAATAAATTTAAAAAAAAAAGTTAAAAATATGGGTAATTTCATTCATAAATTGAACTTTTAACTAAATAGAAACGGAGCATAGCTAGATATTTCACTCTTCTTTATACCATACGTACGTTTTGAGGTATACGTTGAAATTGCGCAACCTGGGTATTTTTATTTGATCGCTTATAACTTACGTAGTTTTGCATCGAGTTTCTTCGATGATAGCTTATCTTTTTTCTAATTAAACAGAGCTTTACGTAAATAAAAAATATTTGGAAAAAAAGTTGTGGTTTTGGAATGCTGCCCTCGCAAAAAGTAATTTTTTTCATATTTTTTCATAAAAAAAAACAAAAATCTGAAATGATGAGCTAATATCTCGAAAACTATATGGTTGAGCAAAAAATAATGTATGATGCATTTATAGCAAATTTTATCGTCTTTCCAATTATGTAAACTTATTTGCAATTGCTTGACCCGTTCGTGAGCTATACGTAATTAAAGGGAGCCATCTTTTTGGTTTTTTCGAATAACGGTAAATTGCAAATATCTCAAAAACGGTACCATAGAATCAAAAATGAACTCGATTTTCGAAATCAGAGGGTGGTTTTACAAACGAATTTCATAACGGCGTCTCTGGTAAATTTTGGCCGTCGACCAGTGTTATTTATTCTTGCCCCTTACCACTGGTGGGGGGAAGCAAGAAAAATATTGAAAAAGAAGTGGATGATCTTTCCTCTTAAGAATTCGTTTAATTCTAATTTATTTAAAAATAAAAAGGGTTTATATACAATTTCTTACAACTATGTTCCTATTCTAATTATGTATGTATGTTTGGGTGTGTTTGTACACATGTGTAAATATTTCTATTTCTATTGTATACATTAGATATCAGTGCATTTTTAGGTACGTGATCTATCTTTGAATCCTAATCAGGGAGAGAAGACCAGCCGTATTGATCTTTAATGTTTATATTTATATTCATGCATGACAGTGTGTGTATATTTGTGATAACTAAATGCGCTTTATCTTTAAATGTTTGCTGTGTCTTCACAGTCTAATAATAGGCACATATGTGCGTACAAATGTATGTACACATGTAAATATGTATGCATATGTGGACTGTATATTTGTAATTTAATGTTCAGGCTGCTAGATAACGAACCTTTAACATAAATATTTGAGTGTAATTTTATTTACTTGTGTTCATGCATGAACAATGCCTTCGTCGATTAAGAAGTCCACTTCAATTATGATTGCATCAACAATTTCTGCCGCTATAAAATTGTGTACTACCGTGACGTTCCCAATTGCGACTTCACATGATACTTCTCCTAGAACCGTGGTGTCTTCTCCAGTAGCTGTACGCAATCTTGCTCCATGCAATGGTCTTATCTTCTTGTTGACTAAATCCGCTCGAATGATGGAATGAGATGCACCCGTATCTACAGTCAGTAAACGTTCCTTTCCATCCACATGTCCTCCGAAAGTAAGATTGTTTGACCTTCTTCCAATTTGTGAGATAGAGATTATGGGGCATTCAATTGTGGGAGCCAGCTGTTGCTCCTTGCGCCTGACTCGCTTTAGTTTAACGATTGAGTAAATTTGGAGATTTGCTCATCTCCTTCAGCTCTGCGTTTACGGCCACCCACATTGTTGGAACTATTCGAACCGGTGCTGCAATGACGTGCAATGTGGCCTGGGTTTCCGCACTGGAAACATTTCATAACTCCAGCATTTTTCTGTTGTGACCCCTTCAGTGCTTCCAAAATTGTGTCTACCCAGCCTGGCCTTTCCACTTCCACGCAATGAGATTTCTACGCTGGCTTACTCAAAAGTGAGGCTGTTTCCTGAGTCAGTGCATGCGATACCGTTTAAGCAAATGTTAGTTTTGGATTCGCCTATGTAGCTCGTTTCTTTTCCACATCTCGTATGCCGTGTATTCGACGGGTGCGTCCGCATTTGCTAGATGGGCCAGTCTTTCGACATCCGACACAAACTCCTGCAAAGTCTCATTCTGGTAGCGATCATTTTGGTAGCGATTTTGCAACTCAATTTGATATATCTGTTTCCTATGCTCGCTTCCGTAACGACTCTCGACAGCGGTCATCAATGCTTCATAACTGTTCCGTTCATACTCCGTAAGATTTCCGCTGCAGGCCCTTTCAATGCTACGAACAGTGCAGCAACTTTATCGTCCGCATTCCAGTTGTTCACTGTTGCGGTCTTCTCAAAATGAAGCTTAAACACCTGGAAAGGAACAGAACCGTCAAAGTTTTTACCTTCGGATTAGACGTTGAAGTGACTGGGCGGTTCAATTGTAATTCCTGGATCCTATCTTTCAAAGCATCCATCTCTGCCTCTATTTTATCCTGTCGACCACTGAAGCCTTCGTGAAACTGGGTTAGTTTTTCTTCCATATGCGCTTCCAGTTTAGATGATATACGGACTTCCTGCTCTTCTAGTTGTGTGAGGATCTGAGATGATATATGTGCTGAAATTTGGGAAATACGTGTCTCCTGTGCTTTAATCTCGGATGTTATGCGTGTCTCTTGCGATTCCAGTTGGGATGCCTTATATGTCTTTGTTCTTACAGCTGTGATGAAATTTGTGACGACATTTATGTTACTGTCGATGCTTGTGCAGATATTGCAGCCAATATCATGTTCAAGTCTGTGCTGGTAACTGTCTGCGATGTTTCGTTTTTCTCTTAAATTTTTGTTGTTGATTCTTCCACATCAGGATAAAAGACATACTCGTCCACATTAATTCCTTCCAACTCTAATACCTCTCGTAGCCGTGCTTGGAGTTCGATTTTATTGCCGGTTGTATTCAATCCACGGTTCTGCAACTCCTTTTTCAGTTGCTGGATCATCTATTCACTTAACTTTGCCATGCCCCAGTTGTATTCGAAATCTCCAGAATTTATTCAACTATTCCTCTTCTGACACCAATAGTTACGAATTTACTGAAATTCCGCTTATTCCAAATCTTCTGCTAACGTTCGAATCACTAAACTGTTGAATAAATAACTCCAATATTGCATAATGCAAAAATGGTCTTTATTAGACTACTTGACAATAACACTTTACTTCGCAACTGATAGCTTGCTTAAATCAAACTGATTGGTCGTGCCTCAACTGTTGCTGCTTTTATACTGTTTGGTTTCCTCGTTGGCATATTTCTAGGCGGTTCTACTTCTAGAATTTACTAGTTAGTTACCAGCTATAACTATGTTTATAGCTTCTCATATGCGCGTGTATATGTGAGCGATACTTGCACAAATTATTGCCTACTTTTGGGAGTATCTCAGATATATGCATGTGTTTGTGCGTTGCTCTCCGCTGCTTGTATGGACATATGTATATACATAATGATTGATTTATTGATGTGCATACAAGCCACTGCTTAGTATTGGCTTAGAGATGATAGTATCCCTTAGTGTTGCTAATATTCGTCACAATATAAATGTGGATATATATGTACATACAACAGGCTGGGGTTTTTCGCAAAGTCCCGTTAGATTTCATTATTTTTGTCAAAATATAAGAGTTTTGCCAGTTTAAAGTTGGAAGTTCTGAGTGCCGGTGTAATGCAGCATGAGTCAAGCCGAATTTTTAGACTTGTTATTTTCTTTGAAAGGTGAAATGTTTTTTAACTTATTCTGTTTAAGCTGTAAATTCCTGTCCCTTACCGCTGGTGGGGGGAAACAAGAATATTATAACTTAAAAAGGAAAAGATGCTTTCCAATGAGAGTTCAAATGAATTATGTTTTATTGAAATATTTACAACAGTTTATATACAAATTTTACAAGCTATGTTCCTAATCTAAATGTTTATGTTTGTGTGTATATTTATTTTTAAAGTGTATATTAGATACCAACGCATTCTAAGTGCCTTAAATTTAATGTGTCTCATGCAACTCCAATTTATCCTAATCAGCAATAATCTTTGCTTGAGGCCACTGTTGACTCAAATACATTAATGCACATACATACTTCTTTTTAAACAAATAAAATGTCGTTGCTGTTTGTATGCGTTGGTGTCTTGGGTTATTTTTATATTTTTATGTGTTTTCAGATAAGCCATTTACAAATATTTTATGACCAACAGTCACATTGTTACATCTTTTATTTCGACATTTAAGTGGACTGTAGATATTTATAGGTTTTTACGTATGGATTTACATATTCATATATATGCACAAATTTGTGTTATATTTCTAGTTTCTTATCGCCATAGGGCCAACAAGATTACATGTTTATATTTTTATGAACATTCTGCCAAAGGCCAAAAATTACGCTATTTTTCTTAAACAAACAGGTTTCCTAACAATTTATTTAATTATGATTATATCTAACTGGAAGTTCAAATGGAACAGCTACGTTTTTAGTTTTACATTTTGATCATACATATAATATAACGATGATTAGCCCTATTATTAAAACTAAAGACAGTGAAGCATAAGCACTTATGTGGTGAAAATTTATACCCTTTAATTTGATATTTTCATTTTTGAGAACCTCTATTTGCTGTTTAAGCATAACAATAGTGTTGCTTATTAAGGTAGAGTCAAAAGGTTTAATTCGCAGGTCTGATATATTTTCAATGTATTTTACCCTAGAAGAGGATAGCAATTCTTTAGTGATCTCGGACTGTATTTGGTGAGATGCTGTTAAAGTTACTCCTTCATGTCGAACTGTACATCCTTCCCTTATGGTGATAATGCCTTGTTTAGGGATTTCCATTCGCATTTGTTGATCGTCATCACATTCTAGATCAGGGATGGGCCTATTTTCGGCTCCTAAATCAGTTTCAGTGCCAGCGAGTGCTAGGTGAGACGTTTGTGTGTTTTGGGGTGTTAGGGGAGTAAAAAAATACATTGGAAATATCGGACGCTTCATCTCAAACGATATTTAATGCAAGAAGGTTGCGGAAACACTAATAAACTGAAATGAAAATATTCTCTCCCAACCTCGAAAACCAATTCCCAAACTGTGTTGCAATATTACGAAAACAAAAACATACATTTTTTGGCAAGAAATATAAAAAACGGAGTAACCATAGACTGAAGTCGACTTTATGTTAAGCAGCGCATTATTGACATTCATTTCGCCTTCACATACATTTAATTATATACAAGCATAATTATATAATATATATAATTATAAATATATAATATACATAAAAGTATTTAAAAAAGTGTTTTTAAAGTAGTAGTATTAGAGGAAGTAGTAGTAGAAAAACGTACTAATGCACGTTTCGTATACAATCGTGGGAAAACGAAACCCTTTTCACACTTGTTGGCAGTGTTGCCGTGAGCCTAGAAAGAAATGTATCAGTTTACAAATAAAAAAAAGGTACCAATCGCATAAACAACGACTAATTTTACCAGTTTCATTATAAACATAACTGCTTTCATTTATAAATTTCAAATTATGGAGGAATTTTCAAATTTCTTCAGCTCACATACATATATCGTTAAATCGACACTGCAAAAATTGTTGGAGCATGTGTTGCATGTGTGTTTACTTTACGGCGACCATTTTTCTAATTTTAAAACTTGCTTCGTTTATGATTTGAATCATAAAGGAACTTTTAAAATTACAACTGAAAATTCAGTTCGAGTTGTGGATCACAAAAGCGACATTACATATTTGTGGCCTTTAGTGCGAGCGAAGCCGCCGGTAAAAGCTAGTTTATCCTAAAACGCTTAATAATTTGAACATAATAAGAGCGGTGGCAGCTCTATTTTCCACATATGTATAAGGCCAAATACTCTCTCTTTATCAATCTTATGTGTGTTTGTATATTATTCTCTTCCTAAGAGAAATAAATAAAACGCAAACACCTTATTAGTCACTTATATTTTTTATATTTTATTATTCAAAATAATAAAAAATAATATTTTATAATTTATTATTATTTTTTATTATTTTGAATAATAAAATATAAAAAATATAAGTGACTAATAAGGTGTTTGCGTTTTATTTATTTCTCTTGTGAAAAAGTCACTTAGCACTCAAAACAAAATAATTAATTATTCTCTTCCTGTGTTCTTTGCCACACATACCTGCACTTGATTGTCCCTCACCTAGCACTTAAATGTGGAAAGCGTGCCCGTATGAGCAAAAGGCTCATACGAGCCGTTTCGCCCATCGCTGTTCTAGATGTATCGTTGATTTGCGAAATATCTTGTAAAGCCAACGATTTTGAGAGGATAGTTTAATCCAAACATTTTCATCTGTGGCGGGCTTGAATCCACACACTTCGTTTTCATATTGCTTTAATACTGCTACTTCGCATGAATTGTCCGTTGCCGACTTGCAAGCCCAATTCCCTGGACATTGGTAATGATCTTCCGAGTTAATTGGACACTTATTTAAATCTACTTGGTTTATAAATGCATATTGATTTAAATCAAACTTGTATATTAAATATTCTGTCTTTATATCAGGAATAATCATGTTTCCTTTGTATTTTATGCGTAGCGTATTTAATTGGTACGCATTTGATGGCTCATATGATATTAAGGGAATTTCTATGTTTATGAGGAGTCGTGAATCAACAATTAACCCTTTAGCAGTCATTGACTTATAGATTTCTTTTAATTCATTACCGAGTCGTTTCCCAAGTAGTAATAATTTGTGTGGTAGCTGGTTTTTAATCAATGCTATTTCATTATTAAGCTTGTAACGAAGCTCTGGTGCTTCTTAATAAATTGCTGGAGTATACTCGCCGTGTCCAAGGTTCCTTACAATAAATTTATACTGTGGGGCCCTTTTCCAAGTCGTACTTTATTACTTTATTTAACTTCATTTATTTACAGTTAAACTATATCTAAAACTTCAATTAAACTCAATTTTCATTCAATGTTATTGGTATTCGGTGTCGGCGTGGCCTGGTGGGTAACGGTCCACCAAAGTCCCGTTGGCGTGCCTGCTGGCGTGCTTGCTTACGTTGTTATTACTATGCTTTGGTATTGGCTAACGGTCCACCCGGTCCCGTTAGCGCGTCGTTATGGGACGCCTTAGTGGCGCGCCTACGCTGGCGTTCGTCGCTGCGTTGGCTGTCGTATGCGGTCACTGGGGACGCTCGTTGGTGACGCTCTGTCGCCTTTGGCGCTGACTATAGCGATTGGTATTTCGTCACTGAGGACGCTCGATGATAATGAGTATGCGGTCACTGAGGACGCTCGTTGGCGACGCGTTGACGATGGCGTCGCGATTAGTATTTAGTCACTGAGAACACTTGAAAAAAAAGGGGTCACAGAGGACGCTCGTTAATGGCTTTGACGCTGGCGTCGCGATTAGTATGTGGTCACTGAGGACGCGCAAAATAAAATGGATATGCGGTCACACCCGAAACAAAATGGGCGCAGTCACGGAGGACGCTCGTTGACGGCGCTCTGCTGCTGTTGGCGCTGGCGTTACACTGGCTGTCGCGATTTAGTCACTGAGGACGCTTTGAAAAAAAGGGGTGCGGTCACTGAGGACGCTCGTTGATAAATTTGCAGCCACTGGGGCGCTTGTTGACGACGCGCTGGTGCTGGCATCGCGGTTTAGTATATAGTTGCTGAGGACGCTTGAAATAAAAAGGCATGCGGTCTCTGAGGACGCTCGTTGATAAATATGCGGCTACTGGGCGCTTGTTGATGACGCGTTGAGGCTGGCGTCGCGGTTTAGCAGATAGTCGCTGAGGACGCTTGAAATAAAAAGGTATGTAGTCACTGAGGACGCTCGTTGGGGACGCATAGACACTGGCGTCGCGGTTAGTATTTCGTTGTTTGATGTTGTGGTTGAAGTTGATATGGCCTAGTCTATTGCGTGTTGTATTCGTGTGTTTGACTTGCTGTAGGCATACCGTGTTCATTGTGTGATCGTGTAGCTGGCTTCGTTCAGCCTCATGTTGCGGTGCTAATGTTGTATGTTGCTGGCTTCGCTCAGCCTTATGTTGTGGTTATAATGTTGTGTGTGTGGCTGGTTTAGCTCAGCTTCATGTTGCTGTGACAATGTTGTGTGGGCCAAATTTGATATCAATATTTGGTCTTCACAAGCTGTGACGGTTTTAATAGTTTTGGATTTATGCGACCATGATTTATGTCAATTAGTAAGTTGATTATCGACGTTAATATCTAAAACATTAAAGTCATTCGTTCGGCATTTTGATCTTTAAATTACTACTTAATTGGCGATTAACCGTCTAAACGGTTATGGCGGTCCAACAAAGCGCGCCAGGCGCTCCTTCGCTCCGCCAACCGGCGCCAATTGGTCACACCAAGGGAGTTTAAATCGTTTTCCACCTGGTCCTTCCAACGGAGTGGGGGCCGCCCTCTACCTCTGCTTCCATAGGCGGGTTCCGATAGAAACACTTTCTTGGGCGGAGCATCATTTTTCATTCGCATAACTTGGCCTAGAAAGCGCAGCCCCTGCGTTTTATTTCGCTTGACTATGTTGATGTCTCCATATAGCTCGTACAGCTCATCATTAAATCTTCTTCGGTACTCGCTGATCTTTAACTAGTTCATTATACAATTTATTTAGCTGTTCATTCATCTTTTGAAAACCTTTGTTAACTTCATCGGTTGTCTTCTTTAATATATTTATTGTAGAATCAACCACTGATGTCTGTTTCTTAAACAACTTTGCGATATCCTTTTGGTTTTCATAAATATTTTTAATATTTGATTCCATACTCCCCCTGTCGTCAGCATCCATGATTCCGAATAATATGTGGTAAATTGAGCCTACAAATTCGAAAAGCGCACGTCTTTTTCTATTCCCTTGCTTCACGAACAGCTCGTTATTTGACTCAAGGTTACTATATTATATCTGCTTCAAGGTTGCGGTAATCATTATACAAGTCTCTTCATAATACGTCAATATTTTGCACTGATCTTCAACTCTATTAATAAATTCTTTTATTCTCTCCATCCTTTCGTAATAGGAACCTAACTCGTAATAAACGATTAAGTCCCATTTTGAATTTAATATGTCTATTTTGCCAATTGGATCCAAATATATTGTGGTATTCTTTCTTAGCTCAACCAATGAAGCACCTATTTTCCCTGTATTATTTACGTATAATGCTTTAACTTGCGCTACTAGCATAACAAACGTAAAGAACCACATCATCATTGTTTTTGTTATTTTCTGCCCCCCCTGTACCTGTTATATTTTTCGATATTCTTGATGTCAACAGGCTACCAGCTTGATTTCGCTCTTCTGTATTGCTGCTGCCTGTCATTTCTACCGGGCATAGTTTGTGAACGGGTCGTTTAAGTATCCCATTTTTCAATTTTAGGGTTACTACTCTGGTTTTTCCAGGGCGAGTTTTAATAACTTTCCCCAGTGGCCATTTTGCTGAATGAGTTCTTCATTTTTAATAATGACTATTTGACCTTCTACTAGATTGTCGGATTTAGTTTTCCATTTCATCCGTTGTTGCAACATTGTGACATATTCGCTTTCCCACCGTTTCCAAAAATCTCTTAATATTCTGTATCAGTTTCCATCTGTCTAATGAACTTCTTGTTGTGTCATCATTTGCTTCAGGGCATTCTATTAAAAAATGTCCAGGAGTTAGAACATCTATATCGCCTTCACTATCGATTAGTTTGATTTGTTCTACTCTCGTTTTAATGAATTTGTCTTTATTTCGGGAATTGTTTATCTATGCTAATGTTATAGTAGAGTCACTCGAGCAAATATTTTACCCTCTCTATTGATAATTGCCTTTATCCTCTGGAGCACTTTAGCAAGAAGGTGAGCCGGGCATAATTCCAGTTTTGGCAATGACTTTCTGTTTTTAATCGGGTTTACTTTTGTTTTACCAGCAATTCTCGTTATAACTGATCCCACTTTAGCGTATACTACTGCTACGTAAGCTTTTTCAGATGCATCTGCGAATCCGTGCAGTTCAATTTCAATTTTTTTTTTGTTTCAAACCATCTAGGAATTTTTATTCTTTTTATCTCTGGTACGTACTTCACAAACCCTTGCCATTCTTTTGCCAAATTCTCGTCAAGTAACTCATCCCAGTTGAGTTTCATCAACCAGTCTTTGTATAAACAACTTTGCTATAACCGTCATAGGTGAAAGCCAACCCACTGGATCAAAAATTCTCGCCAAATCAGATAAAGCTTGCCTCTTTGTTACTAGCTTTTTTGTTGGAAAATTCATATTGAATCCAAACATATCTTTGATCGGGTGCCATTGTATACCCAAAGTCTTAACTGTTTCGTCTTCTGCTATTCTTATTACCTCATTTGCGCCATTTGTGGGAATCGTTTCTATAATCTCACTATTATTGGACATCCATTTTCGTAAGTGAAATCCATATTTTTGCGGATGTTTCGATATTTCGCACTGAATGACTTTGCATCATTTATTGAGTATGCTCCTGTCATTAAATCGTCCATGCAGAAATCGTCTTTAATGATGTTTGAAAGCAACTCATCGTAGGGCTCGCAAAGTTTGGCGATTTCTTGTAATGTTCTTGTTGCAAGAAAAGGAGCGGATGCTGTTCCGTACGTAACTGTTTGCAGTTTGTACTCTTTAATCGGTTTTTCCTTCGTGTTTCTCCACAATATGCGCTGATAATCTTGATCAGCTTCTGCTACTTTAATTTGCCGATACATCTTTTCTATATCGCTTGGTCCCACATATTGCTCTCCATTTGATATTGATATCAAATATATATTTTTGGAACCTTGGCCCTATGAAAAGGGTGTCATTTATGCTGGTACCATTCGTAGTTTTTACAGATGCATCAAAAACTACTCGTAGCTTTGTTGTGAGACTATCTTCTCGAATTACGGGGTGATGTGGCAAATAGAATTTTCCGCAATTATTTTCATTTGCTTTTTTCATCTGGTCCATTTCTACGTACTCTCTCGTAAAGTGAACATAATGGCACATAATCATAGTCAAAATAAAATAGGTTTTAAATTTAGTTTCAGCTTTTTTGACAGATAGCTCATAGAAAATTATGTCAAAAAGCTGCAACTAAATTTAAAATCTATTTTATTTTGACTATGATTATGCGCCATTGTTTTCTCAATTCGTCATTTGCCGCAAACTTTTATCAAGATTAAGGAAACTCGCCATTGCTTGTTTGCGAGACCTGCCTAGTGTAGTGTATACACACGATCAATGAGCTAGAGTAGGAATGTCCCATATATATGTACATAAATATGTACACACAACCCATGAGTACTGACCTACTGCAATGCCATTGCTTGCATCGGAATGCAGTTAGACAATTAACATTTATATATGTAAATATTTCTGCTTACCTAACGGAAATCTGATTGGTTGCCCTTTAAAGCATTTCCAAGCGTTGGAAGTGATAGGAAAACGAAGCAAGTAAGACGGAGTTAGAAACTAAATATGTGCCACCAAAAATGGTATAAATAGATTAAGATTTTGAATAAAGAAACGGATTGAATATGAACATCAAACATATGATGACTTTTTCTTTCTCTTAAAAACATTCGTATTTTGTTTTTGGAATAGTAAGTAGAAATTTTTTCAGACAACCTGCCATAGCTGCGCAGATAGATCCATTTCGAAGGGTGTTAAGCCTTCATCATCAGTACGCTTTAGGCACGCTGCGCTAACCATTTAGCTATATAGCGGTGGTTTGTTTGACTGACAAATTTGCTACTTCTATTCCTTTTACCAACTATATTTATTCAGTGTTGCGCCATCTGGTGCAATTCACTGATAATGCTGGATTTTTGTTTATTGTCAATTACTTTGTTTAACATTCCCAAGTGCTCATGGTTTATTAACAATTGTTCTTGTTTTTATCGGCCTATTGATAAATGATTCAAGGTTCGATTCGAGCTCAAGGCCAGAACAATAATTTTTTCTAATGATAATTATTTTTCTTAGAAAAATTTTAAATAACAATAATTATCATTAGAAAAAAAATTATTGTTCTGGCCTTGAGCTCGAATCGAACCTTGAATCATTTATCAATAGGCCGATAAAAACAAAAACAATAGTAAAAACATTCCGGCAACTTACATCTGTAGGTAGCCTAGAGATCGGCTCTCGAGCCTTTTTTCCGACGACCATCAGGTCACCACATGGCGATCCTGCCAAACCAAACTGATCCTGCCAGACCAAACCAAAATACGAAAATCTTGTAAAAGAGGCTTACGTTCCTAAACAAACCAGTAAATTACACTGGTCGACGGCCAAAATCTACCAGAGACGCCGTTATAAAATTCGTATGTAAACCCACACCCTGACTTCGAAAATCGAGTTCGTTTTTGATTCTATGGTACCGTTTTTGAGATATTTGCAATTTACCGTTATTCGAAAAAACCAAAAAGATGGCTCCCTTTAATAAACGCATATCAGTTTACAGAATCGGAAAGACGATAAAATTTGCTATAAATACATCATACATTGTTTTTTGCTCAACCAGATTGTTTTCGAGATATTAGCTTATCATTTCAGATTTTTGTTTTTTTTTATAAAAAAATATGAAAAAATTACTATTTGCGAGGGCAGCATTCCAAAACCACAACTTTTTTTCCAGATATTTTTTCTTTAGGTAAAGCTCTGTTTAATTTGAAAAAAGATAGGCTATCATCGAAGAAAATCGATGCAAAATTACGTAAGCTATAAGCGATCAAATAAAAATTTGCCATTAATTGTTATAAATAAATTAGTTAGTTTCAACAAAAGTTAACTCATTATTTGTGATTTCATGTTTTTTTGAAAACAACTAAAATAAAAAACAAGGAATCTGTTAAATAAAGACTTATGTATTTACGTGTAGTGTAGCATTATGCGTCATGCCCACCTATGCAATACATTTACGGCCGTACGCATCATGAACTTCTATGCCAATACATTTTAATAGCATAATCATATTACAATATCATAAGACATAAATTACCTTGAACTCACACAGCGGTTAGTTAACATCAATGGAATGCCGAATATGAACCCCTTGTCAGTTCACACACCACAAATTATGTTTATGTTAGTTTGTCACCAAAATATTTACATACAACCAATAATATGAATTAACCAAATATTCACATTTCACATGAATATCGATCTGCTGACTTTCCATACAAATCTACATGCATGCATATTAATACAAATCTACATGCATGCATAGTAATACAAATATACATATATGCATAGTATGCATAATAATACAAATCTACATATACTGCATATATGCATATTAATACAAATCTACATATATGCATAGCAATCAATGCAAATCTACATATATACTCTGTAATACAAATGTACTTATTTTTATACTCAGTTGAGCAGAGCTCACAGAGTATATTAAGTTTGATTGGATAACGGTTGGTTGTACATATATAAAGGAATCGAGATAGATATAGACTTCCATATATCAAAATAATCAGGATCGAAAAAAAATTTGATTGAGCCATGTCCGTCCGTCCGTCCGTTAACACGATAACTTGAGTAAATTTTGAGGTATCTTGATGAAATTTGGTATGTAGGTTCCTGAGCACTCATCTCAGATCGCTATTTAAAATGAACGATATCGGACTATACCCACGCCCACTTTTTCGATATCGAAAATTTCGAAAAACCGAAAAAGTGCGATAATTCATTACAAAAGACCGTTAAAGTGACGAAACTTGGTAGATGAGTTGAACTTATGACGCAAAAAAGAAAATTAGTAAAATTTTGGACAATGGGCGTGGCACCGCCCACTTTTAAAAGAAGGTAATTTAAAACTTTTGCAAGCTGTAATTTGGCAGTCGTTGAAGATATCATGATGAAATTTGGCAGCAACGTTACTCTTATTACTATATGTACGCTTAATAAAAATTAGCAAAATCGAGGAGGACCACGCCCACTTTTAAAAAAATTTTTTTTTAAAAGTAAAATTTTAACAAAAAATTTAATATCTTTACAGTATATAAGTAAATTATGTCAAGATTCAACTCCAGTAATGATATGGTGCAACAAAATACAAAAATAAAAGAAAATTTAAAAATGGGCGTGGCTCCGCCCTTTTTCATTTAATTTGTCTAGGATACTTTTAACGCCATAAGTCGAACAAAAATTAACCAATCCTTTTGAAATTTGGTGGGGGCATAGATTTTATGGCGTTAACTGTTTTCTGTGAAAACGGGCGAAATCGGTTGATGCCACGCCCAGTTTTTATACACAGTCGTCCGTCTGTCCTTCCGCATGGCCGTTAACACGATAACTTGAGCAAAAATCGACATATCTTTACTAAACTCAGTTCACGTACTTATCTGAACTCACTTTATCTTGGTATGAAAAATGAACGAAATCCGACTATGACCACGCCCACTTTTTCCATATCGAAAATTACGAAAAATGAAAAAATGCCATAATTCTATACCAAATACGAAAAAAGGGATGAAATATGGTAAGGTAATTGGATTGTTTTATTGACGCGAAATATAACTTTAGAAAAAACTTTATAAAATGATTGTGACACCTACCATATTAAGTAGGAGAAAATGAAAAAGTTCTGCAGGGCGAAATAAAAAACCCTTAAAATCTTGGCAGGTATTACATATATAAATAAATTAGCGGTATCCAACAGATGATGTTCTGGGTCACCCTGGTCCACATTTTGGTCGATATCTGGAAAACGCCTTCACATATACAACTACCACCACTCCCTTTTAAAACTCTCATTAATACCTTTAATTTGATACCCATATCGTACAAACTCATTCTAGAGTCACCCCTGGTCCACCTTTATGGCGATATTTGGAAAAGGCGAACACCTATAGAACGAAGGCCCACTCCCTTTTAAAAATGCCCATTAACACCTTTCATTTGATACCCATATCGTACAAACAAAGTCTAGAGTTACCCCTGGTCCAGAAACGCCCACTCCCTCTTAAAATACTCATTAACTCCTTTCGTTTGATACCCATATTGCACAAACGAATTCTAGGGTCACCCCTGGTCCACCTTTATGGCGATATCTCGAAACGGCGTCCACCTATGGAACTAAGGATTACTCCCTTTTAAAATACTCATTAACACCTTTCATTTGATACCCATATCGTACAAACGAATTCTAGAGTCACCCCTGGTCCACCTTTATGGCGATATCTCGAAAAGGGGTCCACCTATAGAACTAAGCCCCACACCCTTTTAAAATAATCATTAACACCTTTCATTTGATACCCATATCATACAAACAAATTCTAAAGTCACCCCTGGTCCACCTTTATGGCGATATCTCGAAAAGGCGAACACCTATAAAACGAAGGCCCACTCCCTTTTAAAAATACTCATTAACACCTTTCATTTGATACCCATATCGTACAAACAAAGTCTAGAGTCACCCCTGGTCCACCTTTAGTGCGATACCTCGAAAATGCGTCCACCTATAGAACTAAGGCCCACTCCCTCTTAAAATACTCATTAACTCCTTTCGTTTGATACCCATATTGCACAAACGAATTCTAGAGTCACCCCTGGCCCACCTTTATGGCGCTATCTCGAAACGGCGTCCACCTATAGAACTAAGGCCCACTCCCTTTTAAAATACTCATTAACACCTTTCGTTTGATGCCCATATTGTGCAAACAAATTCTAGGGTCACCCCTGGTCCACCTTTATGGCGATATCTCGAAACGGCGTCCACCTATGGAACTAAGGATTACTCCCTTTTAAAATGCTCATTAACACCTTTCATTTGATACCCATATCGTACAAACGCATTCTAGAGTCACCCCTGGTCCATCTTTACGGCGATATCTCGAAAAGGCGTCCATCTATAGTACTTAGGTCCACGCCCTTTTAAAATACTCATTAATACCTTTCATTTGATACCCATATCGTACAAACGCATTCTAGAGTCAAGCCTGATCCATCTTTATGGCTATATCCCTAAATGGCGTCCACCTATAGAACTATGGCCCACTCCCTCATAAAATACTCTTTAATGCCTTTCATTTGATACACATGTCATACAAACACATTCCAGGGTTTCCCTCGGTTCATTTTCCTACATGGTTATTTTCCCTTATGTTGTCACCATAGCTCTCAACTGAGTATGTAATGTTCGGTTACACCCGAACTTAACCTTCCTTACTTGTTAGTTGTTAGTATTAGGATATTTATAAATGTGTAGGTTAAGTAATTAGCTATAAAAAGGGAACGAATTTTTGTAATAAAGGGAATATTGATCTGACCACCAAAGTCAACACATCTTTTTGTTTTTTTACTTTTCAGTAGGTAAAATTTGCCACAAAAAATGGGCCGGTCAAAAATTAATTCTATTTAAGATTTTTGGTACGCTATAAATTATTTTGGAACAATTTTTTACGATTTTGGTAGAGGCTATTATAGGTAAGCGGCAACAATGGGAAACCATATTTGTATGCAGGTGAAACATTTGTGCCTTCGAATTTAGCGGGGATACATAAAATTTGAAATTCACATTAAACACTTAGTTAATTGTTCCCAAAGACGGCGCGCTTGTGCATAAAGGTTTAGGTCTTTGAAATTCGTATTAGCAAACTTAGATAATTGTTCCCAAAGATGGCGCGCTTGTGCACGATAATGAATTACGATATTTGTATGAATTGTTCGAATTTACAAAAAACTATTAATTATAAACAAATAGAGTAATACTTGTTAACAAAAATAGGCCTATGCACTGCGGCTGATCAATACGAATCGATTCATATAACTTTTATATGATTTTACGTATGCTAAGTATGCGAAACAGCCTGTCAATTGTTGTATGGAAATTTTGTTAGCGTATTAATATATAGATAGTGGGTAATATACTGCCTATGCAAGACGGCCGCTATGATGCCGGTTGCCGCTCTGACCTAAAATCAAAAATGTTTTTGGGACGTTTTTTTGTTTCGTAATTAGCATAAAAGGCAATATAAAAAATGTAATGTTATATTTTTGTAACTTTTTCTTTTTTGTTCAGTATAAGACCTACTTTATCTAAAATGAGGATTAAATCTGCAAATGCAACAACATTTTCGAGCAAATTTGCCATTAATTGTCATAAATAAATTAGTTAGTTTCAACAAAAGTTAACTCATTATTTGTGATTTCATGTTTTTTTGAAAACAACTAAAATAAAAAACAAAGAATCTGTTAAATAAAGACTTATGTATTTACGTGTAGGTAAAATTTGCCACAAAAAATGGGCCGGTCAAAAATTAATTCTATTTAAGATTTTTGGTGCGCTATAAATTATTTTGGAACAATTTTTTAGGATTTTGGTAGAGGCTATTATATGTAAGTGGCAACAATGGGGAACCATATTTGTATGTAGGTGAAACATTTTTGCCTTCGAATTCAGCGGGGATACATAAAATTTGAAATTCACATTAAACACTTAGATAATTGTTCCCAAAGACGGCGCGCTTGTGCATAAAGGTTAGGTCTTTGAAATTCGCATTAGAAAACTTAGATAATTGTTCCCAAAGATGGCGCGCTTGTGCACGATAATGAATTACGATATTTGTATGAATTGTTCGAATTTACAAAAAACTTTTTCTATTAATTATAAACAAATAGAGTAATACTTGTTAACAAAAATAGGCCTATGCACTGCGGCTGATCAATACGAATCAATTCATATAACTTTTATATGATTTTACGTATGCTAAGTATGCGAAACAGCCTGTCAATTGATTGTATGGAAATTTTGTTAGCGTATTAATATATAGATGACTTATCTTGTTTGGTTGATTTTCCGACATGGTGGATAAATGATGTATATTGGAAGGATGGGATGACGGAAAATCGTTCCAATATATAGATACTTATGAACTAAAATGTACATATTTACTGTATGTAAAGTCAGCATATTGGCTTGGCCCTATTTCGGTACTTGAGTACACATGTGTGTATATGGCCAACGTCACCGTGACCTATTGACCGATATAAACAAATATGTGTAGTCAATTCATAACTGTTTGCTCAGAAATATGATGTTAAAGTTCTAGACGAGTGAGGTCTGCATGTATGTAAATATGTAATGAGCAATTGAATATAGTGAAAGCGTGACTAATTCTAAGGGCACATTACAAGTGCACAAACGCTCTTTTAATGTTTGTAAAGCCACTTCTGGCTCATTCTTCCATTCAATAGCTTTGTTTTTTTCTTGTAAGCTCGTGAGGCTATGGGCTACGGTGGCAAAGTTTGGTACAAATCGGCGGTAATATGTGCACAGACCAAGTAAACTTCTCAAGTCATGCGGGTTCTGTGGTCTTGGCCAATCCTTTACAGCTTCTATCTTTTCATTCGCAGTGCAGATGCCCTCTGTCGTTACTTTGTGACCCAAACAATTTACATCCTTTTTAAACAGAGAACACTTTTTTGAACTAAATTTCAGACCAGCACCAGCTATTCTTTGGAAAACCTCCTCCAAATTCTTCAGATGTTCTTCAAAGTTCTTTCCCAATACGACGATGTCGTCTAGGTACACTAAGCATGTTTTCCAATGTAGTCCTTTCAGTACCTGATCCATGAGTCTCTCAAAAGTAGCTGGTGCATTACATAGTCCAAAGAGCATTACTGTAAACTGCCAAAGACCATATCCGACACTGAAGGCTGTTTTCTCCTTGTTTTCCTCCTTCACCTCCTCTTACCAGTAGCCACTTTTCAAGTCCAGTGTGGGAAACCATTTCGTACCAGATAGCGAGTCCAGGGAATCGTCAATTCTTGGCAATGGGTAGCTATCCATTTTCGTAACGTCGTTCAACTTGCGGTAGTTCACGCAAAACCTCGTTTTTCCATCTTTCTTCTTCACAAGAACCACCGGTGAGGTTCATGGTTCGATGACGCCGCTGTCGCTCATTTCTTGTATGATTTGACTCACAACTTCCCGCTTCGCCAGTGGAACACTTCGAAGAGCTTGACGGATTGGCCTCGCATCTCCAGTGTCAATTTGATGTTTCCCAGAGTTATAATCTTGGCATAAACGCCGAAAAGGTTCATTTTGTTCGAAATTCGTTCCACATTGTTTCAGCAGAAGAAGTTTGAAGTGCCTCGATGTCCGAGAGGGAACGCAGAAGTTCATTTCATTCAGAAGGAATGGGCTCGAAATTGATCCATTTAAAAGTTTTGTCATAAATATTACACCAAGCATTTCCCTTCGACTAGCAAGAGTTGGAAGATTGATAAGCTTTAATCGATTAGTATAAGGCGGAAGGTTAGTTAAAGAGTCCCATTGAAAATTTCTTAAGGCAAATAGTAAGAATTGTTTTTGTATTGATTCGAGACTGTCTGCATGGAAATGATAACTCGGATTCCAAAGTATTGAGCCGTATTCTAATATTGGCCTGACTAATGTTGTAAAAAGTGCTTTGGTTATGTAAGGGTCGTTAAATTCTTTTGACCACCGTTTAACAAATGCAAAAACACCTTTGCCTTTATTCACTGTAGCATTAATATGAAGATTGAAACTAAGTTTGGAATCCATCATGACTCCCAAGTCAATAAAATTATTTACAGTTTCTAAACTATAGTTGTTAATTGGATATGAAACTGGTGGCGAAATTCTCCGAGAAAAACACATGAATTTACATTTCTTGATATTGAGCGGCATATAATTTACATTGCACCAGGTAAACAAGTGATTTAAATCCATTTGAAGCAAGGAATGTTCCTCAATCGAGGCACATGATTTGAAAAGTTTTACATCGTCTGCGTACATCAAGATTTTTGAGTATTTAATTGTATAGATATATCATTTATGAGCAACAAGAGCAGAATCGGACCAAGGTGGCTGCCTTGAGGAACACCAGAAGAAACATTGATGACCCCGGAAAGTGTATTTTTAAAGATTACTTTTTGCGTACGGCTATCAAGATACGAAGAAATCCAACATATAAGACGGGGTTGAAAACCAAGTTGACCGAGCGTATGAATAAGTAATGGGTGTGATACTTTGTCGAAAGCTTTACTGAAATCGGTGTAAATTACATAGGTGTGAGGGCCTTTTTTAAATCCATTAGAAACGTGAGTTGTAAATTCTAGTAAATTGGTGATAGGCGATTTGCCGTTACAGAACCCATCTTGCGAGCTTGCAATTATGCCGGAAATAGAGAATGTTAGGTGGTGGACAACAATAGCCTCAAACAACTTTGGGATAGCGGATAACTTTGCTATGCACCGGTAGTTTTCTATTGAAGACCTGCTTCCATTTTTACGAAGCGTGATAAGAAAATATTCCTTCCACATTGTTGGAAAAACGCCATAAATTAAAGATAAATTAAATAAATCTGTTAGGGGCTGATAGATGTTTGCAGCACATTTTTTAAGAAAGTGTCTCGGGATCCTGTCAGGGCCGTATGTATATGATACTTTAAAGTTTTTAAATAAGATAATATATCTTATGAAGATATAAATGGAGCTCTAATTGAATAACATGAATCAATATGGTATGGGTATTCATTAGGCGAAACGTTGGTCTCAATAGAGTAATTTGATTTGAAAAATTCCCTAAAGAAGCCGGCGATCTCTTGGTCATCGCTGGAAATATTATCTTGGAATTTCATGGATGATGGAAACCCTTTCATTCTGCGTTTAGAGTTTAGGAATCCGTAAAATGCTTTCGGGTTGCAAGTTATATTTCTCTTAATTTACAAAGATAGGCTTTGTAACACTTTTTGTCAATTGAAAATACTTGCAGCGTAGAATCGAGTACTGTAAGTAATGATTATGTAAACCCGTCTTTTTGAACAACTTGAAAGATCGATACTTTTTATTCTTTAAAATTTTCAGCTCTTTAGTGAAACATACTTGGCTTGTATCGGAATGTGCACAAATCCGCTTAGCTGCGTATTTTTCAAAAAGACAGTAAATGGTATTGTAAAAGTGAGAATCGCTTTGCTTCACTTTAGCATTGAATATTGGCCAGACTATTCGAGATAGATCACGATTTAATTTTTTGAAATTGGCCTTCGCAAAGTCAAAGCGATAACTGGAGTTGTATCGTTTATTGCCGCTGTTACAAGCATTACTTACAACTTCGTAAACTATTTTTAGGGAAGGGTGGTAAGTATCTTCAGGTTCAATAATGGATTCGCATCGACTAATGGAATATATAGAGTCATCATCCACAAAGGCTAAATCTAATATTCTTCCGAATTTATTCGATTGGATGTTGATTTGTTGAAGGCACAGCTCGGACATTCCGTCTAGAAATTCATTGTTGAAAGACTTTGACGAAACTGGTACGATGTTAAAGACAGAGATGCACCATGATATGTGCGGCATATTGAAGTCACCCAATACAATAATGGAATCGGAAGGCTTTAGCATCGAATAACAGTTTTTATCAAGGAAATGTGATGCATATAAACGGACAGTTCAGAAGATGGCGGGATATAACAGATGGCCAAATAAATGTGGATATTTGCTAGTTGTGTGCGTATGCACAAGAACTCAGTTGTATCGGTGGAGGGTACGCTAATCTCTTCAGATGGTATTGAGGCAGTTGTTTTGCCTTACTCTTCCCAATATAGTTCCTCTGGCCAATTTGAGTGGTGACTTCAACTCATTGAGTACTCTTACCGGAATACGTCCATCTTATTTAGTCATAACCAGGGTTTTTCCTACAAGTACATTCGGTGTTGATTTGTTTGCAGCCTAGTCAACCCACAATTTGTTTGTCTCACAATCTCCGTTTACTGCTGTAGCCTTTCCCGTAGCCGAAATTAAGTGGCACATCCATGTTCTTATATCGCATCGTCTTTTTTGCATGTCGATCTTGATGCCTTGGTCGATTAAGAAGTCCACTTCAATTATGATTTCATCAAAAATCTCTGCCACTATAAAATTGTGTACTACCGTGACGTTCCCAATCGCGTCTACTTCTGCTACTTCTCCTAGAACCGTGGTGTCGTCTCCAGTTAATGTACGCAATCTTGCTCCCTGCAATGGTCTTATCTTCTTGTTGACTAAATCCGATCGAATGATGGAATGAGATGCACCCGTATCTACAGTCGGTAAACGTTCGTCTCCATCCACATGTCCTCCGACAGTAAGATTGTTTGACCTTCTTCCAATTTGCGAGATAGAGATTATGCTGCATTCAATTGAGGCAGCCACCTGACGCCCCTTCCGGCTGACTCGCTTTTTAGTTTAACGATTTAGTGGACTTGGCGATTTGCTCACCTCCTTCAACTCTGCGTTTACCGCGACCCACATTGTTGGACCTATTAGGACCGGTGCTGCAATGACGTGCAATGTGACCTAGGTTGCCCCACTTGAAACATTTCATAACACCGGCATTTTTCTGTTCTGATCCCTTCAGTGCTTTCAAAATTGTGTCTACCCAATCTGGCCTTTCTACTTCCACACGATGAGCTTTGTATGCTGGTTTACTCAATAGTGAGGCAGTTTCCTGAGTCAATGCAAGTGATACCGTTTCTGCGAATGATGGCTGTGGGTTTGCGTATGTGGGTCCAGTGTTGCCATTTTGGTGCTTTCGGAGCCAGCTCTAGCCTTTTTTTTGCGTTTAGCTCCAAAAATTCCGGTTTAGCCCCTAGCTCTTTTTTTGGCCCTCTTTAAAATGTTTGCACCTTTTTGGGGCTAAATCTATTCCGGCAATACGTATTGTCAAATTTGTAATGTGTTTTATGTGTGTCGAAATTATATTTTGTTTATTTCGTTATGTATGATGTGGCAACTCGGTACTCAACTGATAACAAAAACTTTAATCGATAAACTGTTCATGAGGTTGTATATTTGCTTTCCAGCTAGTGCAACAGCATAGTGTCACTCTCTAAGAGTTTCGACCCTTTAACCTCATATTATAATAAATTTTTGTCTCCCGTACCTCATTTTTATTATACTTTTAAAGAATAAAGATACGAATTAAAAAATGGGATAGATGTATAGACGGCCACCGTGGTGTGATGGTAGCGTGCTCCGCCTGCCACACTGAATGCCCTGGGTTCACACCCCGGGCAAAGCAACATCAACATTTTAGAAATAAGGTTTTTCAATTAGAAGAAAATTTTTCTAAGCGGGGTCGCCCCTCGGAAGTGTTTGGCAAGCACTCCGAGTGTATTTCTGCCATGAAAAGCTCTCAGTGAAAACTCATCTGCCTCGCAAATTCCGTTCGGAGTCGGCATAAAACAAGTAGGTCCCGTCCCGCCAATTTGTAGGAAAAATTAAAAAGGAGCACGACGCAAATTGGAAGAGAAGCTCGGCCTAAAATCTCCTCGGAGGTTATCGCGCCTTACATTTATGTATATACTAGCCTTTACCCGCGGCCCCGTCCGCAAGGAGAAAATAAAATATATGTGCTATTCACGTTAGCCTGCTTATCAAGTTGTCTGTTTAAAAATTTTTTCTGTCAATGTATTTTATTTTTTAATACAGTAAAAAAAAGAACTAACTGAGCTGATGGGCACGCTTACATGAATAGTACAATACACTTTTTTCGAATTAAAAAAAAAATACATTTTGTTTCTAAGTTAAATTAATTGATATGACAGGGGTGAAAGAATTGCTACTCATAGAACAAAGGAGTGAAACTACAATTAGCTAAAACCAAAAAGAAGTTTTTAAATGAAAGCAGTGTTGCTTTTTCGGGTATTTAGTTGGTTAAAATATTACATAAATTTTAATTATAGTTGTAATAGTTCGTTACAGGATTCATTTAAAAATAGAACGAAAAAGATGTGATATATTAAAGATAAAACATACCGAATTTTAATTACGAATAATTTGCCGTAAATCCACGGCCATGTGTGCTGAATTACCGGTTTCGAAGAGACCCAAAATGATCCCGGAAGTGTCCCTAAATGACACCAAATAGTCACGAAATGATGCCGACGGGATCCTGGACAAATCTCGAAAACTATCCAGAAATGATGCCGGAAGGGTCCCAAAATAATCCCAAAGTAGTCAAGAAAAGTCCCGAAATGACCCTGACGGGATTCCGGACGGATCCCGAAAACCATCCAGATTTGATTCCTGAACGGTCCGCAAATGATCCCGATATAGTCCGAAAAAGTCCCGAAAAAACTCTGACGGGATCCCGGACAAATCCCGAAAATCGCCCGGAAATTATCCCGGAGGAGTCCCAAAATGATTCCGAAATAGTAGTCACGAAAAAGGCCCGAAATGACCCTGACGGGATCCCGAAAACCATCCAGAAATGACTCTGGAGGGATCCCCAAATGATCCCGGAAAAGTCCACAAACCATCCAGAATTGATCTCTGAAGGTTCCGCAAATGATCCCGAAATAGTCCCGAAAGTCACGAAAAACTCAGACCCATCTCGAAAATCATGAAGAAATTATCCTGGAAGGGTCCCAAAATTACCCCGAAATAACTCTGACGGGATCCCGGACAGATCCCGAAAATCATCCAGAACTGAGCTCTGAAACGTCCCCAAATAATCCAGAAATAGTCCGGAAAAAGTCCCGAAAAAACTCCGTCGGGATCCCGGACAGATCCCGAAAATCACCCAGAAATTATGCCGGAGGGGTCCCAAAATGATTCCGAAATAGTCCCGAAAAAGTCCCGAAATGACCTTGAGGGGATCCCAGACCGATACCGAAAACCATCCAGAATTGATCTCTAAAGGGTCCGCAATTTATCCCAGATAAAGTCGCGAAAAAACTACGAAGGGATCCCGAACAGATCCCGAAAATCATAGAGAAATTATCCCGGAAGGGTCCCAAAATGATCCCGAAATAGTCCCGAAAAGGCGCGAAATAACCCTGACGGGATCCCGGACGGATCCCGAAAACCACCCAGAAATGATCTTTAAGGGCAACTGATCCCGAAATAGTCGTGAAAAAGTTCCGAAATTACACCGACGGGATCCCGAAAACCATCCAGAAATTATCCCTGAAGGATCCCCAAATGATCCAAGAACAGTCTCGAAACTCCCTGACATTCTCCCGGACAGATCCCGAAAATCACCCAGAAATTATGCCGGAGGGGTCCCAAAATGATTCCGAAATAGTCCCGAAAAAGTCCCGAAATGACCTTGAGGGGATCCCAGACCGATACCGAAAACCATCCAGAATTGATCTCTAAAGGGTCCGCAATTTATCCCAGATAAAGTCGCGAAAAAACTACGAAGGGATCCCGAACAGATCCCGAAAATCATAGAGAAATTATCCCGGAAGGGTCCCAAAATGATCCCGAAATAGTCCCGAAAAGGCGCGAAATAACCCTGACGGGATCCCGGACGGATCCCGAAAACCACCCAGAAATGATCTTTAAGGGCAACTGATCCCGAAATAGTCGTGAAAAAGTTCCGAAATTACCCCGACGGGATCCCGAAAACCATCCAGAAATTATCCCTGAAGGATCCCCAAATGATCCAAGAACAGTCTCGAAACTCCCTGACATTTTCCCGAAAAAGTAAAAAAATAAACCCGACGGGATCTCGGACGGATCCCGAAAACGATCCAGAAATGATGCCGGAAGGGACCCCAAATGATCCCGAAAAATTCCCGAAATTCCCCCGATGGGATCCCGGACGGATCCCGGACCATCCAGAAATGATGCCGGTTGATACCCCAAAATGATCCCGAAATAGAAGATACGAATAATATGCAAAGAGAATAGACGCGTATTCGGTTTCGCTGCAGTAAATTAATATTTAATTATAAATTGACGTCATATTTATTCCTTGAAATACGCGGACGTTCTTTGTAAGGCAATCTGTGATAAAAGTGTGAAAGCCTATTGAAAGTTGTGTTGCTTCTGTGCTTGTTTTATTAATATTTCAATTTTAATTTGACCACCAATATGGCTCCGCCGATGAAAAAAATCACAACACGGCAAACGGCTAATTCTCCGCTTCACACACCAACATTTGTTAAGCCTACGAAAATTGAGAGCCCACCGGCAGTTTCAGGTGAGATTTCGCGCCTTGAAGCAAAACTTATACTGTGGAAAGAGAGCATGTTAGAGGAGATTGCAGAAAAAGTAAGGGATCAACTAAGAGAATCGGAACAGCGGGTTCTTCAGAGAGTGGGTGAGTTGGCTGCTGAGATCTCGAATTTAAAGAGCAGCTTCAGCAGTCTGCAGTCCAGGGTACAAGCAGCGGAAAGTGAATGCAGTCAGCTTCGATCTGATGTCAACTCATTAAAGGCTCAGTTGAATGAATGCCAAAACAATGCCGTGCTATCTGATGTGCTGGTAAGTGGAGTCCCCCAAACACCAAACGAAGATATAGGCGAAGTCTTCACAAAAATATGTAACTCGGTTCAGTTGACCGCGCCGTCAATACGCTCTGCATTTCGCATTCAAAAGAGCAAGAACAAAAACGGTAGCTCTCCCATCATAATAAAACTAAATTCACCCACTGACCGTTCCTTGCTTTTAAGAGCAATTTCAAATTTTTGCAAATTAAATAAAAGATCTGTGACTCTCAGTGATATTGGGCGCAACGAAAATGGAAAGATCTTTGTGCATGAGTGCCTAACTAAGAACAATCGCGAAACATTGCAGCATGCACTGCAACTAAAAAAACAGAGAAAACTTACTTCTGTTTTCTCTATACGTGGAGATGTATATGTGCGTACACGTCAACAAGGTGAAGCAGTGAAAATCAGTGACAAAGAGAGCGCTGATCGAATTGCTGTTAGCGAGCAATGACAACAACAAATCATACTTATATTGGCAATGCAATGCTTTATGTGTTATTAGTTTTTAGTTTATTTCCATTCTTTATTGTTCTTTTCTTTTTTCTACTTCCCCCCTCATACTGCTTTGTTGATCTCATTTTGCTTCGTTGCTATGAGTTTGGTTAACTTGACCAATAATTGCACTGACAGTGGACATGTGCGATGCATTTTGAGTCAAATTTGTAAAAGTCATAACAGATTAAATATGTGTCACTTAAATGTGCGGAGTCTTACGACTCAGAAACTTGATTACCTTTCGTATTTATTTGCCGATCAAAATATTCATTTAATTTGCCTTACGGAAACCTGGTTCAGATCCAACGTTAATGATGATTCTTATTCTATAAATGAATACGTACTGCTGAGGAATGACAGAAAAGATAACATTCGTGGTGGTGGTGTTGCAATTTACTACAAAGATGTTTTAAATCCAAAAGTGGTTTATCGTTCAGAGCATGCAAACGAGGTTGAATGTATTTTTATTGAAATAGGCGATGCCAGTACAAAGTGTTTTGTGGCATGTGTTTATAACCCCAATAGGTCTAACGATTTAACACACCTTTTTCACAAAATAACAGAGTTTTCGTTAAATTATGACCACGTCATTATTTGTGGAGATTTTAACGTAGATCTGCTTAACTGTGATTCCCGTAGTAAAAGTATTATTAATAATTTTCAGGCGTGTGACTTAAAAATTATAAATAAATTTGCAACCCGTTTTGCTCCTAATAGTAAGCCTAGTTTGCTAGATTTAATGTGTGTTAACAATATAAATTATATCAATCATACTGACCAGCTTCCGATGGATGGTATCTCTGACCATGAAATGCTCTTCTTGTGCTATGATTTGAAATTTAATACAGCAGAGCCCGAATCTGTCATAACCTACAGAAATTACAAAGCTGTTAATATGGAACTTCTTAATGAAGAAGCCTCTCGTCTTGATTGGAGTGGCTGCTTGTCCATTTCAAATTTGGACGAGAAGGTAAAATATTTTAATAACCTGGTTTGGTACCTTTTCGATAGATTTGTTCCGCTAAAATCTTTTAAAATCCAGGGCCATAAAAAGCCCTGGTTCACACCGGAGGTTTTGAAACACATAAAAAAACGGGAGAAGGCTTACAGGGAGTGGAAGAGATATCGCGATGATAAGCACTGGGAAGATTACCGCCTTCTGAGAAATCAAGCTACCCTTTTCATTCGGAATGCTAAAGTAGCATACCTGAATATTAAATTTAATACAAATTTGCCAACGAGAATGCTCTGGAAAAATCTTCGATCTTTCGGAGTCTGTAAAAAGCATAACATTGAATGCAGCCACGACCCAAATGTTATGAACTCTTATTTCTTGTGTGGTAATACAAACAATATTGAAAAAAATAATGATGTGAATAAGAATGATATCGATGACAGAATAGCTGTAACCTGTGTAGACAGAAGACTGGATATAAGTGCCTTTGATTTTTCAGTGGTCACCGAAAGCGATGTGCTGGATGCTATTTTTGCTATAAAGTCTAATGCCGTGGGAATTGACGGTATTAGCATACGATTTATAAAACTGATTCTACCTTACGCCACCGCTTCGCTAACACATATCTTTAATTTCTCAATTATGTCCAGTAGGTTTCCTAGTCAATGGAAAATTGCAAATATTATTCCGGTTCCTAAAACGAGGTCTCCGTGTTCTTACAAAGAATTTAGACCAATAAGTCTGTTACCTGCCTTATCTAAGGTGTTTGAGAAGCTATTAGCAATGCAAATAACTCACCATATATATAATAATAATTTGCTATCCGAAGCCCAGTCGGGATTTAGAAGGGGGCATAGTTGTGCAACATCTATGCTTAAGATTCTTGAAGATATACGTCCGGCCTTTGACAATAATGAACTTACCGTGCTCGTGCTTTTGGATTTCTCAAGAGCTTTTGACATGGTTGATTTTGAAGTACTAATTCACAAACTTGAAACTAGTTTTAACTTCAGCCCATATGCCATAAAGTTAGTGCAAAGCTACCTCTATAACCGGTTTCAACAAGTAAAGTGTGCTGATAAAGTCTCAAATTTAAATTCCATAAAATCTGGTGTTCCGCAAGGATCTATCCTAGGTCCAATACTCTTTACGCTTTTTATTAATGACATAGTCGCCTGTTGTCGCAATGCCTCCATTCATCTTTATGCCGATGATACTCAAATATACATGTCTCGTCCAATTGGTCTTTCCGAAGACTTATTTTTCAGGCTGAATGAAGATTTAGCACGCATAGGAGAGTGGGCTCAATTTAATAAACTTTCTCTTAATGCAACTAAATCAAAGGCAATAGCAATATCGAACACCTCGTATGACTTAAACAACCTTCCTGAAATTATGCTTAATGGAGACAAAATATTCTTTCACGATGTGGTTACCAATTTAGGATTTAAAATCAACTCCACTCTGACTTGCGTTGATCATATGAACCTTGTCATTGGTAAAATTTATAGGTCTCTACGAAGTTTATACATAACTGCCTATTTGTTGCCGCGAGACACCAAGATGAAGCTGGTGAAATCTCTTATTGTACCTCATATTTCCTACAGCGAATTTATATACGGTAACCTTGACTCGATATCGCTAAACAAATTACAATTGGCCTTAAACAATGCGGCCCGGTTCATTTTTTCTAAAAGGAAGTATGATCATATATCTTCATTTTCTACACAAATCCTCGGATGCGATGTATATAATTTCTTAAAAATGAGAAATCTTTGCTTCTTGCATAAGCTATTGTATTCCCAAAATCCACCTTACTTATTTAAAAAACTAAAGTTGTGTCAGTCTACTCGAACTATGAATCTTTTGGTTCCGAACTTTAGGTACTCATCATCATCCAGAATGTTCTTTGTCAGTTCAATCCGTCTATGGAACTCACTTCCGTGTAAGATAAAAGCTATACGAAAAGCAGGATGTTTCAAACAAGCAGTAATAACTTTCCTCAGCTCTTAACTTATCCTAAACGATAGTTCGATCTTTGATTCTTAATCTGTGTACCGAAAATGTTTTTGTTTTAAAATGTATAATGCTATTTTTAAGATATTAATGTTATTAGTATTATTATGGTTTTCTTTGTATTATTTCTTTGGAATTATATTTATATGTGTCATATTTCCTTTGTAATCTTTAAGACTGATTGATGTACTACCTAAAAGACTTTAGTCTTACTTGTACAAATTGTTTATACAAATAAATAAATAAATAAATAAATAAATAAATAAATAGGCCAGAAATGACCCCGTCGGGATCCCGGACGGATCCCCAAAAGTATACAGAAATGATGCTGGAAGGTGAAATGATCCCCTTAAAGAAAGATGAAAAATGAAATGATCCCCTTATAGTTCCGAAATGATCCTGACGGGATTCCCGACGGATCCCGGAAACTATCCAGAAATGATGCCGGAAAGGTTCCCAAGTTATCACAAAATAGTCCCGAAATTACCCTGACGGTATCCCGGACGGATCACGAAAACCATCCGGAAATGATGGCGAAAGGGTCCCCAAATGATCCCGCATTACTCGCGGGTTCCGAAATGACCCTGACGGGATCCCCGAAGGATCCCGGAAACTATCCAGAAATGATGCCGGAAAGGTTCCCAAGTTATCCCAAATAGTCCCGAAATTACCCTGACGGTATCCCGGACGGATACCGAAAACCATCTAGAAAAGTGGCCGGAAGATACCCCAAATGATCCCGAAAAAGTCCTGAAATGATCCAGACGGGATCCCGGACGAATCCCGAAAACTATCCATCTAGGTACCCCAAATGATCCCGGAGGAGACCCCAAATGATCCCGCTAAAGTCCCAAAATGACCCCGACAGGGTCCCGGACGGATCTCGTAAACCATCCAGAAATGATGCCGGAAGAGGCCCCAAATGATCCCGCAAAAGTCCCAAAATGACCCCGACAGGATCCCGGACGGATCTCGTAAACCATCCAGAAATGATGCCGGAAGAGACCCCAAATGATCTCGCAAAAGTCCCAAAATGACCCCGACAGGATCCCGGACGGATCTCGTAAACCATCCAGAAATGATGCCGGAAGAGGCCCCAAATGATCCCGCAAAAGTCCCAAAATGACCCCGACAGGGTCCCGGACGGATCTCGTAAACCATCCAGAAATGATGCCGGAAGAGACCCCAAATGATCTCGCAAAAGTCCCAAAATGACCCCGACAGGATCCCGGACGGATCTCGTAAACCATCCAGAAATGATGCCGGAAGAGGCCCCAAATGATCCCGCAAAAGTCCCAAAATGACCCCGACAGGATCCCGGACGGATCCCGAAAACCATCCAGAAATGATGCCGGGAGAGACCCCAAATTATCCCGCAAAAGTCCCAAAATGACCCCGACAGGATCCCGGACGGATCCCGTAAACCATCCAGAAATGATGCCGGAAGAGAACCCAAATGATCCCGCAAAAGGCCCAAAATGACCCCGACAGGATCCCGGACGGATCCCGTAAACCATCCAGAAATGATGCCGGAAGAGACCCCAAATGAACCCGCAAAAGTCCCAAAATGACCCCGACAGGATCCCGGACGGATCCCGAAAACCATACAGAAATGATGCCGTAAGAGACCCCAAATGATCCCGCAAAAGTCTCAAAATGACCCCGACAGGATCCCGGACGTATCCTGTAAACCATCCAGAAATGATGCCGGAAGAGACCCCAAATGATCCCGCAAAAGTCCCAAAATGACCCCACAGGATCCCGGACGGATCCCGAAAACCATCCAGAAATGATGCCGGAAGAAACCCCAAATGATCCCGCAAAAGTCCCAAAATGACCCCGATAGGATCCCAGACGGATCCCGAAAACCATCCAGAAATGATGCCGGAATGGACCCCAAATGGACCCGAAATGACACCGACGGGATCCCGGACGGGTACCGAAAACCATCCAGAAATGATGCCGGCAGGTACCCCAAATTATACCGAAATAGTCCCGAAATGACCCTGACGGGATCGCGGACGGATTCCGAAAACCATCCAGAAATGATGCCGATAAGGTCCCCAAATGATCCTGTATTAGTCGAGAAAAAATTCCGAAATGACTCCGACGGGATCCCGGACGGATCCCGAAAACCATCTAGAATTGATACCGGAAGGTACCCTAAATGATACCGAAATAGTCCCGAAATGACATCGACGGGATCCCGGACGGATCCCGAAAACCATCCAGAAATGATGCCGGAGGAGACCCCAAATGATCCCGCTAAAGACCCAAAATGACCCCGACAGGATCCCGGACGGATCCCGTAAACCATCCAGAAATGATGCCGGAAGAGACCCCAAATGATCCCGCAAAAGTCCCAAAATGACCCCGACAGGATCCCGGACGGATCCCGTAAACCATCCAGAAATGATGCCGGAAGAGACCGCAAATGATCCCGCAAAAGTCCCAAAATGACGCCGACGGGATCCCGGACGGATCCCGTAAAACATCTAGAAATGATGCCGGAAGAGACCCCAAATGATCCCGCAAAAGTCCCAAAATGACGCCGACGGGATCCCGGATGGATCCCTAAAACCATCCAGGAATGATTACGGAAAGGACCCAAACTGACCCCGAAAAAGTCCCGTAATGATCCCGGAAACCATCAAGAATTTATCTCTCGAAGGTACGCAAATGATCCCGGACGGATCCCGAAAACCATCCAGAAATGATGCCGGAAGGGTCCCCAAATGATCGCGAAATAGTCCCGAAATGATTCCGGAATAGTCCCGAAAATGTCCCAAAATAACCCCGACGGGATCCCGGACGGATCCCGAAAACTATACAGAAATTATCCCGGAAGGGTCCCAAAATGATCCCGAAATAGTCCCGAAAAAGTCCCGAAATTACCCCGGCGTAATCCCGGACCGATCCCGAAAACCATCCAGAAATGATCCCGGAGGGTCTCGATATGACCCTTACGGGATTACAAATAAGGTGAAGCTAATTATAAAACCATGTTAATAAGGCAGCAGGCGCATTGGAGCGAATAAAAAGTTACATAGAAACATACAGGTAAAGCTAATAAAAGCGTGCTAATAAAAACAGTTGATGGAGGGCGGATGGCGGGAGTAGAGGAGAGGACCACTGATCGTTCCTCCAAAATTGTCTAGATCTCGTTCTGTATGTACCAGATACCAAAAACTATTGATTTAGGAGAAAATTTATATTGAGTTATAACAATTTAGAGATTTTACACCAGAGGGGGAGATAAAGGGGGGGGTGGGCGGGCGGAGGGTGTCACTGCTTACTTTGTAAGCCCTCGACTTATTTGACCCCTTGAGTCTGTGATATTGGTGAAGGCCAGTATACGTAAAGTTATAATGTGTAAAAATTATTGAAAAATAATTTCTCGAAGGGGTCGTGGGACCCCCACCCCTCTTTCCATGTTCGAAAAAAATTTCGCTAGTAGACTACTGTCTGTGTCCCAAATTTCATCAAAATCCGTGTAGCCATTCTGGCGTGATTCAGTCGCAAAGACGAAAAAATATAATAATTAAATTATAACTGTTCCTAGGTGGCGGGGACCACGCCCCTTTTCAAAAATATATAGTTAGTAGATCCTTCTAGACTATTGGCTATATGTGTGCAAAATTTCATCCACATCGGTCCAGCCGTTCTTGCGTGATTGAGTCACAAAGACAAACGTCTGGACAAACATCCAAACATCCAAACATCCAAACATCCAAACATCCAAACATCCAAACATCTTCACATCCAAACTTTCCCATTTATAATATATATTAGATTTATAGACGAATTCATTGAAAGAAAGATACGTAATATATGTCGCGACTTCATAATTAAACTAATAGAGCAATTAAGGTAGCGCTTGCCGCAAAATATAGAAACGCTTAGCAACATAGATTTCTTTTCGGTTGAAAACACATTGAGAATTGTAAAACCTCAAGGGTTTCATATTACGAAAATGAAAAAAAAAAACAAGTATAGCACTGATAATAACGTGATAACAAATGCAGTGGAAAAATATCTATTTCCATAATTGGAAAAACGTGACTTCAACATTAAGTTTTTGGTTTGATGTTAAACAGTATAATTTCAAAAGCTTGTCGATTTTGTGATGCCACTAAGTAATGCTGAACGTTTTCAAACATGACTTTGGTTAAAAGCAAACACAGAAACGAAATGAGTTTAGTTATGTTGAATTCGCTTTTGACAATAAGAAGTGGTCTTGAACAGCTGAATAAATGCTATCATGACTTTGAAATAAATAACGATCTTTTAAAATTAATAAACACCAAAAATATTTATGAGTGTAGCAAAAATAATAATTCTGAGGACGAAATCGTAGATTCTGAAGTCTAAGGCCCTTCAAATATATCTCGTCCCAACATAAACTTGAATATCGCATACGTGTATTTTAATGGTGATTCGTGCACCCGTAGGACGGTAAAAATTTAATAAAAAAATTTTAAGAAATTCAAATTAACTTTCCTCGGCCAACATTTTGCCAAGTCGTACTTTTGGCGAACCTATAGCCGTGTCGTGCCGTCAGTGTAGTAGTTTGAAAAATACTTTCTACTTTTTAACGATACCTTACCGCAAAAAGAAAAATTAAAAAAAAAAGTATTTTTATTATTACAAAGTATAAAATGAATTATAAAAACAGTATTATTTATGTACCTCACTTGTACCTTATTTTTCATTTTTTTTTTTTGTTAGTTTACTGTACCTTTTCTATAACTTTGTTTAAGTTTGATTTGAAATAAATGTGAAAACTTGCATTGAAAAATATACATATACTTTTAGCTCTTTGCAACGGGTTTTGGAATTTCTTGAAGAAATTTATCCCTTTCTAGCCCTTTTTTCTAGATTCTAGCCCCAAAGAAATTTTTTTCTGGCAACACTGTGTGGCTCGCTTCGTTTTGACGTCCCGTATGCCATTTATAAAGCTCTGAATTTTTACCCTTTCGGTGTATTCCACGGGTGCGTCGGCATTTGCTAGATGGGCCAGCCTTTCGACATCCGACGCGAACTCCTGCAAAGCCTCATTCGATTTTTGGTAACGGTTTTGCAACTCAATTTGGTATATATGTTTCCTATATTCGCTTCCGTAACGTCGTTCTACGGCAGCCATCAATGCTTCATAGTTGTTCCGTTCCCCTTCGGGAATCGTCTGTAGGATTTCGGCTTCTGGCCCCTTCAATGATACGAATAGGTCTGCAACTTTATCTTCAGCAATCCAGTTGTTCACTGCTGCGGTCTTCTCAAACTGTAGCTTAAATACCTGGAAAGGAACAGAACCGTCAAAGGATGGTGTCTTTACCTTGGGATTACTCGCTGAAAATGCTGGGCGATTTATTTGCAACTCCTGTATACGACCTCTCAAAGGTTCTATCTCGGCATCAATTTTGTCCTCGAGCTGTACAATTTTTGTATCCTGTGCTTCCAGATTTGATGTTACCCTTGCTTCCTGTGCTTCCAACTGCGAAGACATTTGTGCCACCTGCAATGATAAGCGCTCCTCTTGTGCTTCCATCTTGGATATAATCTGTGGCGAAATTTTTGAAATACGCGTTTCTTGTGCTTCAATCTTCGATGTTATGCGTGTCTCATGTGATTCCATTTTGGATGTTATGCGTGTCTCTTGCGATTCCAGTTGGGATGTCATATATGTCGTCTGTTCTTCCAGTTATAATGCCATATATGCCTTCTGTTCTTCCAGTTGAGTTTCCATCTTGGATGTTACTGACGACGTTTGTGCAGATATTGCAGCCAATATCATGTTCAAGTCTGTGCTCGTAACTGTCTACGACATTTCATTTTTCTCTTCAATTTTTGTAGTTGCCTTCTCCTAATCAGGTTGAAAGACATACTCCTCCACATTGATTCGTTCCGACTCCATAAACTCTCGTAGTCGTGCCTGAAGTTCGGATTTATTGCCGGTTGTATTCAATCCACGGCTCTCCAACTCCTTCTTCAGTTGCTGGATCTTCAGTTCACTTAACTTTGCGATGTCCCAGTTCCATTCGAAATCTTCGGAATTTATTCAACAATTCCTCTTCTGACACCAATTGTAATGAATTCTGGGGATTGCTGATATTTATGCACCTTCTGCTAACGTTTGAATCGCTAAACTGTTGAATAAATAACTCCAATAATCAGTATTGCAAACTGGTGTTTATTGAGATTACTTTGGGAGTAGTATTTCACAATTATACTTCACAACCAATAGCGTGTTTAAATCAAAATGATTAACTGATTCCTTAGCTTGAGCTGCTTTTATACTCTCGGTTTTCTCGTTCACCAATTTCTCCTAAGGTCTAGTAATTTCGCGAACAGTTGGAGAACAGTTGTATCTCATGCTTGGTTACCATGTATATTTGTAGTTTATGTTTTTCTCATAGCCATATGTGTGTGTATGTGTGAGTAACTACTTCGGTTTATGACTACATGTGTGTGTGTGTGAGATATCTCTTCGTTGCCTTGTAAATAAGTGTTGCTAGCTTTAATGTATACATGTAGATAAGAGTGACTGCTTCATGTTGTTGTTGTGATTTTTTACTAACAGCATAGGGATGGTAATATTCGCCACAATATAATATATGTATGTATGTATAAAACATAGCAACTGTCTTAAACGGCTCCTTAGGAAGTATGGCTTTGGTTGCGACTCCAGCACTCGTTTTAAAAGTTTTTGGGTTATTTTGTGTTCTGTATGAGGTGGGTTTTGTCTAAGGCTGGGGTAACGCTCAGTCAATCCAGAGTCGAGTAAAGGTCCCACAAACCCCCACTGAATAAATACACAATATTTATGTGTTACGAACACACGCAAACACGTCTGGAGGTATTAGGCGGGCAGCAGCTTTCCGTCGCAAGATGGCGAGGGGGCGGAGCGGCGGCTAACGGTCGTTGGAGCAGAGGAGGTTCGGTAGGACGGTTGAACGGTCGGGTAACGGACGGATTGGCACGGCGGTACGGAAGCAGCGGCGGGCTAGATGCAGCGGCTTAACGGCGGTAGGGTGGCGAACGGCCAACGGCCGTAGTAGCAGCGGCGGTTGAATGGCGATAGGACGGCGAACGCGGCAGCGGCGGTGGGCTACGGAGGGCGTACCAGGGCCGTGGCGAGAGAGGGGAAGTAGGCTGGCGATGGTGTTTACCTGGGCAGCGGCGGCTCGTTCCGGGCGGGGTTGGTTGACGGTATCGGCGGGATCGGATTGATCGGTAGTCTTCGGGAGGATCGATAGTTGGCAGGGTTGGTCACCTGGGGAAGAGACTGCGAGGACTGAATTGCAAAAATGCAAATTCGCTGTTTATATGGGTGTTGCCGCAAACTGGTTGAGAAACCAATACACCATTATTGTGATTTGCTTGTGATTTTCTTGTGTTGACGGAACACACCATTGGTTGCTATCAGTCGTTGGTAGCGTGTGGTTATTTGCCATAGTGGTTGTTGGCCATGCTATAGAAAAATAAGTACAGGGAGGTTCAGGTTTAAGTGAACAAGGAAATACAGGGGGATGATGTTATTGTAAAGCTAGTTACAGTCCCCCTCCCACTTCGGTTGACGGAAAGCTGCGGTGGGAAAAGATTGATCTCCAGGCATGGCCTAGGTCTTATGCCGTTGTACATGTGGGCGAAGCACTTTATTAATTATTTTTTCTTTTCTCTCAAAAATATACAGTCATTCCACTCATATCTAACAGAGTTTATGTTTATATGTCACGTTTTAAATTCATTTGTATAACGTAAAAATAATTACATTTCATTGTTCTTAAAACTAACAGAGTGTATTTCATACAATTCATTATAATACATAATATTCTTCTTCTTCGTTTCCATCTTCCTCGGGTTGTGATTTCATCATGGCCATCAGGTATTCGGTAAAATGTCACCCGAAAAAAATTGGTCCCCTTTGCATTTTTGCTCGGTTGACTGGCCACTGGTACTGCTCCCTCCGTGTGCACCCGCTCTGACGTCGTTTTATTTCGCCGAAGTTTATGCCTGCTGCAGATGCTTTTGTACCCTCTTTTCTGACCATGTTTATTGCAAGTGCCATTTGTGGAATCTCCTAATCCCATGTGCGGTGGTCGCTCAGGAACGGTGCTAACGCTTTTCCGCCGAACTGCTTCCCATTGTCGGTGAGGAAGGTTTTCGGACAACCAAGTAAGTATATGACCTTTTCTTGTAGCGCTTTGAGCACGCTTGCCGTTTTTACTTGGCGCGCCGGGACTAACTCCACCCATTTGTAGAATTTGTAGATCATGGCGAGGAGGTAATTGCTTCTTTGCTTGGAACGTGGTAGTGGTGGCACGAAGTCGGTGGTTACTATTCCCCATGGCTGCGGATATTGCTTGGTTGCCAATAATCTCACCGGGCTCTTCTCTGTCGCTTTTTATTGTGTAAAGTATGTCTGGTTCGGTGTTTTGTAACGGGCGGTGGGAGAGCGCATTGCGTATCGCATTCGGCGCTCTTTTTCGGTACTCTTTATTGAAGTTGTATTTTTGTATAGCCGGGTAACGGGGGTAGAAGCGTTGCTTCATCGGTCGGTTATGTTTACGGATGGTCGAATGTTCGGCTGCGGTAATTGGGCTAACGGTGGTACTCAATCGCTTCTGGTGGTGCTCCGGATTTTGACCATTGTTCGCGTGTTCCCGGCTGGTCATTGCACATAGTGTGTCTAGCTCGGCTGATCTGCTGGTCAAGGTGACTTCTAACGGCTGGCGATCTAGCGTGAGGGTGATTCCCCTTTCCCGTAAAAAGTCCATTCCTAAGATTATCCGTTCTGCCAGGTTCGGGATGACGGACATCATTGTTTTAGTCGTTCGTCCTTGGTACGTAATCCTTGCTGGGTAGGAATTCGAACTTTAGACACACGTCTGGTCTGCCAATTGCACGCTCCGCCTGTGAAGATGTGGTTTGATGTTGTTCCTCTCCAGATGGTTTTCGTATTGACTCATCGACGTATGAGAGGGTGGCGCCGGTGTCCACTAGCGCGCGCACGCCCATTCCCTCGATGGTTATCGGTATGTAGAAACGGGCATCTACTTGCATTTCGGTAGTGGGCTCGCAGCTTGGTGGTTCCATTGGCTTCTCTGGCCGAACAAATAATGCTTGGCGGCTTCTTCTCACATGGTTTGACGACATGCTGGATGTGTTGTTGTCGGTGGATTTTTTGGTCGAAAGGCACAGGCAGTCCCTGGAGAGGATGTTGTCTTGTCCACACCTGGAGCGATCCCTGTATTGGAAGCGGCGCACAGTGTTTCGTGTAGAACAAGCTAGCTGGACAAAAACAAAGTTCTTATTCCAAGAAAAGTGTAATGAGAAATGAAAGAAAACAAACTAAATAACGGGATTTCTGCTTTTTTTTTTTTGATATTTTTGCTCATATATATTGAGTAATTGAAGTAAGAAGGCAGGAGTGACCATAAATGCATTGATTAATTTGCTAAATTCTTGTTGAATATTAAGCTTCATATTTCTTTTAAGTGAACACTTTTATATAATTTTTTTGATGCCCGAAGGTAAGTAAAAATTTTTAGTAGTAATTCTTAGAGTATTTTCAATATACTTAACATTCTGTTATTAAGAAGAAAAGGTATTTTTTCTCTATATTTTTAACTTTAGGGACAAAAAAGTTACATACATCCGGGCTAAATTTTACATATGTTATATTCGGAAGTATTCTATAATAGCAGAAAGAAAAAACCATTGCGAATTCTTTGCACATCTATTTTAAATTTTTTTTTTGTAGATTTTGTTATCTCCACATATAAAATAGGATGTATGTACGTACCAGCTCCGACGAGATATTTGAACCTTTAAAGCTGATCTACAAACGGCAAAACCAATTCCCAGGTACAGGGAACAAACACGTAGCCATAAAACACACAAAAATAAACGCGCAAGGTCAACCAGAGCACACCAAAAGCAAAAAGGCGAAGATCACTGACTTCAACCTGCCACAACCTACCGCACCAGTTACCTAGGCATAAAAACAGGTACATACAAGACAATCCTAATGCAGGTATAACCACACAGGAACGCTACAAAAAACAACCCCATTTGGTAGCATCTACGACAATACCTGAATGTTATATTAATACTGCACAACTGATAACAAATCAGAACGATCAACGACACTTAAGATGGCAGCACAACAATCATCAGCTATTCACCCTGTCGGAAAATCAACAACACAAAGCAGTTTAGTTATAACCGTACCAAGAACGGAGTTTTTTGACATTTGGGTTCAACAAACCAGATATAAAGAAATATTAAGTTTTGTTGTACTTAAGTACGATTTAAGCGAAGCAGCCGAGTATTCGATAAAAAGTTTAAGCTTACAAATAACGGCATATTCGTCGAAGCTGGATCAAAAGTGGAATACTTCTGGAAGACATAAGGAGCGATTTTTGAAAAAAAACTCCGAGTGGCTTTCGAGTCCAGACTTCACATTTACAATAACGGTGGATTAAAAGTTGCCATCAGACCAACCAACCACTTCTTCAGGTAACCCCGACCCCGGAAAACGAAAGAAGGACTTTGTTAGCTGCAGTGAAAAAACCAAACGGCGTCGAGTGGATGACCTCTTGCAATCTAGTAGTCCTGGTGAGTTACCTTATGCGGCAGAAGTATCAACGCGTATGTCCCGCAACAGAAATGTTGCTAACATTATAAAAAAAATCACAGGAAACCACTCAAATATCCGGCAAAAAGATGACATGTGAGCCAGATGCAAGATAATTGACCAATGTAGAAGCTTTAGCATACTACGTAGATAGCAAGTCGACGACTCATGGGTACAAAACGACTTGGAAGTGGAGCATCAAGGCAGGCCATAAGGTTTATCCATCATTTTATAGTCTAAGAAAAGCTAAGGCAGAACGCTATCCAAATGAAATTGATGTGGGTGAAACACGTGCAGAAATTAAAGTCCAGTCCGTATTAGATAAAACTGTTAAGCGTTTAGTTTTAGCAAATCAAGAAGTTTTTGTTAGTTTATTACCTACAAACTTGACGTATACTTTAATCAGCAAGTGGGGTTGCGATGGAAGCTCTGGCCATAGCACATATAAGCAAAATTTTACATGCAGTTCTGACGCTGATGAGTTTTTGTTTATATTTTCTTTCGTTCCTCTTCAATTACAGGGTGAAAAAGGTAACATTGTTTGGCAGAATCCTCGACCTTCTTCTACCAATTAAATTTATTTTTTCTAAAGGAACAAAAGATTTTATTCTTTTTGAAACGAACAAAGTATTAGAGGAGATAAGTGCGTTGTTGCCAACAAAGTACATGCTCGAAGAATACAAAGTTTCCGTAAATCACAATATGCTTGTTACAATGATTGACAGAAAAGTTTGCAATGCTTTGACTGAAACTTCTTCCGCACAAAAGTGTTATATTTGTGGTGCCACTCCAAAAGATATGAATAATGAGTTACGGGACTTTACGCCTAACCTAGATAATCTTGGTTTTGCTTTGTCTACTCTCCATGCATGGATAAGATGTTTTTGAATGCTTGCTTCACATAAGTTATCGCCTCGAAGTAAAAAAATGGCAGCTTATGAATGAGGCAGATAAAGAGAGTGTAAAGCTACGTTCCAACGAAATCCAGAATAAATTTAAAAATGTACTTGGATTGATAGTAGATAAACCAAAACCAGGTTTCGACAATACCGATGACGGCAACACTGCTCGTAGGTTGAAAGAAAATTCTGAGGCTAGTGCTGAGAATACGGGATTGGATGTAACGCTCATCAAAAGATTCGACACTGTCCTTCGCGCATTAGCATCTGCGTACAATAAAAATATCCAAAGATTTGAAAAAATTTGCGGTCGAGACTAAAAAACTATATATAGATCTCTATCCATGGTTTAATATGCCTGTTACAGTTCATAAAATCTTAGTGCATAGTACTGATATTATAAAATCAGCAATTTTACCTATTGGTCAACTTTCTGAGGAAGCCCGTAACAAAGATTTGAGACGATTCAGGGACGATAACACACAAAAGCAGTCGCGTGCTTTTAATATCGGATCCTTTAGTTAACATTTTTTGGGAGATACCTAAGAAAAAATTTAAATGTCTGAATTCAGAAGTCTTAAATTTACTGTCCCCCGATAACGTTGAGGAGTCAAAAAATACCCCAGTTGTTTAAAGCTTTCGCAGTAGTGTTGCTGATGCTCATGACTATTCCACAAGTGACTCATCGAATGAAAGTGATGATAGCGAATAATAACATAACTATAAAAGATAACCTACCCTATAACTTTTTGTTGGATCAGGTTTTATTTAATTTAAATCTATTGTCTTTTCTACTTTGTATGATACTTTACTTTTAAGTTTTTGTAATAAGTAATTTTCACATAATTAATTTAATTATTTACATTGTTATTGTTATTATTGTAATTCACTTTTACATTCCTGACTGGTACTATAAAATAATTTTGTAAAAATTGTAGTGCCAGGATAAATACTCAAATAAATAAAAAAATATGTATGTACATATGTACAGTCACTCACATAAATAAGTAGGCACCCCTTTTTGGACAATTCTTACAATTTTCGCTTTCGCAAATTTATTTTAACTAATTTCCTATAAGAAAATGTGTCACGATCTATAACAAAAACTAAATTATATTTAAAAAATGTTTGAAAAATTCGACGAATTTTCATAAAATAAATTTAATTTTTTTTCGGAATTTTAAAAATTTTTTAGAGTATTGAGATTTGTAGTCCATTCAATTTAAGTACAATAAAGTAATATTCTTAAGTCCTTTAAATTTTTTTGGACCTATGTCACTTATTCACATGAGTTACTGTATATGAAATAAGCAAATGTATGCATATGAAGTAAAATTTTGGAAAAAAATAAAAAAAGAAAATATGGCTGAAAAAATTACGTAGTTGTAATAAATGACTGCATATGAAACGGAAAATCTCATAAAATAATTTTGTCCAGCTAGCTTGTTCTACACGAAACACTGTGCGGCGGTGTCCGCGTTCCTTGCAGCGCCACCAGCACTCCTTGTAGATGATACAGGCTGTGGATCGCCACTTTGCCCTGTTTCGCTTCGGTTTTTAGCAGCTCATATTCTTCCATTATTTCCAGGAGCTCATCGATCGTCTTAAACTCGCTGCGCTTGACGAAGAGGCGGTGTTCAATGCGTAGGCCGTCGTATATTTGCTCGAGGTGGTTTTCCTTGCAAATTGTCGGATGCTGGCGGATCAGCGTTTCCAATGCGAGGACGTAGTCGTTGACTTTTTCTCGGCCTTGTTGCCTGCGTTGTCGGATGGCCTCTTCTAAATGTTGAAGATGACGCTTTGGCAGGAACAAATTTTTCACCTCCCTTCGAAAATCGCTCCAGTGGTTGATTTGTTGCTTACGGATGCGGTACCATTGGAGTGCTTTGCTACGTAGCAGTTCCGGTATCGTTAGGATGAGCCGGTCGACGGGGATGCGGCAACATTCGGCGAGCTCCTCTATCCTCCAGAAATTCGTGCAGCGTCTCTCCCCTTGAAAAATGCAGATCCCAGTAGCGGACGGTATTCATTAGCTCACCGGTGCTCATTTCGTCTCGTTTCGGTGATGCGTTCACTTCTTTTCCCACGTGCGGCTGTGGGCTGTGGATCTGGATTGTAGGGATCGGCTTCGTTGCATAGCGGATTTCCCCTCTTCCTCGTTCACTTCCCGTTCCAGCTCCTTCAGCAGGTCTTCACTTGCTTTTCTGATGCGTTTCGATCGCACGTAAGTGCTCAGTGCGCGACGCAGCTCGCCTACGGTATGGCCTTCCACGTTGATTCGGTGTTCCTTACACTCCTCGATCAGCCTCTCCCTCTTCAGTAGGTAGATTCAATTGAGCGAGTCGGTGTTCAGTAGCGTACCTTCAGGAACCGGTATATGTGATGTTTCTAGCGGTGTGTTCGTCGAACCCGCCCCGCAGTGTTGGTGGTTGTTGTATTTGTTTTTCCACGGTCATCTGCGGAGGAGGTCCCTGCTCGGCCCCCATTTATGAGGTGGGTTTTGTCTAAGGCTGGGGTGACGCTCAGTCAATCCAGAGTCGAGTAAAGGTCCCACAAACCCCTACTGAATAAATACACAATATTTATGTGTTAAGAACACACGCATACACGGCTGGAGGTATTAGACGGGCAGCAGCTTTCGTCGCAAGATGGCGAGGGGGTGGAGAGGCGGCTAACGGTCGTTGGAGCAGAGGAGGTTCGGTAGGACGGTTGAACGGTCGGGTAACGGACGGATTGGCACGGTGGTACGGAAGCAGCGGTGGGGTAGAAGCAGCGGCTTAACGGCGGTAGGATGGCGGACGGCCAACGGTCGTCGTAGCAGCGGCGGGACGGATGCAGCGGCCTAACGGCGGTAGGATGGCGGTCGGCCAACGGTTGCCGTAGCAGTGGCTTAACGGCGGTAGGATGGGGAACGGCCGACGGTCGTCGCAGCAGCGCGGCTGAATGGCGATAGGATGGCGAACGGCCAGTGGTTGGTGTTGCAGTGGCGGCACCAGCAAGGCGGGATGGGCACGACGGTAGTATGGCGGACGGCCAACGGTCGGCGTAGCGCCGGCGGGATGGAAGCAGCGGCGGCACCAGAGGGGCGACGATGCGGCGGTAGGCTACGGAGCGCGTACCAGGGCCGTGGCGAGAAAGGGGAAGTAGGCTGGCGATGGTGTTTACCTGAGCAGCGGCGGCTCGTTCCGGGCGGGGTCGGTTGACGGTTTCGGCGGGGTCGGATTGATCGGTTGTCTTCGGCAGGATCGATAGTCGGCGGGGTCGGTAACCTGGAAAAGAGACTGCGAGGACTGAATTGCAAAAATGCAAATTCGCTGTTTATATGGGTGGTGCCGCAAACTGGTTGAGAAACCAATACACCATTATTGTGATTTGCTTGTGATTTTCTTGTGTTGACGGAACACACCATTGGTTTGCTATCAGTCGTTGGTAGCGTGAGGTTATTTATCATAGTGGTTGTTGGCTATGCTATAGGAAAATAAGTACAGGGAGGTTCAGGAAATGTTATTGTAACGCTACGTTACATCTGTAAATAAAATAATATCAGCTAATTTATATAGCTTTCTTTCACACCTATGTAATAGTTTTAATTTTTTTATATATTTAGTATATACATGATTTTATTATTTATTTAGCATCTACTAATATTGTTTTTCACATTTTGCATAATAAAAATTAAATAGATTCATAATTTTCAAACCTAACAATTTTTCTTTCCAACTGTTGTGATCAGGTGTGTTTGAAATTTCAGTTGGAATGTTTTAAGGGTTCGCTTTATTTTATATTAAAAATTGATGATTTAATGAGTGTTTTGAAGAAGTCTTTCAAATCCAAGACTTCCCTCCCTGAAACTACGTTTCGAAAAATGCTTACCATTTAATTATTCTATCTTTCATGCAGTTAAAAATGTCAGGCCTTATTGTGGAGAAGAAAAAAGATGTCGTGGTAATAGATTTTATTGCTCCAATATTCAATTTCGTGTATAAATTATATTATTAGAGGGTTTAGACAATCTTACACTTTCTTCTATAATTCTGTTGGAAATTTGCGCTGAAATTTGATTTTTCTTTTTACCTTTCCTTTTAATTTTAGTCAAAAAGTTCTTAAATTTGAAAGCGCTTATTGATTCAAAAGAACCGTAATGCAGTGAATTACTTGCTATATGTGTGAGGCAGTGAAAGTTTAAGGTAAAAAATTTTTTTGTCGTAAAGACCGATCAACGTTTTTTTCGAATTCAGATAATAGTAAGTGCTTGGCTGTTCGCTTTGCGTTGTTTATCTTCTTTTCCCAAATTTATTTCCTCTTCAATATTACTTCTACAATTTTTGCATTTTAATAATTATTATTAATAATTATTAAGAGAGTTCTCCTGTGGTAGAACAGAAACACGTCACTCGTACTTACGTGCTTTTGTCTCGCTATGCATTTTCGGAATCCCGAGGTAAAAATCTATAAGGGCCTTAACCCCGTTTTTTTTTTCTTGTATCACTAAATTTTGTGTATTAATAAAAAATTATCACTGAATGTGGAATAGCATTACACATGAATTGGAAATCAAGGACCATTGAAAGACCAGTATGATAGTCCGAGACATCTGGTTGATATTCACGTTGCGCAATTTATTGGATTTTAACCAATCCAAGCTGAGTCCACGTCAGCACTGAGATCGCTGCGGACACTAACGGTTATGAAAGTTCCAGCTGATCAATGGGATGTGCTGGCGGTACCCATAGTGCTTTCAAAATTCCCAACTCGCACGCAGCAGACTTGGGGTATGACCCGCACGACACAGAATATACCTCGCATTCAATTTTTGGCATTAAGGGTACATCTTGCCCTCAACGACATTCACAAGGTGACAAAGCAACGCGTACATCACGTTTGATGAAAACGAATCTGGCTGCAACTGCTCTCGGAAACTGTGGAGGAGAGGTTCCAAAAATTAAAAGGATCCAATCTGTGCTTCAACTGCTTGAGACCTTGCCATGCAACAAAGGCTTACACTTCGACGAACTGTCCTATCCGGGGGTGGGATTCGTAGTATTTTCTGCGTTGGCAGCATTCGGCCGCGCTTATATAAAATTACCCTGGCCGGTCCACCAATGGGGTGAGATCAAAATTAAATGCGTGAAAATCGCTTTGTACACAACATTTTTTTCAGTGCACAACAACATTACAACAACCACATGAAAATTGCCAACTTCAACTGCAAATATGTATCTCCGGACAGAAATAAAATTCAAATGAATAAACGCGTTATCATTTGACAATTGTTTAATAGCTCAAATTGACATCCAAGAGCACTCAATTTTAAAACAAACTATTTCGACACCAATTGTTTTTGTTATATCGGTATATTGATAAAGAATTCCAGGTTCGAATTCGAGCTCAAGGCCAGAACAATAATTTTTAAGATTTTCCCTTATTAGAAGGGCTGGATTCTTTCTTTGAGAAATTTAGTATAACAGCTGTTATACGAGGTGAAAAGTCAGAAGTCAGAGTGTGACTTTTCACCTCGTATAACAGCTGTTATACTAAATTTCTCAAAAAAAGAATCCAGCCCTTCTAATAAAGGAAAAGGGCGGACCACGCCCACATTTTTACTTGTTCAATTTGCTGAACGCGTTAACAAAAAAATAAAATAAAATTTCGAAATGTAGAATTTCGAACTTCAAACTTCGTAAGCCGATATCTATTTTTTGGAGGCTAAGTTCGAAAAACGGAGATAGTACTTTGTTTACTTAAGCCTCCATCTCTACGAAAAAGTGGGTGTGTCCAGTACCCAGAAAAAAAGTTGATTTTGTCGCATAGCGTTATTATTATAAATACGAAACAACAGGTTTGACTCACTTATTTACTTTGACTTCCCTTATTCATGATATTTGGCATATCTTTATTAACTTTTCAATGCAAACCCTGCAATTTTTCCTCCAAAAATATCATGAGCTTCAGGTATATAATAAGAATCAGGTAAAATAACAGTTGCAATAAATATTGAAAGTGCTATAACTTCTTTGTTTATTATTTTAGTAATATGGTTTCAAAGCAACATTTTCTTGAATTTTTAAGTACTTTCGTTTGGTAAGGAAAAAAAAACGTACATTAGGGGGGTGGGGAGGGGGTAAAATTGTGTTAGCTGACCTAATCATGTGAAAACGACTTCATAGCTTAAAAGGACATTAAGCGGAAATATGAAGCTTCTCAAGGCCAAACTAATGACATATCAACTTTAAAAATCGGACGTCAAATTACGAAGTTACAACAAAAAAACCTTTTTGGCTGTATTTCGAAGAATCAAAAAAAATTTAAAAAAATTTTTCCGAAACCCTCAAATTTAGGGGCGGACATTAGCAACTTGTTTTTTTTGTATGGGGACCAACCCAGTCTAATGTGTATATTGTTACATACAATGAAAACCCAAAATAAACTAATAAATTAGTTTTGTATTAGCCAGAGTTTTCGGAAATCAGTTTAATTCTCTTCAATTTCAATATTTAATAATGGGTTTAGAAGCAATTTTAATACATCTGAAGTAATGGCTCCATGCTTCGTCTTGGGAGATTTCCCCATGCTAGAAATGTATGGATCAGACGAAATTAGAAGTCTTTTTAGTAAATCGTTGTTTGTTTGGGTACGTAGCGTTTTTGTCCTTATTTATCGATTCTCAGGCTTCTTCAGATAATTGTCCAATTGGAAGTATGCAAGAGTCAATTACAATCAATTACATGACAGAGAGCCTTAAGTAACGTAACTGGCATATTTATTTATTTAAAGTCGACAACAAACGTAAAATGATCGACTACATGATATAATACATATATACAACTCAAACGTTGAAATTAAAATATGAACATCGAAATTTCAACAATGTTATATTAGAAACATAGAAATATATTATTTAACATTACAACTTAATTTCAGAATATAATAGTAAGAAATAAGAGCAATAATAAGATCATATACTGGCGGAATGCATCAGATTCCTCTCAGCATGATTTCAGAATGCACTGAATTCCAACCTACTTGCTGTTGAAATGCAACAAGCATATATGTAATATATTGCTACAAATGGCTAGGTACATTCTAAACATCAGAGTGCCGATATGTTGATGTTTAAACGTTTTTGTTTTTGTATTCAATAATCGAATGCCCTTAAATTAAATTTTTTCTTGTCACACTTATGCTGCTACAATCACAAAAATTTTACAGGCTGTCTTGTTTTGATTTCGAATTCAAAACACATTGCGATCATTTTCTATTAGCAATATAGGAGTATTACATACTTATATGGCAACAAGATTCCAATCAGCATGTCGTAAGAATGCGGCAGAACGAGTAGTTTTATGTGGTATGCCATCACAATGCATAAAAAAGGAACATAACTTGCGTTGTTGGAATGCATTGGATTCCAATCAACTCGATGCCTCCTGACCCATAAAATTATACTGCCCGAAGGCATACGATTCCGGTCAGTATCACGTGAGAAAGTATGTTTTTAACGTTGTTGAAATTCATCATATTCCAATCAACACATTACTGTCTTGTTTCTTTTTAATGATTCAGGTTGAAGAACCCATGTATCCAATCCATCCTTATACGATATCGTGCTTGTTTTTTACGGAAGAAATAATGTCGTCATATTAAACAATAAATTAGTTGTATCTCTTAAGTTAGATAGGCGAGTATTGCATTATGTATAGTAGCAAAAGTACATTCAAGACTGATACAGCTATACAAGTCATTGTAGTGCGCGCACCAGATAAGCAGAGGATTATTTTTGGCAAAGTTTCGATGACGAAGGGGTAAATAAAAAGGAAAGTAGTATCTGGAAACCCTAGAAGGAACCGCAAAAAACAATCGGCTGAGAAGGTCAGCAGAACAATTTCCCCAATAATGAGCTTACGGATGAACAATATCCCCAGTTCTATGCGCTGGTTTTCGAGAGCGGGTAAGCTAATAAGCAGAAGTCTACTTCTGTATGGAGGAAGGTGGAGAATTGAGTCCCAATTAAGGCCACGTAATGCGAATATCAAAAATTGCTTTTGAACTGACTCAAGACGCTTTATATGCTTTTGAGAAACAGGGCACCAAACGCATGAGCAATATTCGAGTATTAGACGAACCAGCGATGTGTAAAGAACCTTAGTGAGGTACGGATCATCGAACTCTTTAGCCCATCCTTTAAAAAATCTAAGTACACCGCTTTGTTGGCAATATATGAAATATGCATGTTAAAATTCAGTTTCGGATCAAAAAGGACACCTAGATCATTTGCAATAGATTTACGCTCCAAAGGTGTGCCATCTATTACATACGGTTTCAAACTGATTTCACTCGGTGAAATGTCATATGCTTACATTTAGAGCAATTTAAATCTAGTAAGTTTTGTTGTACACCAACAATGGAACGAGTCTCAGTCGGCCTGAAGAAGATCCAAGGAACTCAAATCGGTAGGACAGTGAGTGTAGCAAAGTTTTACATCATCCGCATACATTATAGTATGGGAATGTAATATTATCTGTGGCAAGTCATTTATGAATAGGGTAAAGGGCAAAGGGCCTAGATGACTTCCCTGAGGTACATCGGAGGAAACTCCGAACGATTCCGAGAGATTGTACTTGAACAGGACTTTTTGGGTCCGGTTAGAAAGATAGCCTTTCAGGTGAAATTTTAAGCTTCTAGTTGTTAAAATGGAGAAGAAATTGCGCAAAGTTTCTTATCTGAACAATCGGTTGTATGAGATATATACTATATATACCACCGGTCTCTATGATTTTTTCAGACAACAATATATGCTATACACGTAAGAATTTGGTGAAATTTGAACATATCTAAACGATTTTTAAGATAAATATAAAATAAAAAATAGGTAGGTACTTTGTGTGAGGATCCAAAGCTTCACGTTTTTTGTGGCCTGCATGTAAAAACTATGACTACGAATCACGTATTTCAAAAATATATGACGTAAACGTAACTATTTGATGAATTTTGAAGCTTCTAGCCGTAAAAAAGGGGCAAAAATGACAGTTTATATGAAGTATATAATATATATACCACCGATCTGTATGATTTTTTCAGACAACAATATATGCTATACACGTAAGCATTTGGTGAAATTTGAAGCTTCTGGCTGTTAAAATGGGGCCGAAATCGCAAAAAAAAAAATATATATATACTATATACCATCATATATATATTATATATATCACCGATCTCTATGATTTTTTGACACATCAATATATACTATATACGTAAGCAATCGGTGAAATTTGAAGCTTATAGCTGTTAAAATGGGGTAGAAATTGCGAAAAGTTTCTTATCTGAACAACCGGTTGTATGAGATATATACTATGTATACCACCGATCTCAATGATTTGTTCAGACATCAATATATGCTATACACGTAAGCATTTGGTGAAATTTGAAGCTTCTGGCTGTTAAAATGGGGCCGAAATCGCAAAAAAAAAATATATATATTCTATATACCATCATATATATATTATATATATCGCCGATCTCTATGATTTTTTGACACAACAATATATAATATATACGTAAGCAATCGGTGAAATTTGAAGCTTCTAGCTGTTAAAACGGGGCAGAAATTGCGCAAAGTTTCTTATCTGAACAATCGGTTGTATGAGATATATACTATGTATACCACCGATCTCAATGATTTTTTCAGACATCAATATATGCTATACACGTAAGAATTTGGTGAAATTTGAAGCTTCTGGCTGTTAAATCTCTATGATTTTTTCAGACAACAATATATGCTGTATACGTAAGCATTCGGTGAAATTTGAAGCTTCTAGCTGTTAAAATGGGGCTAAAATTGCGAATATATATATATATATATACTATATATACTATATATACCACCGATCTTTATGATTTTTTCAGACAACAATATATGCTATATACGTAATCATTCGTTGAAATTTGAAGCCTCTAGCTCTTAAAATAGGGCAGTAATTACGAACAGTTTCTTATCTGAACAATCGGTTGTGGGGGATATATACTATATATTCGACCGACCTCATCAATTTTTTCAGGTAACAATATGTGCAATATACGAAATTATATGGTGCAGTTTGAAGCTTCACTCTGTTAAATTGAGTAAGATATGACAAAAATCCTCTTTTTCTGAAAAATCGGTTGTATGGAGGATATATGCTATAGTGATTTGATCCGGCCGGTTCCGACAAATGTCTAATCGGACACCCAAATATACCCGCTCACCAAATTTTATCAAGATATCTCAAAAATTTAGGGACTAGTTTGCATACAAACAGACAGACGGACAGACGGACATGGCTAAATCAACTCAGCTCTTCATCCTGATTATTTCGGTATACTTAAGGGGGGTCTATCTATTTTCCTTTAAGGACTTACAATTTTGGGTTTCGTGGCGAAATTAAAATATACCATTTCATTGAAAGGTATAAAAATAGGTAGGTACTTTGTGTGAGGGTGCAAAGCTTCACGTTTTTTGTGGTCTGCATGTAAAAACTATGACTACCAATCACGTATTTCAAAAATATATTACGAAAACGTAACTATTTGATGAAATTTGATGAATTTTGAAGCTTCTAGCCGTAAAAAAGGGGCAAAAATGACAGTTTATATGAAGTATATAATATATATACCACCGATCTCTGTGATTTTTTCAGACAACAATATATGCTATCTACATAAGCATTTGGTGAAATTTGAAGCTTCTAGCTGTTAAAACGGGGCAGAAATCGGCAAAGTTTCTTATCTCAACAATCGGTTGTATGAGATATATGCTATGTATACCATGATCTTAATGATTTTTTCAGACATCAATATATGCTATACACGTAAGCATTTGGTGAAATTTGAAGCTTCTAGCTGTTAAAATGGGGCCGAAATCCAAAAAAAAAATATATATATACTATATATACCATCATATATATTATATATATCACCGATCTCTATGATTTTTTGACACAACAATATATACTATATACGTAAGCAATCGGTGAAATTTGAAGCTTATAGCTGTTAAAATGGGGTAGAAATTGCGAAAAGTTTCTTATCTGAACAATCGGTTGTATGAGATATATACTATATATACAACCGATCTCTATGATTTTTTAAGACAACAATATATGCTATATACGTAAGCATTCGGTGAAATTTGAAGCTTCTAGCTGTTAAAATGGGGCTAAAATTGCGAATATATATATATACTATATATACCACCATATATATACTATATATACCACCGATCTTTATGATTTTTTCAGACAACAATATATGCTATATACGTAAGCATTCGTTGAAATTTGAAGCCTCTAGCTCTTAAAATAGGGCAGTATTTACGAAAAGTTTCTTATCTGAACAATCGGTTGTGGGGGATATATACTATATATACGACCGATTTCATCAACTTTTCAGGCAACAATATGTGCAATATACGAAATTATATGGTGAAGTTTGAAGCTTCAATCTGTTAAATTAGGTAAGATATGACAAAAATCCTCTTTTTCTGAAAAATCGGTTGTATGGAGGATATATGCTATAGTGGTCCGATCCGGCCGGTTCCGACAAATGTCTAATCGGACACCCAAATACACCCGCTCACCAAATTTTATCAAGATTCCTCAAAAATTGAGGGACTAGTTTGCATACAAACAGACAGACGGACATGGTATTTCGGTATACTTAATGGTGGGTCTATCTATTTTCCTTTAAGGACTTACAATTTTGGGTTTCGTGACGAAATTAATATACCATTTCATTTTCATGAAAGGTATACAGAATCAGAAAAAATATCTGAATCGGCCCGTTTATGTTATGAGCTTATTTGGGAAGCCGAAATGAATGTATTTCCCTTCTAAAAATGGTCGTACTATATGAGCCTATTAACATAAATTATTTGAGCCTAAATAAGAGATATGAAGCTTAAAAGGCTTTTAATAAACAGCTCACATTTAGCCTCTACTGGAGAAGCCTCTACGGGAAGAGTCCCGGTGCCATTTACAACTCGAATGAACTCTTATTTTATGACACCTATTTGGCCTATTTATTAGGCATCGTCTTCGCTATAGCTAGGGTAACAAAGTATACAAATGGAATTCATTTATCCACTGGGCTAACAGGTATTGTCATCGCTTAACATAGTGCGAATACACTAGCGATTCATCTCTGAGGCGAAACAAACGATCCTGTCGTAATAGAGAATGAGGCCTTAAGTTATCTCCACAGAAAAAATTTTGAAAATAATTATGGACTATTAAAAATGGCACTATTAGCGTTCGCACTAATTGTGTTTTTGTTTGTTTATTTTCTCTACCATTCGCTAAAAGTGTATAAAGAAAAACTTGTCCACTGTATTTTTGTACATATATGCTTCAAAATATGTAACTTTATAAATTTCCTTTTGCATGTGCTTAGCATAAGATTGTCGGAACTACCTACGTTTACGTATTACACTAGACATAGCAATGGTCAATTTATGTTTTTATATTTCAACAGGACGGCATGGTTTAAGGGCATCAATAATCTGGTTCAAAATGAGTCTACTAGTGGTATTATTTTGGACTATAAATGGAAAATTATTGAAGTCTCCTTCAATGGCATTGATGAAAATGAAACTATTTTATCAACCGCTATATGGGATCTCATATTGCAGCTTCAATTAAAATATAATGATTGGTAAGTTTTATAATATAGTAATTTCGTTAGTTAAAACTTCAAACATTTTGTTCCAGATTTCCGGCATCACCTAGTACTAGGAGCCGAACTAGTAAAGTGTTTGAATTAGTGAACCATTTTTTAGCTCCTAGTAGTAAAATCTTTACATTCCTTTGGCTATTCCATATCTTTGGCGGCCAAGGGAAGATGTTTTAATTAATCCGCATTCACCTTACTTATTGAGGGGAAGGTTAAAAAATAAATAAAAAATAAATGTAAGGCGCGATAACCTCCGAAGAGATCTAAGGCCGAGTTTCTGAGGGGAAGGTTAGGTTAGGTAAAAATGGCCGCCTCCGCTGACCAAGTGGAGACTCACATAGGCCATTGTGGTCCGTTGTCATACCACTAAGGAGCCCTTGTTTCCCTTCTGTAGAACGTGGCTCATAAAGCCATGAAACTAAACCAGCGTGTTTGCCTCATGTAGCACAGAATTTCGTTTCGATTTGCGGATTCTAGCTCCGCAAGCCATTCAAAGAAATGTATGTGGAGAGATCGGTACATTGTCTTCGACAGGGCAGGGCAACGGCATAGATAAAGCTCTACGCTTTCTATCTCTCTCTCGTCCCTGCAGGTGCGCCAGAAGTCATTTGTTTGGAGGCCTATATGAGCACCATGGGTGTCCACAAGTCAGTGACCTTTTAGAAGACCCACTAATGGGCTAATAGTGAGGTGATTCAGAAGTATGACCGATCGTGATATATTTTTGTCCAGCTTGGGCTAAATTTTCCTGGACACCCTACATGCTGGTTCCATGGTCCATCTCTCCATGGCAGCCAATTCAAATGTTCTTTCTAGCAGTGTTTCAAAATTCAGAGTTCGTGGAAAAAAATCTGAAATATTTTGATCAGAGTAAGCTCCCAGGCTAGGTTAGGTTTAACTGGTCAGTACGTGAAAAACTTACATCGACTGAATGTTTCCATTAGGATGTGTGTTGGAGAGTACGAAGCTCATCGAGTGCAACCCTGTAAAATATACATTCCTCACTACTTAATAATACATAAATGTACATGAGCATTAATATTGCAACCCTATTTTGATTTGTGAATTACTCTTTAACTTCCTGTTCTTTTCCAATCTTCTTGAAATAAAGTACGTAAGAAATCACAGGTTATGGGCCCCGCCCTAACTAAAGCGCGATAAATTTAACTTTATAGATTTAAAAAAGAACAAGCGAAGAAATTAGGTGTGGCGAGTTATAAATAACGAGAAGTACATCTAATTCAAGTAACCATGTCGACCGCATCTGTTAAGATTGATCCGCTAAACGCGGATAACTACGACACCTGGAAATTACACATGCGGGCAGTTCTAATAAAAGGCGATCTATGGAGTTATGCATCAGGTTCGATACCATGTCCAAGCGATGAAGGTGCAGCAAAATGGAAAGAGTTTGATCAGAAAGCATGCGCCGATATAACGCTTTCAATATCTCCATCAGAATTAGGATTAATCTCCGACTGTGAAACTTCGTATGAAATGTGGACAAAATTGGAGTCTACATTTCAGTCAAAAGGGCCTGTGCGAAAAGCCACCCTATTAAAACGCATCGCACTTGCACGCCTGAAGGATCGTGATCATTTTGAACGAGTTTTTTCACGCAGTTAGCAAGCTAAAAGAAATAAATGTCACGGTTGGTGACTATTTATTGACAATTCTGCTGCTTTACAGTTTGCCTGAATCTTTTGAAACATTTCGTTGCGCTCTGGAAACTCGCGGTGAGTTGCCCAAACCAGATGTTCTTAGAGTAAAAATTCTAGAAGAAGAGCAATCAAGAAAATCAAAGGCGGCAACTGCAGAACAAAACGTATTAATTACACATCCGAAGTATAGAAATACAAATAGGCACGCTGGCAACGTTCACAGCACCGACAAGCGAAAAGCAAATTCAGTTGAGAAAGAAAGACTTGACAAACGCACTTGCTATAAGTGCGGCGAAGTTGGTCATATTTCTCGAAACTGCCGATCAAAACAAAATGCAAAATCTGCAAGTTCGAGTACACGACGATTAAATGAGAAAAACACAGAAAAAACTATGCTGGTGGAATCTGCATTTCTTTTGAACAACACAAGAAACGATTATTGGTGTTTGGATAGTGGATGCTCATCACATTTGTGCGCAAACAAAAGCAATTTCAACAGTTTCAAAGAAATAAGCAAGACGCTGAATTTAGCTAACAATGACACAGCGAAAATCACAGGCATCGGCGACGTCCAGGTAGTTGTCGACGAAGAGGGACATGAGGAACGTATAAATTTTGAAAAGGTGATGTATGTAAATTAATTGAGAACAAATTTGCTGTCCGTATCAAAAATTACAGATAGAGGATATGAAGTAACATTTCGTCGTGGTGAGGCGACCATCACACTGAATGGCGAATCAGTGCTCACAGCAACACGCATTGGCGATCTCTACTATATTAAAAGCACACAAATAACGGCAAGCATAGCAGAAACGAAACTTGATTTATACACATGGCACGTTCGAATGGGGCACCTCAACGAAAAGGACTTAAAGCGAGCGCTCAGCATGGTACACGGTATGCATTTTGACGCGAAAAAAAAGCTACAAACTTGCGAAGTTTGCGTTAGCGAGAAGAAAGCACAAGAAAGCTTTCCAAAGCAAAATGAAAAGCGTACTACACAATTGCTCGAAATCATACATAGCGATGTGTGCGGGCCAATGAGAACTTGTTCTCACTCCGGTGCAAGGTACTTTGTTACATTTACCGACGATTTTTCTCGGTACAGCGAAGTTTATTTTATAAAACACAAGTCGCAAGTATTAAATACGTTCAAAAATTTTAAGAACTCGGTTGAAAATTTTACTGGAAAAAAGATTAAAATGCTACAATCTGACAACGGATTAGAATATATTAACAATGATTTTAACAATTACTTAAATGAATGCGGCATAAGGCGGCGATTGACCGCACCATATACGCCACAACAAAATGGCATTTCCGAAAGAAAAAACAGAACATTATTGGGAATGGCAAGGTGTGTGTTAAAGCAGGCATGCTTACCTCCGATTTTTTGGGCTGAAGCTATTAATGCGGCCAACTATATTAGAAATAGGTGTCCAACCAAGGTCATTAAAAATAAAGTTCCTTTAAATGTTTGGCCAGGTAAAACCCCCACCGTAATACACATGCGACCATTTGGTACAAAAGCATACGTTTTAATAAAAGATAAGTCAAATCGAAAATTTAGTTCACGGTCGGAAGAGTCTTTTCTGGTCGGGTACTCAAATGAAGCAAAAGCTTATCGTTTATGGTCACCTAAAAAACGTAAAATCTTGATAAGTCGCGACGTAAAGTTCTTAAATGAAATGTTTTATAAGCAAATTGACGAAAAGTCAGATAAAATAGAAATTGAATTACACACATCAGTAAACGTTGATGGTATCGAAGATGAAGAAGCTTTTGAAGAATCTGAAAACGAACGCGAAAGAGAAGATATATCGAAAAATGGTAGAGGTAGACCTAAACTACATAGAACGGGAAAGCGGGGTCGACCGAAGAAAATATACCAGCTATCGACGAATACCAAAAATAAAGAAGATAACAATGAATCAGACTCTAATGTTGAATACGAGGATTGCGAATTTGCCAACTTAGCTATGGCCAATGATCCCGAAACGATCAACGAAGCAATAAATGGCGAAGCAGGTTCTTTATGGCTCCAAGCCCTCGAAAACGAATTTATGGCACAGTTACTTAATAAGACATGGGACATTGTTGAACGACCTGCTCTACGAAAAATAATTGGTAATCGATTTGTTTTCCGAACAAAGGAAGGAAATGTAAAGAAAGCACGTCTAGTGGCAAAAGGCTGCTCACAACGTCCAGGAGAGGATTACAACGTTACTTATTCGCCAGTTACGCGTCTGACATCAATCAGGATGATGGCAGCTTTAGCGAAAAAATGGAATGGAATTCATCAAATGGATGTAATAACAGCGTATCTAATCGGCGATTTAGAGCAAGACGCATTTATGGAAATCCCACAATTTTTAAGTAATATCCTCAAAAAGGTAATGTCAGGTAAGCATCTAAATGTTGATGAAGCAAAGGCTAAAATTATTAGAAACACTGCTAAAGAGTGGACAAATTCGATGGTAAATTGTGCAAATCCTGTGGGTAGATTACGAAAATCTTTATATGGTTTACGACAATCTGGCTTCCAATGGTACCAAAAACTAACTAAAAAATTACGCGAAATGGGTTTTAAAGCATCTGCGTGCGATCCATGCTTTTTCATTATGAAGAAAGATTCAAAAACTATGCTAATGTCAATTTATGTTGATGATTTATTAATAGCCACAGACGATAAAATATGGCTTCAAGAAGTTAAAAACTCTCTTGCTAAAAGTTTTGAGATGAAAGACCTAGGTCCAGTCAAAACATGTTTGGGCATAAATTTCAACCAAGATCTTAAGAGAAATACTTTATACTTAAATCAAAGTGAATATGCAGAAGGAATTTTAAAGAAATTTCGAAAGCAGGACTGTAAACCAGTTAAAACACCATTGGAATTAAACCAGAAACTGGAAAAACCGGCAAAACCTGATATAACAGAAATGGAAAAATACCCGTATCAAAGTTTGATCGGAGCTTTATTATATCTAGCTGTGACGACAAGGCCTGATATTGCTTTCGCTGTTAATTTCTTAAGCCAATTCAATTCTAATTATAACTCCGAGCATTGGCAGTCAGCCAAACGAGTACTAAGATACCTGCAAGGCACTTTGCACTATGGCCTAACTTACAAGAAAACACAAGCTGAAATGTATGCACAGCAGATGCCGATTGGGGCGCAAACCAAACAGACAGGAGTTCGTACTACGGTTACGTTTTTATATTAGCTGGAGGTGCAATATCATGGGAAGCACGTAAGCAGAAGACAGTATCCCTATCCAGCACTGAATCCGAGTACATAGCTCTAAGTGAAGCAACGAGAGAGGCGATATACCTTCGAGAAATGCTAAATGAAATCGGAATGCAACAAAAAACCATACAAATATACAACGACAGTCAAAGCGCCCAAAAATTAGTAGAAACGTTGCGTATCATTCACGTACAAAACACATAGACGTTCGTCATCATTTTATTCGTGACAGAGTTCGAGACGGAGATATCGTTTTAAAATATATGCGAACCGAAGACATGCCGGCTGATGTTTTAACAAAGGGACTACCTGCGGTAAAACACTACACATGCATCAATAGCATGGGTGTATCGGATGGGAATTTTGAATAATGTTGCACTCTTAATCCTTCGAGGGGAGGTGTTGGAGAGTACGAAGCTCATCGAGTGCAACCCTGTAAAATATACATTCCTCACTGCTTAATAATACATAAATGTGCATGAGCATTAATATTGCAACCCTATTTTGATTTGTGAATTACTCTTTAACTTCCTGTTCTTTTCCAATCTTCTTGAAATAAAGTACGTAAGAAATCACAATGTGCCAAAAATTACGATGTCTTAATTTTAATTTTAAGGGGTCCTTCTCGGATCTTTAGCAATAATTTGTTGTGGAAAGTATGAAGAAATTTTATTTTTGATAAAATGACTAAATGGATCATATTTAGACCTGAATTCTGAAAAGACCTGAATATTGAAGTATCTACAGATCATTTTCCAACTAAAATATTGAAGATAGAAAAAAGTTTAAATAGCAACTTTGAAGTTTGTCCGACGGCTGACACAAAAGTAAATTTTTGGGATCATCGCAAACAAAAGCTCAAAAAGTACCATTTTTATGAATTTTTGCTTTTGGCTGTAGATCTGAAAATCGATGTCGACAATGAATATTTGGCTCGATAAATTTTTTGGTTCCAAACATGTGGACATGTCATATGAAAATTTTAGTGTCTAACAAAAACAAACAATTTCACTTTGTGGCTGACGAAAAGTAGATCTTTCGATCTATGGCTGACGAAAACTAGCAACTTTATATTGTGGTTGATAAAATAGAGAAATTTTGTTCTGTGGCTGTATTATGAAAACCAACGCTCAAACTGATTTTCTTGTTTTTTTTACTCTGTGCTCGATAATTATAAAGGTTCTTTATAATATCATAAACTAGCTTTACCCGGCGTACGTTGTAACGCCCGAGATCGAATGAATGTTGCGTTATTTTTTTCTGTTTTGTTTGTTGATAATTTAGTTTATTGTTCTGTAAATTGCATTGAATTTTTTACGCATATTTGGTGAAATTTTCATTTAAAACATTTTATTATTGTATCTTATTGTAATGCAAGTGGGTACACAATAAGGGAGTTCAGGATTTTGTGAAAGTGGCGTAGCATTATTGCATTGCAAACTTCCGTAGCATATTTTTTACAGTACGCTAACGAAATATACGGCTATGCATTTGCTCTGTCATTGCAAAAACGTAACATCAAAAACCGTAGTTTATTTTTGCAATATTGAATATCAAATCATCAGCTGTCAAAACAAAACAAATAGTGCAAAGCAAAAATTTAAAATGAAAAGAGTTGCCCAAGCTGAAAGAAATGGTCCTAGTAAAATCAACAAATCGGTTCTGTTATTCTTGACTTAACGGAGATTCGTCGAAATTGATCGAATTGTGGTTAATTCGACCGAGTTCCTTGTCAAGCGGACTAATTAGTTTAGTCATTTCAACAGAAGAGAAATTGTCGCTCTAAAGTTAGCAAAATTCTGTAAAATTGACAGATTCCTAATCAATCTAACTGATTTCTCTGTTAACACAGCTGATCTCACTGGTCATTTCAACAGCGAACAACAGTCAATGCATGAGCAAATTTCAAAGAGAATTTTACGCTCACTGCGCTCTCTACTTCGTACTTATGACGATGGTGCCACTCGTTAAAAAAAAAACCATAATAAAAAACCACCAAATCGAAAAACACACAAATTCGGAAAACAACAGAAAACTAGTTTTTCAGTTATCAATACAAAACGAAAAAACCCTTTTTTGAATTTACTATGTGTAACACGTAGCCGTACCGGGGCACCTATTTATCGGGTACAATTTTGCAACTTCTCCTCCAAGCGAAATTCAAAATTGCGCCCCCTTGTTGCAAAAGTTTTGTTTGAACGAACAGGATTTTTTCAAAGTTCGTAACATTTTGATCAAGTTTTTACAAATTTTCACTCACACAAACGAATCTAATAAGATATAAAAAACATCCTTTTTTAATGTTGACAGCATAAAAGTTTGAGTTGTTTTGGAATCGTTTCAAAATAAAGTGTTACGAGAATTAAACTTGCCGAATTACATTTAAAGTTACTCCAGTGGTGAATTACCTTCCCATGATTTGATTCTTTAATCTTCTATAACTTACAAGTTCTCTATTTAAAATGCTATGTCAAACATTTATAATACAAGTTTTGTTAAACAATCAAGTTTGGCAACTCTACATGCGAGAGAAGAAATTGAGAATGAGCTGCAACTGAAAGAATTGAGAATCAGTTTCGTGACTACTATTTTCATTTCTACTTGAAAAGTGAAGTGACGCGCGGCGAAGTTCAAAACTATAAATTAAATAAATTATAAAAAATAAAATTTGTATAATGTTTAATGTGTGCCAGCATATTTGATGTACGCCCAGTTGAAGTTCGGTTAGTAAGTACATACATACATATGTACCTATTTGTCCGATCTTTGCTTTAAATTCAAAGATAATGAAAACATTTTATATCAAATGTGCGTACACAAATATAAGTATAATTATAATATAACAATATGGTGAAACAATAGAAAATTTTTGAAGGAAAAGTTGAAATAAAGTTCTTGAAACCGACTCCAATGTGGTTTAACAAACGCCAGGGCATGCAATAACGCGTGTGTGAATATGTATGTAGCAAATATAAGTATATGTAGCAAGCATGCGTATTCATGTATTCGTATTTACGTATATATATGGGCGAATCCCAAATAAGGTCTACCACGAACTAAAAATTCAAAGTGGTAAAATTTTATTTTTGTTCATTTGCAATGAAAGCTGAATATGTATATGGAATTGATTAGAAATTACATTTAGTTTGCCATAATCCTAGACAGAGGACTATTACATTAAAAAGGCCTTTTAGGATTTTTTATTTCACCAGATTTCTGACAAGTATATTATATCCTTCTATTTTATAGTTAGTTGGTTCAAACTGGATCGGTATTATTAGCTATCTCTAGGACTTTATATAACATTAAAAATAGAGTAGAAACAAGTTTGGAAAACGGAGTTATTCTCATTTGATTTTATAATTATCTATATGTCGCGTCCGTTACCAAAAAAGCTACATAAGTTGTTCTTATAAGCAAATATGAAAAAAAATTTCAAATACAAAGTAGGCATGTGCACTTCTGTCAGAAAATAAATCATTTTTTCCCGAGCAGCGAATGAACTATTTTGTTGGTGATTAAAATTTGTCGCGTTCGTTACCGTTAGTACAAAATTTCAGTTAAATAGTTTCAGTATAAAATATTAAAATTATAGTTTTTAGATAGAAACAACAATGGAGACAGAGAGTTCCAAAAAAATGAAGAAGTGGCGGAAAAAGATTAAAGAAAATGACAGTAAGTGGCAGGAATATAAACGCAAGTAAGCAGAAAGAAAACGGAAGCTTCGAAAGAAACAAAAGAAAAAACTAAAAATAAATCAAAGTCTGCTTGATGAAAAGCGAAAGAAGGATCGCTTGAGCCAGCAAACTCTGCGCCAAAAAAAGATAGATGATTTTATTAAGAATGTAAAGAACCAAGCATACACATGTAAGCAAACGAAGGGGAAAGCTATGAAAAAAGCAGAGGCTGTGTTACCAAAAACCTAAGAAAAAATAGAGCCGTTTTAAAGAGTTTATGCAATAAGTATATCACTAAAAAGGACTGTCATGGGAACAGGGAGAAGTTAGCACAGAATCAGTTGGAACTTATAAAAGCGTTTTTGGCTTAATTGAAGAAAAGGAAGTACAGGTGGGGTTATGTTAATGTAAAGCTATGTTACAAGTTTTTCTAAACGCAATCAGCATATAACTTGTAGGCCCCACCAATTTTCAGTAAAGATTAAAAATTGGTAGCACACCACAAATTGGAAGAGAAGCTTTGCCAAAGACTCCTTGGAAGTATATCGCGTAAATGATTTATTATTATTAAAAATCGAGAAAATATTGTCGCGTCCGTAACAGTACTTTAGCTCATATCCGACGTTCTAAAAAAAATTTGAAATTTCGTAAATCTACAACCGTGGGGTCTTCTTTGACCTTTAAGCTCTAATTTAAGGAATATAAATTTTCGCCTTAGATTCGCTGAGTTTTACATAATTTGAAGTGCAATAAAAATTACTTCCATTTCATGTCGCGTCCGAACCACAATATAAATAGATGTATATAAGTAGTTAAGTGTTAAAAGTCCCGAACAATTTTATGGAATAAAGCCTTCTGCCAGAGCTCCACAAAAATTATAAATTGCAACAAGCCCGCTTGCTTGTATTCCAATTAAACCAGTATTAAAAGCGTAAGAATGTCGCGGTCGTTACCCAGGACTTGCCCGTGTGGAAACATACTTTCGTACAAAGCTGTCGATGGTAATTTGGAACAAGTTTTGTTTATTTGAATTCAGATTTAAGTTATTATTATTTTAATTAATATTACTAAATATTGCAATAAAATCATTAGAAATGAATTGTACTTATGTGTAATTTATACAAACAAAAAAAAGACTACGTAACATTGTGAAAAGTTTTAAACTTTTGTTTATTTGAATTCAGATTTAAGTTATTATTATTTTAATTAATATTACTAAATATATCAATAAAATCATTAGAAATGAAATGTACTTATGTGTACTTTATACAAATAAAAAAAAAACTACGTAAGTTTAAATATATATGTATTTATCCGGCTTTTATTTTTTCCACGGGTATTAATGTCACATGAACAGAAAACTCTGTTGATGTAAAAGTTTACGCTATTAACCAAGAAAAAAAACAGAAATATCTGTTCTTTCAATAGATTTCATTGGCAGTGTCATTTCGACAATAAACTCTGTTAATTTAACAGTTTACGCTGGTTATTTCGAATGAGCAAAAATCTCTGTCATTTCTGCGGCTTTCGCTGTTAGTCTCATCTTAACATTAAATCTGTTAATTTAGCAGTTTGCACTGGTAATTTCAAAAGAACAGAAATTCTTTTCATATTAACAGTTTTGATTGGTATTCTTAGAGTGACAGTAATAATTGTTAATTTAAAAAAACTATGGGTATAATGAAACAATTTTTTTTGTTCATTTGACTACTAAAACGGTCAATTGCGAATCAACAATTTGTGCGCAGTTGATTTAACATCTCGTTGCGATAGGTAACAATTGACGGAAATTTCGGTTGAATTGACCCGTATTTCGGTTAATTTTACCAGTCTTTCTCTCAGTGCTAGATCCGTAGCTTATATTTGCTAAAGCAACGTTTCCAGCATCAAATACACAAAACTCTGAACTCCCTTAATATTTTTGGATTTTTCGTTCGGTGCAAAGATAAAAAAATTTCTTTGGTGTTTCAACTCTAGAGCAAGCAACATATAGCTGGCCATGGAAAAGCATGAACTCTCTAAATTTAATCCTGCAACAGTAAGCGATTGTTCTTGTGCTTTGTTGATTGTAATTGCAAAACCAAGGCGTGCAGGAAACTGCAACCTCTTAAAATTGAATGGCAAATCTGTAGGAATCATTGGGATCCGTGGTATGAGCACATCTTCACCTTTGCTTTTACCGCTGATGATTGTTGCTTCGATTACATTCGGCATTAATTTCTGAACGCAAAGTCTGATTCCATAGCACAATTTTGGTGGGTTTAAATTCCTAAGAAGCATGATTGGTGAGCCAATTTTGAAAGTTAATATATGCGCAGGCATTCCAGCTGGTTCTAAAGAGTTTAGAAATTCAATTGGATAATTCACAATTTGATCTTCATCTGTAATTGTGTCGATCGATTTATATTTCGTCACTTCACCAAGAATGGTTTTGAATGCGATCATTTATTTTGTTAACATGCTCATTTTTGGGAGCTAAGATTGCTCTGCTCGTTCGCATAGCCAATCGTGATTCACTATAAACATAACCAAAAATGATGAAATAAGATTCGTAGACACGTATCGCCAAAATTTCATAATTTCACTCCAAATAAATATGCATACCGTTTTCTGAATTGAGAGTGCTTTGATTCATGTCGAATTAGTTGCAAATTTATTGAATGATGTGACATAAATAAAAGTCAAATAAAAAATACTTGAAACACACTCTACATATTTATAGCAGATTCTTATTTGTATTGAGAAAAAAAAAAAATGAAACGACAAAATCTTGTTAGTGTAACGCCATCTGTTGGAAACAGAACGCAATTTCGTACATATAACATACGGTTTTTCCGTAAAGTGGTATAATCAGTTCTATTGTAATTTTGATAAATTGTTTGCAATTTGGCTTCAAAAAATTAAAAAAAAAAATTTAATTTAAAATTCTTAATTCTGAAATATGAAAAACCTTCGTCTTGATCGAAGGAACCTATAGCGAAAATTTGGTGATAATTGAAGTATGAGAAATAAGTTTCCATAGGAAACATATACATACAGAATTTGATTTTTATATATTCAGATGTAGATAGACTGAAGTTAACAAAATTTTTTTAAGGGCGGCAGATTACTGAACGTCCAAAAGGAATAACAGCCAAACTCAACAATGCAGTCAAACTTTAGGTGTTAAAATAACCAAAGGTTGTAGGGCAGCCATAGTTCTGAAAAATCCCATTTTTTTTTTAATAATGTTTATTTATTTAATATTCATGAGCTTAGATACTAAAATAAACAATAGTTTCAGCTGTCTTGTTCAATATAGTTATACAATGACTCTATACGAGTTCTCATGTACTTCACGGTCTTCATATTGATATAATATAACATTTTATTAATTAATAAAATTTAAATGATTAGCTATTTATGGAAAAAGATAAAATGATAAAATCAGGTAAGGGAAAGTTATGTCGGATGTCCGGCATGAGTTAGTGTTTGTGATTATATATTGTTTAGCCACCAGCATGGCTTTATGATGGCAGATGCTTCTACTTCGTCTCTGACAGAAACGTATGTATCAAAACGTTTGTTTTCTGTGTTAAGTGTTTTTGAGGTCCCTGCTTATACGTTGGCTCTTCTAAAAATATGGTAAATGATCGGTATGTGTTCTTGATTTTGTATAAATCCATTCCTGTAGAGGTAAAGGAATGATTCTGGGGGTGTAAATCCATTTACAGTTAACGAAAAGTATTCTTCGCTTTCGTAAAAGGATGCACTTATCAAGGTGTTATTGGCCTTGTCGAGGCAGCGTATTATGTGTCTTCTTGTCAGATTTATTACATGACAGTCAATTCTTGGTTCTTCCAAACAGAACAGTTTCACATTTGTTGGCGTTTACTTTGAGCTGCCAATCTATTATATATTCTTCAACAGTATTATATTTGATTTGCATATTTGTGTTTATACTAGCAATAGAACTGTCTGAGTGATAAATTACAACATCATCGGCAAAGGCTATAATGTTGTCTATTTTATCCAGCAAGTCTAGTATGTAGATGTTAAAAAGAAGAGGGGCATTTAGAGTACCTTGCTGTAGGCCATTTATTATATTAAATTCTTGTGTACTTTTTATACCGTTTGTATATACCGAAAATTTTCTATTAGAAAGCATATTATAAATTAATATTATTAACTGAAGGGGAAATTTATAACCAATGAGTTTTGTTATAAGTCCTTTTATCCACACTTTATCGAACGCCTTTTCTTGTCCAGGAAGCAAGCTCCTGTGACGTGTTTTTTATTCCAGTTTGTTTCGGAAACGAGAAGGCTGATGGCATGAGTAGTTGAGTGCCCATATTTAAAACCAAATTGTTTGGGGCTTATTAAATCATTGTTTTCAATAATTCTATTGATATTTATATTTATTACTACCTCGAATACTTTACTAATGTTTGGAAGCAAACTGATCGGAGGAAGATTTTTAAGACTGTTTTTGTCTTTGTTCTTTTTTTTGCGGTTTTCCAAATGGGTGGGAAGTATGCATTGTTCAACATATTGTTGAACAGCATACAATATTCTAAAATTATATCTGTTCGAAGATTTTTTAGAATGATATTTTGTGTTTGATCTAAACCTGATGACAGTTTTCCCTTCAAGTTCGCAAATACATCTGAGAGGTCATTAGTAAGAATGAAGAATCTTTCGGTTTGTTCTTCGGTAAGGTTATTTGCCCTTTGTTCTGCGCTAAATGTTGTTTTGGTTACCTCGATGCTATCAAACAAAGTTTTAGTCTTTAAAAACTCATTGAAGCATTCTTCAACCTGTGAATGGATTAGATTGTCAGGATTGTTTTGTTTTAAAGAGTGAATTGATTCAAGATGAACGCCAATTATATCAACTATATCTTTGTTATTTTCGATAATGTAGCTGTTAGTTGTGAGGTTCTTCTCAATTAAGTTACAATCTAGTCCCGCTTCTTGTATGAGTGGGGATGGAGTAAAAGGAATACAAAGGTGACTGATGGTCTCACTCTGATTTGGAAGAAATGATTTTTTAATAGAAGACATTCTAGAGGGATCGCCAATCGTGATATAAGACAGTTTCAGTTCCAGTTGCTTATTTATATGTATTTTGATGTTGTCCAGAATTAGCGTCTTTATTAGTTTTAGTTTAGCTTTTTCTTGTTGTATAGCACTATAAGAGCAATGTACTTGTAGGCGGTTATAATTTTTTATAATGCTAAGGGTTCTACTTTTTTCTAAAAGTAGAGATTTTAAAATGGGTATGTTTGCGAGTGTGTTAGTGATGCTGCCAGATCTTCTTTTTGGCACATTCTTTTCTATGGTGGTTAGAATTATTTTGTTTAGTTTGCCTAAGTGATGGTCGATTTCAACATTTTTCAAGTTCCTATTGTCTGGTGTCCGAGCTTGGTTTTGCAGTTGTGAACATAGTGTGTTTTTAAATTTTCTCCAGTTAGTTTTTTTATAATCCAACGTTTTTATAACGGAGTTATCCAGCAATGTAAAGAAGCTCGTAATGTCTCTGCGAGCAATAATTTCTATGGCGTTATGGTCGCTGTCATAGTTAAAGCATCTTAGCCAGTGTCGTTTTGTATGTCTAATCTGTTATCGGCAATAAAGATGTCTAAAAACGAGTTAGATCGAAAGTATGAAGGAGATACGCAAGCGTACAGGTTGCATCGGTATTTTATCTCATTTGACATAAGCCAATTTCTAAGTGCTTTGCCTTTAGGATTTTCTTGTGCATTTCCCCAGTCCGTATGCTTACTATTCAGGTCCACTGCTAGTATGTAGTAATGATTAGCGTGTTCAAGATTTAGAGCTTCGAAAACTGTATTTAGTTCCGTTTTAAATGCGTCGTTATTATTCCCCGCCGGATAATATGCTGCTATTATATACAAAATGTTATTTGGAGGCATGTGTATTTTAATTATGCAAGTTTCCAAGACTGTTAACCTATCAATTTTATGATTAAAAACTTTGGTAAACTTTATGTTATCTTTGATAAGTATCGCTGTTCCACCACCTCCTGCCTGCCGACCTATCTTTCCTTGTTAGGTTGTACCCAAGAAACTTTAGTTTGTGTTTCGGGTTTATCTTAGTTTCATTGAGTAATAATATATCTGAATTTCTCTCCTTTAAAAATTTACTTAAGTCTAGGCTTCTGCTTAAATTTATAAGGGAGTTAACATTAAGAGAAATAATGTTTAAATTATATTTATTCATCGTTTGTAAGGACCTAACGCTCATACAGAGTCCATTAAGCCACAAATTGCATCGACTCTGGCAGTCTGCAATTCTAGTTGTTTCTGAAGGTTTGTAATTTGTTTACTTAGAGATAATATTGTATTTTTTAGTTCTACTAGAAAAGAGTTTTGTAGGTTTTGGTTATTGGTAGTGTCAAAATTGACCTGCGCTACTCTAGCTGCGTTTGCATAGCTTATATTAGGATTAGTAAAATTAGAGTTGGTTGTGTGGGTAGCTTTAGCCGTAGCTAAACTTTGTTTTCTCAATCTGATTCTCCTTTAATTCATTCACGTTGCTGTCGGCGCTTACTTGAACCATGAATATAGGTAGCGTTATCTTTTTCTCTGCCGATTTTTTGGTAGTAAATTGACTTACTTTAAGTATTTTAAGGTTATCATTTTGATATTGACAAGGCTCATTAAAAATTTCTTCACATTTGGTATTGCCATTCAAGCCTTTCAGCAAGTATGTTTTAGTTTTTAAACATTTGGGTGTGTATGAATAGTATTTCACATTGGCTTTTTCAAGATATCCGCGAAATCTTTTTTAGTCTTCGAGATTTTTTAAGTAAATCGATATTTTATTTTGGTTGTGTTTTTTTATTTTAAAATTTGTTATCTTTAAACCATCTTTGATCAGCTCAATGATTTGTTTTGATTCTACATCAAATGTATTAATAGGTGGAATGTTTTTAATATTGCCTTTGTTTTTTGAATTTGTAATTGTTTTTGCTTCATTTTTGTTATTTACACTTACAGGCGCAGCTTCGGCTGCTGCTGCGCTAGTTAATGGGTTACAGTCGTTGTTTTGAGTATCAGCTCGTGTTTCTTCGCTGTTTTTGTTTAATTTGGTCGTAAACACATATTGTTGAAATTTTTTGAATGCATCATTACACTCTTCCAGATCTTCATCTAGTATTGCATAGTAATTGTTTTTGCAACTTTTTGACATCGTGTTTTCTGTCACGCTATCATTTCTTCTTTTTCTTAATAAGTCATTATTTGCAGTATTTATTATTTTATTTAGCAAAGAGTCTAGCGCATTGCGCTCGCACATAATTACATCTCACTATTTCCGCCGGTTTTAAACCACTATTGCAACATTTGAAACAATGATTACGATATTAAATAATTAAATTTTTTATTTTTGCACAAGGCAACGAGAAGAACTATATCCGAATACGTACGCTACGTACCCAACAAACATTTAGGTTAGAAAACGATTAGAAGACGAATCGAATTTTAATGTATTTCTCTAAGGTAGAAGGTTAGAGCACGATTTGCGAAACTGTCGCGAATTATAGCATTCTCGACAAAAAGGGGACTTCGTTCTCGATATCGAGAAAAGGGTTAGAATTCTAATCGAATTCTAACGTCAAATTCTAATGAGTTTCTAATGAGAATTTTGAAGTGATGCGCAATTAAGTTCAATTATTTAAAATCAGCGAAATTTTCATTGTTTCATTATATCAAATACGTTTATTTGGTTATAATCTTATGTATTAAGAATGAACATATTTCAAAGGCTTTTTCTATTATAATAAATTAAACCCGTACCTAAAGATTGAGGTACGGACGAGAAAGCGTTTTCTTCATGCCATTCAAATAGCACTTCAATAATCTGCTCGCTTTCCTTTTTTAACCTTTTTTGAATCGTTTTCCCTTACTAGTATTTATTATTATAAATAAAAAACTTATTTCGCAACTTGTAATATTTCCGCTATTTTTATTTTGTTTGTATAACACTAAGAATGAGTGATCATGTCGTGCAAATAATCGATAACTGTGACAATAATCATAACATCGCATTTCTAGTAGTATTCGAATCGTTTCACAGTCGAATTCTAACCTAGTTCTCTAACCTAGTTTTCGATTCGAATTGCATTAGAGAACTACATTAGAATTCTAATGGAAAATTACAATATTTCTCTAACGTTAGAAACTGTGTTTGCTGGGTAGTCACGATCAAACTCCTCTGAAAAATCCCATTTGTAGGGAAGGTGCCACGTCCCTTTTTTCCCAATTTCACATTTTCTTGGTGGTGTTAGGGATTACTTGGCTTCCATTCTGGATTTTTAAATTGGCTTAAGTCGTACTTATGTCATAGACCATGCATGGTTATGGTTGATAATGCCTCCTCTTATGCGTATATTGCGACATCGGGTGTCCCACAAGGTAGCATTCTTGCTCCACTGCTCTTTGTGTTGTTTATCAATTATATTTCCTCATGCTTTAAGTTCTGTTACTTTTTGCTATATGCCGATGACTTGAAGATATTTTCCAGAGCTATAATCTAACTGACATGGCTAAAATTCAATTAGACCTTAATAATTTATACTTGTGGTGCCTTAAGTCGCACCCTTCGCTTAATATCAGCAAATGTTTTCATGTTTCTTTTTCAAAATCTGCTAACCTTTTAGCCTTCTTGCAGTATTTCAGCTCATACTTTGCAGATATCCAGTGAAATGAAGGATCTTTCAACAGCCACATTGATTTTATAGTATCGAAGTCATATGCTATGTTAGGTGTTCTTAGTAGAAATAGTTCTGAGTTCTCAAATCCCTGTACCTTAAAATAGCTTTACACCACTTTTGTGCGTCCCCATCTGGAGTATGCAGCCTTTATATAGCGTCCATTCCATCAATTTAGGATAGACAGGATAGAGCGTTTTCAAAAAGTTTTTCTTAAATACGCTTTGCTTTGCCTTCGCTTCTCGGACCCAGTTCATTCCTACAGGCCTCGTTTATTTTTAACAAGTCTCAAATCTTTAGAAAAAATTATTTTTTGTTGCGAAAACTTTTAGACAAACTATCTTCGGAATGCCCCTTTGTCAAGGGCTCTTAATGAATTCAATAGAATCTTTAATTCTACCGATATTGATTTTTCGGTCTCGAAATCATGCTTTGTGTATACTTTAAATTTAATATAACCTATTAAGTCGCTTAAATTTTAATTTTCTCATAGTCTGTAAGAATATTTGTTATGTTCGTAGCATATATGTAATAATCCTATATTGCTATAAAAAGCTAAGTACATTCCCAAACATCAGAGTGCCGATATATTGCTGTTTAAACGTTTTTGTTTTTGTATTCAATAATCGAATGTACCTAAATTTAAATTTTTTCTTGTCACACTTATGCTGCTACAATCACAAAAATTGTATAGGCTGTCTTGATTTGATTTCGAATTCAAAATACATTGCGAGCATTTTCTATTAGCAATATAGGAGTATTACATATATGGTTCGTAGACTAATTCAAATAAATAAATAAATATGTAGAGTGATAAGAAGTTCCGTTATATCCCCATTTAACTAAGAGAGTTAGACCTTGCTGTACCTGGTCTATGTTTCGCTCTAAAAACTACTTTCCGCTTGCAGAATTTTCTTCACCGTATGATTAAGAATTAATGCAGATTTATTTCAGCTTTTCGGTTTGTGATCTTAATTCTCTCTGGATAGCACTGTTTTTTAGTTAAGATGAGTATGTTGTACGGTGGGTAGATATTTGCGTTAAGAATAATTTGATAAATGCGCGTCAACGTATTAGGACAACGCTTCATCGCTGGGTGGATCAGCTAAAGGGTTAATAATTTTTTTTATTTCGTTAGCCTTTTCAAGTAAAGATTCAGCAAGTTCTTTAACCACGTTTCCAGCATCTTGCAGTCCAGAAGCATTTAGGCTCATTCTGTTAAAAAAGCAAGCTCTGCGTAGTATAAGTACTTACCAAATGTGCTACCCTCTTTCGTTTCGCTAACTCCGAGAGATCATTAAAGCTTTTCCTAGGCCTATCTGGGTATTTCGGAACTGGCTGCTCTGGAAGATCCAATCTTCTTCAAGCCATGAAGAAAACTTTGCAAGAAAATTCTCCTTGGTCTAATTCAATTGAATCCATATCATACAAAGCTTTGATAAAAATTCTAACTTTACTGCAGAATTCATCATACAATCCCTCGTTTCTAGTTATTCCCTCTCTGAAACCTAAAACAGTACACACGTGGTCTAAAACGAGTTTGTCCTTTTGCTTTAGGCCACGTTCTGCAACCCACACCTCATACAATTCCCTCTTTGTTATGGTCATTATATCAAAACGGGGGCCTACGCGGGTGAAGAATCATTTGATGTATTTGTAACAATATTGAGTTATTGTAAAAATTCAAAAATTTTTGTGGTTTAGCGTGGTTCAAACTTTTGGCAGGCTTTTATTGTCGCGGTTTTATATAATTTCAGCCCAAAAATAACACATATTAAGAAACTCATAATTTAGTAAAAAATACTCAACCAAAAAACTGTTCAACCCTTGCAAATTAATATATTTACATACGTGTAGATTTTAAATAACCTAAAAATAGTTTAGCTTTTATTTCACCTCAAATTTTTATTAATTTTAAACCACTCGTTATTTCACTTCAGTAAATTTCACTACTTAGCTCGTCGTCAACAACTCACAATTTGACGGCAGGTTATGCAATGAAGAACAATAATTATAAGAAATGATAATTACCGTTATATACTATGGACATTTTAAAAACAAACTGCATTCAAATTAAAAAAAAAGCTCGCTTGTTGTGGCGTCTTTCTCGACACGTGCTTCATTGGGGCACCTTCTCATGTGCGGACTCCGGGGTGCTTCTCTGTTGTAGGCATCGAAGGTACCATTTCACAACTGTTCTGCTTAGCCCTAGTTGCACTGCATTTTTTAATCCATGTGGCTCCGTTCTGCTCATCTTTTCTCCTGCCTCTGTATTCCCCGAATTTTTTGTCCCTGGTTTTGGCCCCCTACTATTACTGCCTCGCTTTTCATTGAAGGATGAGCTACATTTGCTGTTTCGTGCGTTTTCCATTCTCCCGCCGTTCATTTTTCCCACTCGAACACTAGTGGGTCTACTTTGCTGGTCGTCGCATAAGGAATAGCTAAGCAACACCAAAACTTAGAAAAAAAGTTTTTCAATTAGAAAAAAGTTTTTCTACGAGGGTTCTCCTCTCGGCAGTCGTATGTAAAACACTTCGAGTGTATTTTTGCCATGAAAAACTTCTCAGTGAAAAAGCTGCCTTGTAGATGCCGTAAGGAGTAGGATTAAAACTATAGGTTCCCGTTCAGCCAATTTGTATGAATAATTAAAAGGGCGCAGGACGCAAATCGGAAGAGAAGGTCGGCATAAATCTACCCAAGTATTTATTTATATTGTAAGCCTTCCGTTAACGTACATATTTAATTGTGTTTGAACCGTGAAAAATGCAAAATTATTTATTAGCTCCAAGGGGTGTGATCGGAAGGAGTCCCCCATATCTTTCTGAAAGGTTGGTTGCAAATTTTCAAATCTCAGCAACCAAGCTTATTTTTCTCAAATTGACATCTCTTTTCTAGGATTTGCCGATATGTACATCTGTGTTATTCCATTCTTAAAAACATGTTTTATATTTTTACTTACAGGTATAATCATGTCGACCTTGAAACTATTAAAATCAAACTTAAATGTTTGTTCCAAAGTAATTTCTTTAATAACTTTCAAGTTATTTGTCCGAAAATGCTGACATTTTATTCCTCGCTCATGACTGCTTATTTCAGTGAAAGTGATTGGCATATGATTTTGGAGGAATATCTAACGGACTTAAAATCTGTGTTTTGCTGCGAAACTCTTAATTCTAAAGTATATGATTATAAAGCTATCTTCAATGCATATTTTGATTGCTGGAGGTTTATATTAAACAAATATAGTGATGGGAACACAAAGCAAAACCCAACATATTTATTGGAACTCGTACACACAACTATAATTGATCCCATTAAATGGTTAATATCAGCGAATAAGAAAGAGGCATCTAAAATTTATTTTGACGCAACCATTCAAATGATATTGGAGTGGAAAAATAATATGCGAGTTGGGCGCAAGGAAATGTTTTACAAACAGCTTTTAAAAAATTTTTGGGAATCCATATTTGATTTGCTTACAAAACAAATGCACGATACGGAACGTTTGCCGGATGAAGTTATTGAACTTATCAAATGCTTGGTACTACTAAATCGTGGAATCGTTGTTGGAAATTCGGTTTCTAATCAGCCTTGTGATATAACTGACAGTGCCAATGAGGAAAGAATGAAGCAGATTGTTTTACAATTCTCACGATGCTGTTTAAATAAGATTGCCGATGGTAAAAGTCAAAATTGTATAAAGCACATACATTCATATATGGACATATTCGCTGAACCTGGTTTCTATAAAACTATGACAAACCACTCCGACTTAAAGCTGTCAATTAAAATTTTTGTAGACCTGACTTCCTCACTGGCTAAAGAGTTTTACTTTGATATGACCGAAATAATTTTCAAATTACTACATTTTGTTAATCATGATGAAGAATATGAATTTATCAAGACTAATCTGTTTTCTGTAAGTACGATTTTCAATTTTCCAGCATTTAATAATTGCTTTAATTTTAGGTACAACCTCTAGATATGCAAATTTTAATACTGGAAAACTTATTGTCTAATGCGTTAATAAGCGGAAAGCAAAAAAAAATATTACTGTCCGGGCCTGAGGCTACGATCTTTATAAGAAATATTACCAAACAATCATTACTGAAAGGATCAATCACTACAAGTGCTTGGTTTGAACGGTTATTTGTACAAGACGAAGATGGCAATTTTTTTGTGGAAGAAGCTACAGTTGATGCTTTGTTAAATGACTTGTGCGAACCTCTTCAAAAAGAAACAATTGGCGAACTGAACGACTTATGCGGGACGGTTCTTTCCCAAGTATTGCCTTTTATTTTCAATCAAAAAAAATTATTTCATAAAACCAAAGCCAAAATGATATCAACGATTTTTCAAGTATTAATGGCAAATATAACTAATAATTTTCTGACAGAATGTACATTTCTTAAGCTTTCATCGTGCTGGACAAATGTGTTGTCCAATGAAAATATCTCCACTGAAGAAACAACATTATATTGCACCAATTTGGTTAAGCATATGTTGGAAAATAAAACATTGACTATACCTATGGTCCGTAAATGCGCAGATGTTATCATGCGATACATAATGGGTGCTGTCAAAAACAGTTCCAAGACTGAATTTGGTTCAACAGAACTCAATAACTTAATCGTCAGCTTTCTATCGTCAAGCGATCTATCACCACTTTTGGAACAGTTGTATGAATATTGTTTGGTGCTCGAAGTTATTAGTGGCATGGTGTCTACTAAGAAACAGTTCAATTACAAATATTTATTAGACTATGAGTTGGACACAATTTTTCAACGATCACTCCTTAATCTTTTCATAATTAAACAACTAAATGATTCAGACGAATTGAATGCATTGAAGGACAGCTTGTCGACTAACGAATTAAATATATTTAATAGTAATATTTGCATAGAGCTGCAGAAATGTATGGCTGTGTTATCTGCAGGAGAAAGCGTACTAAAAATCAAGGAAAAGGTATGTATATGTGAAATTTCAAACTTGAAAATGTGGAAGGTTATGTTGCACTGGCTGGTCAATAAAGACTTCACGTGCTCAACCGTTACTTCCTGCAGCTAGCTTTCCTACACCTGCCAATACCGGCGAGGACCTTATTAGCGTGTTATGCCAGAAGCCAGTGTCCAGTTAGTATGCCCATCGTAAGCCCTAACTTTTTTCCTCTTCAGAAATATGAGCCACTTTGTGTAATATCGTAGGCTTTTCACAAGATCTTAGACATTTTGCAGCCCGCGCTTTTGTCCACGCCTTTCCTGCTTGATGGATCATATGCAATTTCTGTATCTTTCGATTTCTCGATTCAGCGAGTGTTGCACCCTCCCTTGACAACTCAGCGGCCTTTTCATTTCATTCTATTCCTTTATGACCGAGAACCCAGTATAGATTAATGGGCCGGCATGAGCGAAGTTTTTCCAATTCTTCTTTGCATTCCAGAACAGTTCTTGTTGTTGTTGTTGTAGTTGTAGCAATGCTCGCCCCACCTAATAGCCGCGACCGATCACAAATTGTCATCAATATCCTCTAACGGGAGTCCAAGGAAACTTGCCGTTTCAACAGGGGTGGACCATAAGGAAAGGGGTGTTAGAGGCGTTGGTTCCACATTACAATTAAAGAGATGGTTGGTGTCATGTGGGGACACATTGCAAGCGGGGCATACATTTTGTATGTCGGGGTTGATTCTGGATAGGTAAGAGTTTAACCTGTTACAGTATCCAGAACGAAGTTGAGCAAGAGTGACACGCGTTTCCCTGGGGAGTATGCGTTCCTCTTCTGCGAGTTCTGGATATTTTTCTTCAAGTACTGAATTCACCGGGCAATTCCCGACATAAAGGTCCGACGCCTGTCTATGGAGTTCACCAGGACCTGCTTGTGTTTTTTCGCTTCATACGGCTGGGTTCTCAGGTGCCGTATTTCCTCAAAATGCTCACGGAGATGACTCCTTAGGCCCCTAGGCGGTGCTGGTTCGTCAATCAGATGTCTGTTGGGATGCCCAGGTTTCTGGGTATTCAACAGAAACTGTTTGGTCAGCATCTCATTTCTCTCCCTGATGGGGAGTATTCCCGCCTCATTATGCAGATGGTGTTCTGGGGACATAAGAAGACAGCCCGTGGCGATTCTGAGAGCAGTATTTTGGCAGGCCTGTAGTTTCTTCCAGTGGGTGGTTTTTAGGCTTGGCGACCATATGGGTGACGCGTAGCACGTAATCGGCTGGCTAATTGCTTTGTATGTGGTCAAGAGCGTTTCTTTATCTTTTCCCCAGGTACTGCCAGCAAGGGATTTGAGGATTTTATTACGGCTCTGAATTATTGGAACAATTGCGGTTGCGTGCGCACCAAAATGTAGATCCTGATCAAACGTCACACCCAAGATTTTGGGGTGTAGGACAGTCGGTAGCGTAGTGCCATCGACGTGGATGTTCAATATGGTCGACATTTGGGGCGTCCATGTTGTAAATCAGGTCGCGGAAGATTTAGTCGGTGACAATGCCAGGTTTCGCGAGGCGAAAAAACTGGAGAGATCAGGGAGATAGCCGTTTATTTTATTGCATAGCTCATCGATCTCTGGGCCTGGGCCTGTGGCCATTATTGTGCAGTCATCGGCGCAGGAAACGATTGTGACTCCTTCCGGTGGTGAAGGTAGCTTAGATATGTAGAAATTAAACAAAAGCGGGGATAGGACACCACCCTGTGGCACCCCTTGTTTAATTCTCCTTTGTTTTGATGTTTCGTTTCTGAATTGCACCGATGCCTGCCGACCACCCAGATAATTTGCGGTCCACCTTTTAAGACATGGGGGAAGGGTAGACTCTTCCAGGTCTTGCAGTAACGAGCCATGGTTGACCGTATCAAAAGCTTTTGATAGGTCTAACGCTACGAGTACTGTTCTATGGTGGGGATATTGATTCAAACCGCAATTTATCTGGGTGCTAATGACATTTAGCGCGGAGGTAGTGCTATGGAGTTTTCTGAAGCCATGCTGATGAGGGGCTAGCTGCAAATGTGCTTGGAAATAAGGGAGCAAAATGGCTTCAAGCGTCATTGCCACTGGCGATAGGAGAGATATCGGACGATATGACTCATCTACGTTAGCTGGTTTCCCAGGCTTTAGTAGCGGGACCACCTTGGCCATTTTCCATTTCTCGGGTATGACAAAGGTGGAAAGAGACAGGTTGAAGACATGCGCTAAATATTTGAAACCCTCTTTCCCTAGGTTTTTAAGCATCGGCATGGCTATGCCGTCTGGGCCCACTGCTTTGGATGGTTTAGCGCGACCAATGACGTCCTCAACCTCTCTAGCGGTGATGGTAATTGGTGACGCGCTGAGTTTGTGTTTATGTGCGTGTCTATTAGCTCTCCGTCTATCTTTGTCGACCGTAGGATGCATTATATATTGGCGGCAGAAAGCGCTCGCGCATTTTTTCGCATCCGACAGCACCTTATCACCAAAGGCGATAGAAACTTTGTCTTTGTGCTTAGTCGGATTCGATAGGGACTTTACGGTGGACCAAAGTTTACCTACACCGGTAGAGAGGTTACAACCTCTTAGGTGCTCTTCCCATTTCGCCCGCTTGTGTTCGTCCACAAGCAATCTGAAGCGTTGGTTTATATCCCTTATTTGGGGGTCGCCTGAATCAAGCTGTCTTATAAGGTCGCGTTCCCTCGCTAAGCTCGCGGCCTCCGCCGGGAAGTGGGGCCGGATTTCGGGAATTCTCCCGGCGGGAATGAAATGTGCCGAGGCGGATTCAATGACCTTACGGAAGGCACGCTCCCCTTGGCGGGCATCAGTCGGGATATGGAGGGCAGCAAAGCTGCTGTCTGTTGCAGATTTATATTCTTCCCACTTTCCTTTTTTGAAGTTTATGAAAATGCGTTTTTCGGTGACGATGAAGTCGGCGGTACGCTCGAACGAAATAAGTATGGGCAGGTGGTCGGATGCCAATGTTACCATCGGCTGCCAGTTGACGCAGTTTACGAGTTCTGCGCTCACGATTGAGATATCTGGCGAGCTATGACAGCTTCCTACCATACGTGTGGGGGCGTCTCCGTTTATTGTGCAGAACGTCGTTTCGTCTATTTGATCCGCCAACATCTCACCCCTACTGTCCGCCCGCAAGTTTGAATGCCATAGGTCGTGATGGGCATTGAAATCGCCTAAGATAATGCGATTGTTGCCAGTGAGTAAGGCCTCGATATTAGGGCGGTATCCACTGGGGCAACAGGTGAAAGGAGGGATGTAGATGTTGATGATTTCTAGATTTGCATCGCCTGACCGGACAGATAGGCCTTGACGTTCTAAGACATTGTCCCTGCGGTCGATGCCAGGATCAAATATATAATATTGCACAGAGTGGTGTATAATAAACGCGAGGCCGCCTCCATTTCCGCTCTCGCGGTCTTTTCTGTGGACATTATAACCAGAGCAGGTCTGCAATGCAGATCTTGCTGTGAGTTTAGTCTCTTGAATCGCAGCAATGCGGATGTTGTGCCGCTTCATGAAATCGACTATCTCCGTAATCTTCCCAGTTAGTCCATTACAGTTGAACTGCAGAATTCTGAAGTGCATGAGGGGTGACGCCGCCACTCTAGGGGTAAGTGACGGGTGACTACGCCTAGGTTGTGGAAGGCCAGGACGCAATTGCTGTTGAGGTCTTGGGACTGGGCGCTCTTGGGCAAGCATTGGGGTACCCGGATGATTTGGGTTTGCGACCTGGCAACATGGCGCGATGAAACCCGTCGAGGGGTTGCCGTCGCGGAGACCAGAACATCTAGGAAAGTGGCACCACCCAAGGCAGGAGCTGCATTGAGCGGATGTCGCAAACCTATATATTCTGTGCTGGCAGACGGTGCAAACGGAGGCAGGGACTAAGAGTCTGTTTCCCTGACCTGCACGATTGCTGCCAGAAAAGAGGGGGGAAGAAGAAAACGGGGCAGGGGCTGATGCTCAGCATTGCTACCAGCTCTACTACGAAGGTAGTAGTTATGAGTGGTATCAGCTGTTTGAGTTGTTGGCGCCGTGGGGTGCGAGCAGCAGCGGGTACTTGTTGTGGCTTGCTGAGCAGCGAAGCTGCTGGAAGGTAATGGGGATACGCTTAGGCGTAGACTACGGGACGCACTTGGGCGTGAGCAGCAAGGAGCCACAAAATATTTATAAAAGTTACGTGGACGTCGGGTTTTGGGATCAAGCCCAGAACAACCTGTCCGATGCAACCATCCCTTGCACGAGACACACTGAACAGAGTATGACCGTCCTAAAAATATTCTTTTCTGGCAAATGCAGCAAAACCATTTCTCAGGACCGAGGTCAGGAGACGGACCCGGATTGGGTTCGATACCTTCCCGGAGTAAGAGAATATGTAGCAGTCCTGCTGCAAGGAGCTGCTGGGAGGATGACAATTTGTGGGAGGGACGAAACAAATTAAATGGGGTCACACTGAAATGACAGTCCTTGGTCGGGAAAAATCCCGAGTCGATCCGGTACATAGAACCGACTGCCTTGGGAAGCGCAGAACAGTTCTTAATGAAGGACTGTGTGAGATTATTTCCTTAATCGCCGTCTGATTATCAATATATATATTGAAGCGCATGCAGCTTAAGCACACTTCGTCCAGAATTTCTGTTGCTTTCTTCACGGCTATAATATCTGCCTGAAAGACGCTGCAGTAATCTGGCTGCCTGTCAGATCTACTTATATATGGGTCGACGCAGTAAACAGTATGCTCTGCCATTTCTACACCCCGGCACCAACCCTCCGGCTCAATTGTGACCCCAACATCTTTTTCTAAGCTCAGATCATGACTTAGCAATCATGGCCTACGGCCGATGCTGTCGATCGGAAAATTGCTTCCTTTGCCGAGTGCCTGTCTTCGTCGTCATCATAATGTTTTATTATTTTTACCACGCATAGTGGATGGACAACATATATTTTTACACATGAAAATTGTATATAAAAGCTGGAATTTGGAATTTAATGTTAAATGTTTTGTAACAGTGACAGTGAAAATAGTGTGTTAAGTTATTGTTATTCACCTGAAAATAATGTTCAAGAAACAAGTGAAGATGAATCGCGAACCAGTGGTAATCGACGATGTGTCGCCGGTATTGACAGAAAACGAGGAGGAAGCGATATTAGAACAAATTGTAACGAAGCTTTTCCTTGCCCCGGTACTTCTTCAGTAACTGCTGGGGTATACTCGCCGTGTCCAAGGTTCGTTTACAATGAATTTGTATTTCGGGGCACCTTGCAAATCGTTTTCATATAAATTCACTTTATTGGTAAATTCCCTAAAACTATAATATAAAATGTATAAAATGTGTATCTATAATTCACTTAATTTCATTGCTTGCTTTATAATTCGTGATGGGCTAGCGGTCCCTCGTGTCCCGTTAGGAACGTTCTGTTAGGGCGCCGTACTGGTCGCCGTCTAGGTATGTGTGAATGTGTCTCGGTGACGCCTTGCGCCGGCGTGTTCCTATTATGGTTAGTGGCAGTGCTAAGCCTGCTGCGGCCAGCGTCGTATGCCTGCGTATCTCTGCTGCGGCCAACGTCGTATGTACGCGTAGTTCTGCTGCTGCCAACGTCGTGCGTATTCGTAGCTCTGCCAGCGTCGTATTTATGGGTGGCTCTGCTGCCAACGTCGTGTGTATGCGTGACTCTGCTGTGGCCAACGTCGTATATCTGCGTAGCTCTGCTGCGGCCAACGTCGTATGTAAGCGTGACTCTGCTGTGGCCAACGTCGTGTGTATGCGCAACACTGCTGTCGCCGTGTGTATGCGTGACTCTGCCGCCGAGGCTTATGGGGGTGGCGCGCGGGCTCGTGACGTTGTGGGCCTTCGCTTAGCGGGGAGCGAGCGTAGTTTAAGGCGTTGTAGAGCGGTCAAAACCAGCTTACCCACAATCCTCAACCCACGGCTCTCTCCTATGACGGGAACTGTCTTGCGATGGTCAAAACCGATACGCCTTTCAGATGCCCTTCAATTGCTGCTCAGGTGACAGTCGCAACTTTGCGCCCCGTTAGGTGAGATCCGTTAGCCTCGGTACAGTCACGTTGTTGCGTTTCACCTCGACTCCTACTGCGGTTGCCGACGTACTTCTGCCGCGGATGACGTTTGGCTGAGCGCGGGATCACGATGCTGTGGCGGGCGTTTGCTTGCGAGGGAGCAAGCGTGATCTAAAGCGTTGTAGAGCGGTCAAAACCTGCTTACCCACAATCTTCAGTCCACGACTTTCTCCTATGAAACGCACTGGCTTGCAATGGTCAAAACCGATATGCCTTCCAGAGCGCTCCAATAGTAGCTCCGGTCGCAACCACAACCGCGTGCTGACTGACTCCTGTCTTCTCGTGTTGCCCTTTTTATAGCCAATGCTCTTGATGTTGCTAGCATAGTTCGTTGCGTTGCCATGGTTACGGTGTTGCTGTGGCGTGTTGCGGCAACTTGTTGCGCTAGTGATGTTTCTGACACTTGTTTGTGTCCCGTGTTTTGTTGGCAATGTTGCTAATCGTGTTTTTATGATGTTTCAGAGACTTGTTTGTGTCTCGTGTTGTCTGTAGTACTGCTCCTGTGTTATGGGGCGGTGGTTTTGTGTGGGCCAAATTAATGGATTATATTTGGTCCTCACACTCCCCCCCCCCCCCCCCCCCCCCCCCCCCCCCCACTTCGGCGATTTAAACCCCCGTGTCTGCTACTTGAATCGTTACCTTCCTTCTGTTCATCGTGATTTTGTACCTATCGGTTCGGAATTTCACCCGGGGGTTGCCAGTATGATGCGCTTACCAAACAGGTCCGTATTCCTCAGCCATCGGTGTATGCGCCGATGGTTTTCATCCTCCCCTTATCCTTCTGGGTGAATTTCCAAATTACGAATGGGCTTAATGTTGTACCCTGTTGCCCGTACATGATCTCCAGTTCCTTCGCCCACGCGTCGATTACCGTGTCGGTGAGCCAGCGGCTTCCCTCGAGGGAACGGAAATCGGTCGCGTAGAGTGCGATACCTCGTGGTCCCAGTGGGAAACTTATCTCCGGCCCTTCCTTCTCCTGCGCTAAGAGCTCATCGTCCGATGATAGCTCGATCGTGTTGGCCTGTTTTATTGGGCTATGTGGCCGGTTGGCATTGCCCTTGCCAATTGTGGCGGCCTGGTCTACCCGTACCCTTCCCAGGATGTTGGTTGTTGTCGGTGGTCCGGTTGTTGGCATGTCGGCCTCGACCGAGGCAACCTCCCGTACTGCTGCGAGTGTGGCGTTCGCAAACGAAGCAATTGCGCGTCTGGCTATGGATCCGGCGATAGCTGTGTTCGCCGTGACTATGCGTGCTGTCTGCGCGTACGAGACGGAAGCGCGTCGGGCGTTTGCTACGATGGTGGCTGCGTTTGCCGCAGCTATACGAACGGCGTATACGGCTGCCTTGGGATCACTGTCGGCGTCCTGAGCGGTTGCGCGTGCTGCGGGGCGCATATCGTCGGCGGTGGCGTTCGGGGCGTCTGCGTGTGCCTGCATACCGGCGGCGCTGTGGTAGGCAGCGATCGCTGCTCGGTCTTGTTCCGTAGTACGCGTGCCGTTGGCGTCGGTGTTCGCAGCATTTGGTGGTGTAATGGTGCGTGCGACGTCAACGTACGTATTTGCGCGAGTAGTTGCACGCATGTTGTTGACGTCGCCGCCTGTAGTTTTCAGTGGTGTGATGTTGCGTGTGACGTCAGCGTACGAGTTTGCGTGCGTAGGTCCACGCGCGTTGCTGACGTCGGCGCCAGTAGCTCCTTCCAGCAGCAGGACCCTAGGGCGTTTTGCTTCCTCCTCCTCGTAGCGCTGGCGCATACGCTTGGCGCTGTTGGATAATTTGGCGTTATAACCTTCCATTGTAGATTGTTGGTTTGTCAAGAAATTCGTAGCAAAAGAACGTGTTGTCACCTCGGTGGTGTGCGATAGAATGACCGGTGCTTGCTTATCCTCCCATCCTTGACATTAATTACTATATGTTTGTTTTCCCCTGAATTTATTTTAATTTCGATTGTGTTTATTATTTCCTGGTTTCGTGGTCTCTCCGGTCTCCGATGAATGGTATGCCTTTAGTTCGGCAATGCTTGCCGTCTTCTCCTTCCCGCTATCTATTTTCCTTAGTTTGACAATTACTGGGGAGACATACCCCAGGATTTGGTAAGGGCCATCATACTTGGGTGCCAATTTCGCTGCAAATCCCTCCGCAGCCTTTGACAAGTGGTGCTCCTTGGCAAGGACCAACTCGCCGGTCCATTTTCTCCGCCGTAGGTTGTAAAGACGTGCTTGATCTACTGCTGCCCGCTTCATATTCTGCCTCACTATTCTGAAGGCCTCCTGCATTCTGTTGGATTTCTCCTCGGCCGTAGCGAGCTGCACCCGTCCCAACGTTGACTTCATCGAATAGGGCTCCTGGCAGTCGTGGCTCTTGTCCTTGCACGAGGAAAGTTGGGCTGTAGCCTGTAGAAGCGTTGACACTACTATTTATCGCTAGCCCAATTTCCGGGAGGAGGTCGTCCCATCGCTTATGTTTTGAGTTGGTGAGCTGCGCTATGATCCGTTTGATGGTCCTGTTTGCTCGTTCTGTTGGGTTTTCTTGGGGAGTATAGGGTGCGGTGTATTGTTGTCGTACGCCAACTTCCTTAAGGTAGCGCCGCCAGAGCGTGCTACAGAACTGTGCGCCGTTGTCGGATATGAGTACTTTGGGGACGCCAAACCTTGCGAGTATCCGTTCCCTGAAAGCTCGGCGAAGGCCGTCTGCGGTAGCACGCCTCATGGGGATCAATTCCACCCACTTGCTGAATCGGTCGAAAAATACCAGTAACATGGTGTTTCCGTGTGTAGACCGTGGTAGGGGTCCAACGAAGTCGACGCAGAACGTGGCAAATGGTTCCTGGGCTACCTGTGAGAGCATCTTTCCGGCTGGCTTTTGTTGTGTTTCCTTGTATTTCTGGCAGGATTCGCATTGACGTACATACCGGCTGATGTCACGGAACATACCGGGCCAATAATATCGGTTGGCGACTCGTGCTACTGTCCGGCGGATACCCATGTGTCCAACGAAGTCGACGCAGAACGTGGCAAATGGTTCCTGGGCTACCTGTGAGAGCATCTTTCCGGCTGGCTTTTGTTGTGTTTCCTTGTATTTCTGGCAGGATTCGCATTGACGTACATACCGGCTGATGTCACGGAACATACCGGGCCAATAATATCGGTTGGCGACTCGTGCTACTGTCCGGCGGATACCCATGTGCCCCGCGCTTGGTATGTCATGATTTTCCTGTAACACTCGCTGTCTGAGTGGTGTGGGCCCACACAATTTCCATGGTACCGCCTCTTCGTCGTGTGACCGGCAGGGAATATGGCGGTATAAGTGTCCATCCTGTATCGTATAGTCGGCGTATTTCTCCGGGTTGGTGCGTACCTCGCTGAACCGCTTGTGCCACCACTTGCATTGTGGTTCCGTCGTCGTGGTAAATCGTAATGCTTCCAGCGGCTGTCGAGATAGAGCGTCCGCCACCAGGTTGAGCTTTCCCTTACGATGTCGAAGGTGTGCTGCTGTAGTTCTAAGGCCCATCGCGGTATGCGGCCAGAAGGGCTCTCAATGGAATTTAGCCACCTTAGTGACATGTGGTCGGTTATTACTTTAAATTTGTAGCCTTCCAAGTATGGCCTCATCTTACGGATTCCCCAAACGATGGCCAGACACTCCTTTTCGGTGGGTGAATAGTTGGCCTCTGCCTGGTTGAGCTTCCGGCCGGCGTAAGCGATCACTCGCTCGCCCTCTTCTAACTCCTGTGTCAGCACTGCCCCCAGGCCGTAGTTACTCGCGTCCGTCTGCAGGGTGAACGTTTTCGTGAAATCCGGGCATGAAAGTATGGGTGCTTCAGTGAGTTTCCGTTTGATGATGTCGAAGGCTTCTTGCTGCTCGGTTCCCCATCTCCAATGCTTGCCTTTCTTTAACAGGGCGGTGAGTGGCTGGCTTATAGTGGCGAAATCGGGCACGAAACGGCGGTACCACGAGGCTATTCCTAGGTATTGGCGTACTTCTTTCGCGCTGGTCGGTGGCTTCAGTTCCTGAATAGCGGCAACCTTTTCTGGGTCCGTGTGGATCCCTTTATCGCTGACCACGTGGCCCAGGTACTTGAGTTCTTTCCTAAAGAAATCACACTTCTCTGGATTGAGTCTGAGGTTGGCGCGCTGTAGTCGTAACATCACCTCTCTTAAATTTCGGATGTGTTCCTCTAAAGTTGTGCCTATGACGATAATATCATCCAGGTACGCAAAAGCATGGGGCTCCATTTCTGGCCCAATGACCTGGTCGAGCGCCCTCTGGAACGTTGCGGGTGCCGAGTGCAAACCAAAGGGCATGACACGCCACTGGAACAGGCCGCGTCCGGGTACCGTGAAAGCCGTGTAGGGGCGACTGTTTGATTTCAGCGGTATTTGCCAGTAGCCGTTCTTCAGGTCGAGGCTACTTATATACTTCGCTTGTCGTAGTTTGTCCAAGATGTGCTGTATCCTTGGCAGCGGGTATGCGTCGGGAATTGACTTGGCATTGAGCTGCCGGTAGTCCACGCAAAGCCTCCACTTACCGTTATTTTTCTTAGCTAACACGATCGGGGCGCTATGTGGGCTGCAGGATGGCTCGATGCATCCCTTCGCGAGGAGCTCGTCGATCTCGTTGTTAATTATGCTCTGCATCGCTGGATTGCGCGGGAAATACCGTTGCTTGATGGGACGGTCGTCAGTCAGGATGATCTTGTGTTCGGCTACCGTCGTCACTCCGCTCATGGCCTCGAACTTTTTGAGTTCTACTGCCAGAAATTCTCGTATGCGATCCCCCTCGCCTTCTATACCACTATGTTCATTGCTGGGTGTGTCGCCGTTAATTCCGTTCCTGACGTCGTACTTGCCGTTCCTCGCACTCGGTGGTGTTATACTCTGAATGGTCTCCGCCGTGGCTCCAGGAGGCGGTGTGTGCGGAGCAAGGGGTCTGGTTAGCACGAGATGTCCTCCTCCACATGATATGGCTGCTCCTAGGCTCCCCAACGTATCTAGGCCAAGTATAATGTCGTCGATTGTCCCGGACATCACATGTAGGACTGTGTGCAATGACGAATCTCCGAGGCGTACCTCTGTCCTTACGGCATCGAAAATCGTAGTGCTGACTCCGTTGGCCATTGTTATTTCGATGGCCACTCTTACCCTCTCCCCGCTTCCAGAACTCACCACGTGATTCGCGAGGGTGGCTGAAACGAAGCTCCTTGAGGCCCCTGTATCGATAACTGCCTCCGACGATACTGCTCCAATCTGAGCTGGGGTATATAGGCGACCGTGTTCCTGGCACATGACTACCGCTGATTCGGCGCTGGGTTCAGTGGGCTCACCGCGCCTTGTCCTTGGTGAAGCCCTCCGTCGTTTCCCTGACGTCGGCGGCAGCATTCAATCGTGCGTATATCGTTTCGACCGCACTCCCAACAAAAAATTTTCCGTGGGTTACGACATCTTGCATAGTGTCCTTCTTGGCCACACCTTCTACATACCCGGTTCGGATCGAAAACCCGAGTTTCTGGTGGTGAGTGGCGCTGTACCCTTGGTGGCTGCTGGTGGGATGATCGTTCCGACTGCGGTGATGAAGCTGTAGTTTTGTCACCAACGACGTGTCTCGCTATTTCGCGACATGATCCATCTGATGTCTGTCGGTAACCTTCGTGGATACCTTCATATTCCTCGGCGAGAGAGATGAGTTCTCCTAGGGTGTTGAAATCTCTTCGGCGAATGTAGAGTAAATAATCGGGGTGGCTATTGCGGAAAATTCTTTCCAGGCGTTGCTCGTTGCTGTATCCGGCGTGTCTCATCAAGCTTTGTATCCCTAGGACATAATCTTTATATCTTTCTAAGGATAAAAATTTTGTGTGTATTTCCGAGTCAACATTTGCTTTTAAAGCCATGGCTGCTATGCGTTTTCTGATTTCTCGGGTGGTGCCTGTCTGCTCAATGCCCAGCTCCTGTGTAATGGATATCAGCTGCTCCTTTGAAATATTGTCTAGCCACGTGGTGTCAATCTGGTCGGCCATTTTTCTGTTAGGTTTCTAGTCAGGAATGTTCCTTCTGACGTTGTACGATTTGCAGGGTGCCTGCTCGGGCGCCAATTGTAACGAAGCTTTTCCTTGCCCCGGTGCTTCTTCAGTAACTGCTGGGGTATACTCGCCGTGTCCTAGGTTCGTTTACAATGAATTTGTATTTCGGGCACCTTGCAAATCCTTTTCATATAAATTCACTTTATTGGTAAATTCCCTAAAACTAATATAAAATGTATAAAATGTGTATCTATAATTCACTTAATTTCATTGCTTGCTTTATAATTCGTGATGGGCTAGCGGTCCCTCGTGTCCCGTTAGGAACGTTCTGTTAGGGCGCCGTACTGGTCGCCGTCTAGGTATGTGTGAATGTGTCTCGGTGACGCCTTGCGCCGGCGTGTTCCTATTATGGTTAGTGGCAGTGCTAAGCCTGCTGCGGCCAGCGTCGTATGCCTGCGTATCTGCTGCGGCCAACGTCGTATGTACGCGTAGTTCTGCTGCTGCCAACGTCGTGCGTATCCGTGGCTCTGCCAGCGTCGTATTCATGGGTGGCTCTGCTGCCAACGTCGTGTGTATGCGTGACTCTGCTGTGGCCAACGTCGTATATCTGCGTAGCTCTGCTGTGGCCAACGTCGTATGTAAGCGTGACTCTGCTGTGGCCAACGTCGTGTGTATGCGTAACTGCTGGCGCCGTGTGTATGCGTGACTCTTCCGCCGAGGCTTATGGCGGTGGCGCGCGGGCTCGTGACGTTGTGGGCCTTCGCTTAGCGGGGAGCGAGCGTAGTTTAAGGCGTTATAGAGCGGTCAAAACCAGCTTACCCACAATCCTCAACCCACGGCTCTCCTATGGCGGGAACTGTCTTGCGATGGTCAAAACCGATACGCCTTTCAGATGCCCTTCAATTGCTGCTCAGGTGACAGTCGCAACTTTGCGCCCCGTTAGGTGAGATCCGTTAGCCTCTGTACAGTCACGTTGTTGCGTTTCACCTCGACTCACTCCTACTGCGGTTGCCGACGTACTTCTGCCGCGGATGACGTTTGGCTGAGCGCGGGATCACGATGCTGTGGAGGGCGTTTGCTTGCGAGGGAGCAAGCGTGATCTAAAGCGTTGTAGAGCGGTCAAAACCTGCTTACCCACAATCTTCAGTCCACGACTTTCTCCTATGAGACGCACTGGCTTGCAATGGTCAAAACCGATATGCCTTCCAGAGCGCTCCAATAGTAGCTCCGGTCGCAACCACAACCGCGTGCTAACTGACTCCTGTCTTCTCGTGTTGCCCTTTTTATAGCCAATGCTCTTGATGTTGCTAGCATAGTTCGTTGCGTTGCCATGGTTACGGTGTTGCTGTGGCGTGTTGCGGCAACTTGTTGCGCTAGTGATGTTTCTGACACTTGTTTGTGTCCCGTGTTGTGTTGGCAATGTTGCTAATCGTGTTTTTATGATGTTTCAGAGACTTGTTTGTGTCTCGTGTTGTCTGTAGTACTGCTCTTGTGTTATGGGGTGGTGGTTTTGTGTGGGCCAAATTAATGGATTATATTTGGTCCTCACAAGATGTCGAAAATAGACGAGGATCAAGTTCAATCTCTTCCCACTACTCAGATGGTGGAAGTGGCTCTGACCAAGGAGAAAAAAGGAAACGGAAATCAGACAATCAGGAAACAACGAAAAAAATGAAATTGGATATAGATGGGGAAATCAGGAAGGCATCGATTCTACTGGAGAATTCAGACAATATATCCCTTCTTTCTGTGCTGCTGGTGATATGGACGACGGAATTTCTGTTGGATATAAATTCGACATTGGAGATATTGATATCTCTATCTTTGGTGGAGAAAAGGTACGAGGCGAAGAGGTACCTGCACAATATAATGGAATCGATGGCTTTTGTTCAAAAGCAACTGCTGAACCAAAACAAAGAATTACGTAATACAAATTATTTATATAATATAAAAATATATATAAATTTTTTTTTTTAACAGACAAGTGTTCAATGAGGAGTTCAGTAAGTATCATCTTAAACAGCGAGTGGTACACGACGTACACGGATGCCCATATGACATTGGAGACATCCAATTGGATTAGAAACGAATATGCAGAACATTTTCAGGGGCCATCCGCATCATTTCGTACCACAGCAACCACATCCACGATTGCTCCTATTCAAACAATTCAAGCCGATGTTCCTTCTACAATTCCATTAGACAACAATTCATTAGAAATATGCTAGACGAATCGTTCCGAGTTGGCAGTTCACGATCCAACACTGGATTAATTTGTCAATCTATCTGCAGAAAGATTCCAGGCAGTACATCTATTATAACATCGCCGGGAGAACGTGGCTACCAAGTGGTGAAGCTCGATGTATTCGATTTTTCAAAGATATCGAAGAAACGGAAGACAGAATTGTCGAAAGAAGTGAATTATCGGCCGACTGTTATAATAAATTTACCTTTGGATCCGAACCACCAAATGATAATGAAACTACTGCTTTCAGCGATGAATCAACTCAAATTCCCGGTGTAAAAAGAGAGGAAAGGGAGACAGTGTAATAGAATTTTTAAAACAGCATCCAACTGTTCTAATCCATCATATACTAAATACTTCAATATGGTTATCAGTAGAATTGAAATTTTGGTATATAGATTCTAAATTAATAAAAAAAATGTTTAAAAATAATAAATAATGATGTTAACAATTTAAATTTTAAGGAAATATTCATGTATTTAAAAACAATTGAACCGCAAAATTTAATTTTTAATGTTCCAATTGGAAATTTATATAATTACTATTATACTATACCAGAATCAATAGAAATTTTAGAAGATTTATTAAAATATCAATTTAATAATAATGAAGAAGAAATTGTAATATTTTTAAGAAATCGTATAATAAATTAGATAAAAATATTCCAAAGAAAAATACCATGTTTATATTATCACCACCTAATGCAGGAGAACATTTCTTTTTTGATACATATATACTCTATTAATTATTTATACTTATACATTTATACTCTATTAATTTTAATAGATACTGTTCATTTCCTCTTATGGAATGTGTAAATAAAAGTCTCATTTTATGGAATGAACCACTATTAGAACCTTCAGCAACAGAAACTTTAAAAATGTTATTTGGTGGAGATAGAGTTGCTGCAAAAGTAAAATATGCAAATGATGCTGTAATAATGACAACTCCAATAATTGTATTATCAGATAATGATGTTTTTCCAAATGATTCTGCATTTAGATCTAGAATGTATACTTGCAAATGGAGACTGAAAAGTTATAAAAAAAGCCACATCCAATGTCAAGTTATTATTTATTAAATAAATATAAAATTATAAAGTAATTAAAAATTAAATTTTCCCATTTTATTTATTACTATATAATCTTCATCATCATCGTCTTCATATTCAATAAGTTTTGTAGATACTTTCCGTTAACATCATCAATTACTCCAAATAGTGTTTGTCCATCTGTATAGGCTCGATCATAATTTGCACAAAAGTTCGTTTCCAATGGCCAACTAACACTAAGCCCTTTACCAAAACATGATGAAATATTACACTTAATATCGATTGAACATTCAACTTTCCAATAACATGCACTATTCAAATACGTCTTTGAATTATCACCAGGTTTTAATTGAGGTGTAGCTATTATACCAACATGTAATTGAGGCTGTGCTTCATACCCAAAATCTCCATAAATTGGATATTATGTTCCATAAGATTCAATAGTACTTGCATATACGTCATTTATATTATTAATTACAATTGGAGTTGTTGATGTTTTACTTAAACTAATATCTCCACTTACTGGAACATTTGCACTTTTAAAAAATTGCAATACATGAATATGGGGTCGAGTTTTATTTGAATGCACTTTGTAAGTTTGGCGTGTATAAGGAACAAAATGTTCTTTTCCTCTCTTAATAAAACCCGTTTTAGGTTTGTATTCATAATGGGTAATTGGTGTTCCAATAGCTTGATTAATTAAAAATTGATGAACTTCTTCGTCCATTCGAATTGCTCCTTTATTGTGAATAATATAATCTTTATATACAGCTTCATCTGGATTTTTTTCTCTATTCCATTCATGTATAAAATATTGTTCAATTGGTTGAGGTACGCACAATGCATTAGATGGAATATGTTTATAATATTTTTCATATATTTCTTTCACATTCATATCTTTGACATCAGTAACTTTCATTGGATCAGTAATACAACATGTATATGAAACATTTTTACCATAACATTTCTTATTTAATCCTGTAGCAATTAATCCAATAGGAACATATTCAGAAGTTGCAGTGCCTGAAATGGTAGATCCAACATCAAAAGCAGTTCTAGTTCCTAATGGTGTAACAGAACATGTAACTTTTACAACTTCGGCTGTACTAGGTAACATATCAAATGCTGCTTCACTTAAATAAATTGGAACAAAATTAAGATCGCGGGTTCGAATCGAGCTCAAGGCCTAACAATAATTTTTTATCATTATTATTGTTATGATACATTTTTCTTAATTGAAAAAATTTTGAAATTAGAATAGAAGAAAGAAAAAATTTAGACAACTGCCAAAGCTCGTTGTATAGATCCATTTCGGAATTTAGCAGTTCCCGAAATGGATCTATACAACGAGCTTTGGCAGTTGTCTAAATTTTTTCTTTCTTCTATTCTAATTTAAAAATTTTTTCAATTAAGAAAAATGTATCATAACAATAATAATGATAAAAAATTATTGTTAGGCCTTGAGCTCGATTCGAACCCGCGATCTTAAAATCAGTAGGCCAATATAACAACAAAAATTGTTAATACATCCCAGAGCACGGGGAAAAAGTGTCAATAAAATATGACACTATGGCGGCATTGCCATCAAACAAGTCCAATTTTCACATCCATTCTGCAACAGATGTCGCAGTGTTGTGAATATCAATTGGCACGAACCAGAATAGAAGTAGGATTAATGAAGACAAACAAAAAACCGCTGTGATGGCTGAATGGTTATAGCAGCGGCGCCTAAACGTTGCCGATGAGGGAATTTAGCAGTTCCCGAAATGGATCTATACAACGAGCTTTGGCAGTTGTCTAAATTTTTTCTTTCTTCTATTCTAATTTAAAAATTTTTTCAATTAAGAAAAATGTATCATAACAATAATAATGATAAAAAATTATTGTTAGGCCTTGAGCTCGATTCGAACCCGCGATCTTAAAATCAGTAGGCCGATATAACAACAAAAATTGTTAATACATCCCAGAGCACGGGGAAAAAGTGTCAATAAAATATGACACTATGGCGGCATTGCCATCAAACAAGTCCAATTTTCACATCCATTCTGCAACAGATGTCGCAGTGTTGTGAATATCAATTGGCACGAACCAGAATAGAAGTAGGATTAATGAAGACAAACAAAAAACCGCTGTGATGGCTGAATGGTTATAGCAGCGGCGCCTAAACGTTGCCGATGAAGGAATTTAGCAGTTCCCGAAATGGATCTATACAACGAGCTTTGGCAGTTGTCTAAATTTTTTCTTTCTTCTATTCTAATTTAAAAATTTTTTCAATTAAGAAAAATGTATCATAACAATAATAATGATAAAAAATTATTGTTAGGCCTTGAGCTCGATTCGAATCCGCGATCTTAAAATCAGTAGGCCGATATAACAACAAAAATTGTTAATACATCCCAGAGCACGGGGAAAAAGTGTCAATAAAATATGACACTATGGCGGCATTGCCATCAAACAAGTCCAATTTTCACATCCATTCTGCAACAGATGTCGCAGTGTTGTGAATATCAATTGGCACGAACCAGAATAGAAGTAGGATTAATGAAGACAAACAAAAAACCGCTGTGATGGCTGAATGGTTATAGCAGCGGCGCCTAAACGTTGCCGATGAAGGAATTTAGCAGTTCCCGAAATGGATCTATACAACGAGCTTTGGCAGTTGTCTAAATTTTTTCTTTCTTCTATTCTAATTTAAAAATTTTTTCAATTAAGAAAAATGTATCATAACAATAATAATGATAAAAAATTATTGTTAGGCCTTGAGCTCGATTCGAACCCGCGATCTTAAAATCAGTAGGCCGATATAACAACAAAAATTGTTAATACATGCCAGAGCACGGGGAAAAAGTGTCAATAAAATATGACACTATGGCGGCATTGCCATCAAACAAGTCCAATTTTCACATCCATTCTGCAACAGATGTCGCAGTGTTGTGAATATCAATTGGCACGAACCAGAATAGAAGTAGGATTAATGAAGACAAACAAAAAACCGCTGCGATGGCTGAATGGTTATAGCAGCGGCGCCTAAACGTTGCCGATGAAGGAATTTAGCAGTTCCCGAAATGGATCTATACAACCAGCTTTGGCAGTTGTCTAAATTTTTTCTTTCTTCTATTCTAATTTAAAAATTTTTTCAATTAAGAAAAATGTATCATAACAATAATAATGATAAAAAATTATTGTTAGGCCTTGAGCTCGATTCGAACCCGCGATCTTAAAATCAGTAGGCCGATATAACAACAAAATTTGGAACAAAATTAAAATTTAAAATCTTGTATATTTCGGTATCCACCTTTATTTGGTTGAAATTTAATATTATTCCATTCTTCAGCTATCTTGTTCTCTTCTTGCATATAAAATTTGAGTAAACGTTTTTTGAACATTACTTATATTTGGATAATGAACTCCAAATATTGTTTCAAAGCCATATTTAATAGATATACCAATTATTCCAAGTAATTCTTCTAAAGATTCATTCACCCTTATCGCGAAGTTCACGCGGAAAAGTGTTCGCCTTCACTTTTTTTGTTCGGGTGAACTTTTTCCACCTACCCAGCAAACACATTTCTAACGTTAGAGAAATATTGTAATTTTACATTAGAATTCTAATGTCGTTCTCTAATGCAATTCGAATCAAAAACTAGGTTAGAGAACTAGGTTAGAATTCGACTGTGAAACGATTCGAATAACACTAGAAATGCGATGTTATGATTATTGTCACAGTTATCGATTATTTGCACGACATGATCACTAATTCTTAGTGTCATACAAACAAAATGAAAATAGTGGAAATATTAAAAGTTACGAAATAAGTTTTTTTTATTTATAATAATAAATACTAGTAAGTGAAAATGAATCAAAAAAGGTTAAAAAAGGAAAGCGAGCAGATTATTGAAGGGCTACTTGAATGGCATGAAGAAAACGCTTCCTTATCCGTACCTCAAACCAACGCTAAGCTCAATCTTTAAGTACGTTTTAAATTTATTATAATAGAAAAAGCCTTTGAAATATGTTCATTCTTATTTGATATAACGAAACAATGAAAATTTCGCTGATTTTAAATAATTGAATTTAATTGCGCGTCACTTGAAAATTCTCATTAGAAACTCATTAGAATTTCACGTTAGAATTCGATTAGAATTCTAACCCTTTTCTCGATATCGAGAACGAAGCCCCCTTTTTGTCGAGAATGCTATAATTCGCGACAGTTTCGCAAATCGTCCTCTAACCTTCTACCTTAGAGAAATACATTAGAATTCGATTCGTCTTCTAATCGTTTTCTAACTTAAATGTTTGTTGGGTATCGGCTATTTCGGGCGAACAAAAGTTCACTTCGAAATAGCTGATGCTCTATTGTGAACTAGCAGTGAACAAATAATTTAGTTGGAATTGTGTAAATTTTGTAAACAAGCATATATTTCCTTAAAATACAACAAAAATAGAAATAAAAAATGTATAAATTAATGTTTAGTATTGCACTTAGGTTGGGCGCGAGGAGAATATAAATGTGAAAGCGATTCGGAGGCAATTAAGGGACAGTTCTCACCCTTTGAAGCTAAATTATTCACTGTAAGCTAAAAATTACTATTTTCAGCACTTTTGAATAACAAGTTATATTTTTTTTCAATTCGCTTTTGCCCATATTACAGGGTAAAAAAGTCGGCATTCTAATATTTGCTAGATATCTTACCAACTCCTTGCCCCCATTGAAGCACAAATTTGGAGTTCCACCAATTGTAAAGTTGAGTACATGTCTTCGATTTTTCGCATAGGGAGAGGCGTTGGAAAGGACCAAGGAGTGCGTCTTAGCCAATCTTGTTTCAGCGTGGTGCCCAACACTTTGGAACCGTTGCTTTGTCCACAATGGATAACTTGGCCGACTGATACGTTGTCATAAAAAATAGAATTTAAATACTTTGCAATACAGGAATTTCACTTTTTTCCACTTATCTTCCGATTGTGCATTATTTATTGATTTATTTCTAATAATAAAAGTACATATTATTATAAGAGTACCAAATTTCAAAACAAAAAATTACTTACATTCTGTTTTCCTCTCCTTCGCCTGTAAAATATAAGTGAACAAATTTGGGTTTCCCCGCTTTTCATTTCGCCCGAACAAAGAGTTGCCGATAAGGCAAAATCTTTTTCGAACACGAAAAAATGGTTTCGCTACCCTCTGCGATAGGGTGAACAAAAACTGTGAATATTTTCGGGCGAAAAAAAGAACTCGCGATAAGGGTGATTATGTTGATAATCTTTTATAAAATTTAATATTGCTTCACGATCTGCTTCTCTAATTTGAGATCTTGTTGTAGCTAATTCATATTCCATATTGTGTATGTATGCATCAACATCGACATCATTAATTGGTTCATCATCTTTGTATATTGTATTACCGGGCCCAAAATAATTGTACCCTCGATATGTAAATCCGTCCCTGTGTGTCAACATACTAATATAAAAAATGTGGCACATTGCCTTAAATACTGTTCAACAACATTGCATCATAATTTATTTGTAGCACTACGTGTTATATATATTGGGCAATAACTTGTTTGAGTTGAATTATGCGCAGTAAAAATAATAAAACATTATGATGACGACGACGACAGGTGCGCCGGCAGAAGCAATCGGCAGAGGAAGCAATTTTCCCAAATCATGACTTAGCAATCATGGCCTACGGCCGATGCCCGATATTAGACGGCGCTATACTGCCATGGCCATATGGCCTGCGCTCAAGCTGCACAGAGGCCTTAAACCTTGTTGCAGTTGCTAGTGCGATGTTTTTGGCCATTAGGTCTGCAGGTATGATATGTAGAATGGCGTGCAATGCTGCTGTCGGGGTAGTTTTTTGGGCTCCCGTTATGCTGATCATTGATACTCTGCATACTCCCTCAAGTTTTTTGGTATACGTCCTTTTTTGTGTGCCTGTCTACCAAACAAGAACTCCATAGTTAAGCATGGGTTTCACAATTGCCGTAAATACCTAAATTAGAGAGTTTGGCATCTATACAAATTTCTGCGAGCAGACACAACAAACCAAATTCGTCTTTATAAAAATCAATTGCAAAATAAAATGAGAATACCAGTATGCAAATCCGTTCCAACTATCTGAAATAATGTAGTCAATATAAATATTGAAAAATTCATCAAAGTTAATAAAATTTAAATGACTTTAAGTCATCTACTATTCAATCATCAATTCGAATAATTATTCAACTAAATCAAGCATCCAACATTTCAAAATCCTAAACATACAAAACTGCAAGAAATTTGTAACAAAAGTTGTGATAATAAGAATATCTAAAAAGAATATAATTATAAAAACAGCAACAATCAACAATTTCTCAACTACAATCACAAGAAATTAGAGGATCATACTTTAATTTATATTAAATTACAATGAAATTCAACCAACTTCAAAGAAATACCAAAAGATACAATTTGTAGCAATAAAATACGTCTTCTCGCGTTAGTGTATATGCAGAGAATAATCTTCTTTTATTCTTTTCTTCCTCTTACAACCGCTTCGTTCAACCGTTCACAATAGTACACTAAACTATATTAGGCTATGTTCACATATAGCAACTACACTACATCTCCGCAAACCTGACAATGACTGACCGGCCTCGGTCACTGAAGTATAATACTGGCTTCCAGCTAAAGTCACAAAGTTATGGAGCGCTTAAATTTATCAGCGTGTGCCCATTATTTATTTATTTATTTATTTATTTATTTATTTAAGTTCAGTCTACAGAATTTAATTCTTACAGACTAGATATAATACGCAGTTAATCAATTAAAAATAGTGTATAATTTTAATTTAAATATACTTATACTATCATTAAACTCAATAACGCTTGCATAGGTATTCCATAATCTAACGCTCCTAGCAATCGGCTCGTTCATGGCGTAATTAGTAGAGTGGAATGTGTCTACCAATAAGCGATTATTTCTTAAGTTACGAGGCGGGTCATATAAATTGACCAAATTAGATAAGTCGTCACAGTGTATGTTATTATTAATGACATTATAAATAAAAAGTATTGAGAAGTATATTCTCCTATCATATAGGGACTGCAAGCCCATTAGTTTCCGTCTACCAATATAAGAAGGAAGATTACCTTGCCACGGTAACTTTCTTAGAGCAAATTTCGTGAAAACTTTTTGAACTCTTTCGATTTTGTTTGAGTGGGTTTCATAGTATGGGCACCATATTAGAGAACAATACTCTAGTCTGCTTCGAACAAGAGATATGTAAAGAGCTTTTAAAGTGCAAGGATCACTGAAATCCATTGAATTTCTTCTTATGAACCCTATCATAGAAAAAGCTTTTGATACTATTAAGTCAATGTGTTGAGAAAATGTTAGCTTTGAGTCGAAAATAACACCCAAATCTTTCATTTTGGTACTTCTAGCTAGAGCACAATTGTCTATATTGTAACTAAATATTATGTTGTTAGACTTCCTAGAGAAGGTGACAACACAGCATTTATTGATGTTCAGTTTGAGACAATTCAAAGTGCACCACTGATTCAGTGAATTGAGATCGACTTGTAACTTATGGCTATCACTTGCATCACGAACGGTACAAAAAAGTTTGACGTCATCCGCGAACATTAGGCACTTAGCGAATTTAAAGCAATTCGGTAGGTCGTTAATAAATAAAAGAAATAGCAGTGGTCCGCAGTGAGTACCCTGAGGTATACCTGACCACGCGTCGATAAATAGTCTTGAGGTTGTATTCCCTAACTTAATAAATAGTTTCCTGTTTGACAGAAAACTAGCGAAGAAATTAATGAGAATGCCACTAACTCCGTAACTTCGTAACTTCTGCAAAAGTATGGTATGACATACCTTATCGAAGGCTTTGGAGAAGTCTGTGTAAATCACATCAAGTTGTGCCTGCTTTCCGAACGCACCCACTATACTATTCGATAATAGGGTCAAGTTCGAACAGGTTGATCTTCCAGGAAAGAAGCCGTGTTGATCTTTAGAGATAAAATCCCGAACATGGTCAAATAACTTTGATTGGATTATGTAGTCGAACAATTTGGCCAGTGTCCCCTGTATAACGATAGGCCTATAATTACAAACATCATTACGATCACCAGACTTAAAGACCGGAACAATGTGACATAACTTCCACTGGTCGAGGAAAGTACCCTTATTGATACAATGCTGGAAAAGCTGGGATATGGGATTAGCTACAGTATAGCAGCAACGCTTGAAAAATACAGGCGCAAATCCCTCGGAGTCATGTTTGGAACTGGACTTTAGCGATGAAATAGCGGATAGTACATCCTCTTCGGCGATTGAAAAGGAGGTTATAAAAGGTAAAGGTATGGAATGAAATGTAGGCGATATAGGAATGCTATGATTCTCATAAACTTTCTGAAAAAACTTTGCAAACAAGTCGAAGGACTCGACAGTATTATCAGAGATAGCGCCATCATATTCCAAGTTCGTTGGGAATCCATTTGTTTTCCTCCTGGAATCTATGAATTTCCAAAATCCTCTCGGATTGGACTTTAAATTCGTTTCAACGGTATACATATAGTGCCTAAATAAGAAGTTATGAAGATGATCATACTCCTTTCTTAAATGAATGAAGTTAAGACGATTGATTTCAGAACTATTATTCTTGAACTTCTTAAAAGCCTTATTCTTTTTATTTCTCAAGTTAGAGAGTCTTAGATTGAACCAAGGTGGCTTGTTTTTAGCTGCGCATCTTTTTAGGGGAACAAAATTAGAGATGGCTTCAGAAAAAATGGAACACAATATCTCGTAAGAAGTATTGGGACAGCCGGAATTTTTCAGAAACTCCCAATTGGAACAGTGCAAAAAATTATTTATAGACTCATAATCGGCACTCATGTAATCACGCCGAGCTAGTGGTTCATCTTTTACGGTATCGAAACTATAAAACATAATACTAAGAAAAATAGCCTTATGATGAAAACTATTATTCAAAATTGGAGATAGACATTCATGGCATGATACTTTTAAATTATTAGTAACAAATATTAGATCTAGGATTTTATTATTGTCATTCTGAACTCCGTTACGTTGCAGGAAACCATGAGAGAGCAAAGTGCTTACGACATAGATTTCGACGCTGGAGCTGAGATTATGCGGTATTAAAGTTTTATTATGATTTTCCCAAGAGATATTGGGTAGATTAAAGTCGCCTAAGAAAATAATTTCATCACCAGACTTTAGAGAATTTGAGATTGCAATCACATTTTCTAAATGTTTTACATACATTTCTATATCACTACCAGGAGGAATATAAGAAACTAAAAGTATTAATGATTTGTTGCTAGTAAATTTAACTCTAACACAGATTTGATCTAACAACCCATCGGATAAATCAAGACTGATTGCGTTACTGCACAAATGTGCCCTTACAGCCAGTAAAACACCACCACCCTTCTCGTGCCCAGTAGCTAGAACATCCCGATCCTTTCGGTACACTTTATAGTGATCATCGAAGTATTCGCTTGAAGATATGGCACAGTTTAGCCAAGTTTCAGTAATAGCCACGAAGTCATATTCATGCAATGATGTATCGCGACGAGTTTGGCCCGCTTTGGTGCGCATGCCACCAACGTTCTGATAGTATAAAGAGTATTTTGAGCTAATTGATACGTTGATATTTTGCGGCACCACAACATTTATGTTATTGTTGCTGCCTCTCCCCGCTTTTGAAAAAATTTAAACGGCTGCACTGTTACATTGGCTGGCCAAATGTTAGAGCTTAAAAGCTTATCGCAAAGTATAGGAGAGGTTCCAAGTTTAAAATTTACTCTTCTTAAAGAGTTAGTATCGATACCTCTTTTAATAAGCGCATTACAATATAAGTTTGATGATTTAATTGACGTATGCTTGGAGACGTATTCCACTATATCATTAGCAGTCACTGACGGTTTAAACGAAGCCAAGTGTAACCATTTTATGGGAGAAGCATGCACACCTGGAGCGATAATCGTCTGAACTTAATCAGCTGTTTATCACTTTAGGTAAAAGCACTTAATGACAATTTACAACTAATTATGCTCTTTTAGGGGTTGAGTGCTGCTTTGGTTTTCATAAAGGGTTTTCCACATTTCGATACTGCAAGCCTCTATCACCCCGTCATAGGCAATTTGGGTGATCTGGCAGTTCTCGATATCCTTAAAAACATATCGATCGGTCGGAAGGCGCGTAGTGTCGATGTTTTTTATTACTACGAAGTCTCCTACCTGCAATTCCATGACGTTCGTATCCCGAAATGATCCCGAGTGGATCCCGAACGGATACCGAAAACCATCCAGAAATGATGCCGGAAAGGTCCTCAAATGATCACCTAATAGTTCCGAAATGACCCTGACGGGATCCCGGACGGACCCCGAAAACCATCCAGAAATGATACCGAAAGGGTCCCCAAATGATCACCTAATAGTTCCGAAATGACCCTGACGGGATCCCGGACGGATCCTAAAGACCATCCAGAAATGATGCCGAAAGGATCCCCAAATGATCGCGAAATAATCCCGAAATGATCCCGGAATAGTCCCGAAATTACCCCGACGGGATCCCGAACGGATCTCGAAAACAATCCAGAAATTATGCCGGAAAGGTTCTCAAAAGATCACCTAATAGTTCCGAAATGACCCTGACGGGATCCCGGGCGGATCCTGAAGACCATCCAGAAATGATGCTGGAAGTCCCGAAATGACCCTGACGGCATCCAGAAATGCTCCCGGACGGGGGTCCCAAAATCATCCCGAAATAGAAGGATCCCCAATGAACGCGAAAAAGTCTCGAAATGACCCTGACGGGATCCCGGACGGATCGCGAGAATCATCCAGAAATGATGGCGGAAGGATCCCAAAATGATACCGAAATAGTCCCGAAAAGTCCCTAAATTACCATGACGGGATCCTGGACGGATCGCGAAAATCATCCAGAAATGATGCCGGAAGGAATCTAAAATTATCCCGAGAAAGTCCCGTAATGATCCCGGAAACCATCAAGAATTTATCTCTCAAAGGTACGCAAATCATCCCGAAAATACCACGACGGGATGCCGGACGGATCACGAAACCCATCCAGAAATGATGCCGGAAAGGCCCCCAAATGATCCCGGAATAGTCCCGAAAATGTCCCAAAATAACCCCGACGGGATCCCGGACGGATCCCGAAAACTACAGAAATCATCCCGAAATAACCCCGGCGGGATCCCGAAAACCATCCAGAAATGATGCCGGAAGGTTCCCCAAATGATCCCGTATTAGTCGAGAAAAAGTCCCGAATTGACCCCAACGGGATCCCGGACGGATCCCTAAAACCATTTAGAAATGATGCCGGAAAATACCAAAAATGATCCCGGAATATAGTCCTTAAAAAGTCCCGAAATGACCCCGACGGGATCCGGGACGAATCTCGTAAACCATCCAGAAATGATGCCGGAAGGGACCCCAAATGATCCCGAAAAAATCCCGTAATTACCCCGACGGGATCCCGAACGGATACCGAAAATCATCCAGAAATGATGCCGGAAGGGTCCCAAAATGATCCCGAAAGGTCCCGAAATTACCATGACGGGATCCTGGACGGATCGCGAAAATCATGCAGAAATGATGCCGGAAGGGTCCCCAAATGACCCCGGAATACTACCGAAGAAGTCTCGAAATAACCCCTACGGAATCCCGGACGGATCCCGAAAACCATACAGAAATGATGCCGGAAGATACCTCAAATGATCCCGAAATGGCCCAGACGGGATTCCGGACGGATCCCGAAAACCATCCAGAAATGATACCGGAAGGGACCCCAAATTATCCCGAAAAGTCCCGAAATTACCCCAATGGTATCGCGGACGAATCCCCGAAACCATCCAGAAATGATGCCGGAAGTGACCTCAAATGACCCCGACGGGATCCCGGACGAATCCCGAAAACCATCCAGAAATGATGCCGGAAGGGACCCCAAATGATCCCGAAAAAGTCCCGAAATGACCTCGACGGGATCCCGAACGGATACCGAAAATCATCCAGAAATGATGCCGGAAGGGTCCCAAAATCATTCCGAAAAGTCCCGAAATTACCATGACGGGATCCTGGACGGATCGCGAAAATCATCCAGAAATGATGCCGGAAGGGTCCCCAAATGACCCCGGAATACTACCGAAGAAGTCTCGAAATAACCCCTACGGAATCCCGGACGGATCCCGAAAACCATACAGAAATGATGCCGGAAGGGACCTCAAATGACCCCGACGGGATCCCGGACGAATCCCGAAAACCATCCAGAAATGATGCCGGAAGGGACCCCAAATTATCCCGAAATGACCCCGACGGTATCGCGGACGGATCCCTGAAACCATCCAGAAATGATGCCGGAAGGGACCTCAAATGACCCCGACGGGATCCCGGACGAATCCCGAACACCATCCAGAAATTATGCCTGGAAGGGACCCCAAATTTTCCCGAAAAAGTCCCGAAATGACCCCGACGGGATCCCGGACGAATCCCGAAAACCATACAGAAGTGATGCCGGAAGGGACCCCAAATTATCCCGAAAAAGTCCCAAAATGACCCCGACGGTATCGCGGACGGATCCCGAAAACCATCCAGAAATGATGCCAGAAGGGACCCCAAATTATCCCGAAATGTCCCCGCCCGGATACCGTAGACTATCCAGAAATGATGCCGGAAAGGTCCTCAAATGATCCCCTAATGGTCCCGAAATTACCTTGACGGGATCCCGGACCATCCCGAAAACCACCCAGAAATGATGCCGGAAGGGACCCAAAATGACCCCGAAAAAGTCCCGTAATGATACCGGAAACCATCAAGGATTTACTTGTCTCTAAGAGGTACGCAACTGATCCCAAAAAGACCCCGACGGGATGCCGGACGGATCCCGAAACCCAGCCAGAAATGAACCCGGAAGGGTCTCGATATGACTCTAACGGGATTACAAATAAGGTGAAGCTAACTATAAAACCATGTTAGTAAGGCAGCTGGCGCGTTGGAGCCAATGAAAAGTTACAAAGAAACATACAGGTAAAGCTAATAAAAGCGTGCTAATAAAAACCATTGAAGGAGGGCGGATGGCGGGAGGAGACGGAGAGCACCACCGATTGTTTTTCCAAAATTGTTTACATCTCGTTCTGTATAAGCCAGATACCAAAAACTATTGATTTAGGAGAACATTAATATTGAGCTATAACAATTTATTGATTTTGCACCATAGGAGGGAGGGGGCGGGGGTGAGGGGCTGGGTCGGAGGGTGTCACTGCTCATTTTGGAAGCCCTCTACTTATTTGACCTATTGAGTTGTATTATTGGTGAAGGTCAGTAAATGTAAAGTTATAATGTGTAAAAATTATTAAAAAGTAATTTTTCGAAGTAATGTTCGAAAAAATTTCACCAGTAGACTATTGTCTGTGTCCCAAATTTCATCAAAATCCGTGTAGCCGTTCTGGCGTGATTCAGTCACAAAGACGAAAAATTATAATAATTAAATTATAACTGTTCCTAGGGGGCGGGGACCTCCCCCTTTTGAAATATATATAGCTAGTAGATCCTTCTAGACTATTGGCTATATGTGTGCCAAATTTCATCCAAATCCGTCCAGCCGGTCTTGCGTGATTGAGGCACTAAACTGTTGAATAAATAACTCCATTATTCAATAATGCAAAATGGCCTATATTAAAGTTCTTCACAATAACACTATTGCTCGCCAGATATCGTCTTAAATGAAACTGATTGTCGCGCCTCTAATGTTGCTGCCTTTTATACTCTGTGATTTTCTCGTTGCATCGTCTAAGCACTTCCAGAATTTACTTAGTTACAGCGTATATAGCTTCTCATATGCGCATGTATAAATACTTACCTTTTCCGGTTTTGGAAAATAATTTAGATAATACTAAAGTAATGTCGCGTATGTTTGTACAGTTGTATAAACGCTACAACTAACAACAGAATTTTCAGTTTGTGTCAGTAACCGCGGTTTTGTTTACGGTGGGTTAAAAGAAATGCATTGTCAACATAAAAGTCTGAGTAAAGAAGTATTGCAAATTTTCATTTTTGTCTCTATAAATTCGAATAATTATTGTTGAAATTGCAATATTGATACGGACACCATAAAAGCAATGATGGTGGAAATGTTGAAGGAAAAGCTAAGGGAGATTAGTTTGAGTGTAACTGGAGGCAAAAAAGAACTGCAGTTGCGTTTGCTGCATCACCTAGTATTTGAGGGCGAGAGAGTGGAAGACGAAGAATTAACCGAAGGAGTAACAGGAAATTCAGTTTATAGCGATACCGTAAATATTGTTGGTGGGCTAATGGCGCAGTTAACGCTGCGGGATAAAGAGGATAGTGTTTCGTTATTTTCGGGTGATGGTACCCGTGGGGTAAATCATTGGGTGAATGAGTTCGAAGAAGTTGCTGGCACGGTAGGTTGGAATGGACTGCAGAAGATTATTTACGCTAAGCAGTTACTAAAAGGTGCTGCGAAATTATTTGCTCGAGGCCTCCAAGGAAACAGAGATTCAAGTGGTTTGAAAGAAACCCTGTTTGCAGACTTTGGGGAAAGCTGTGCACCTCAGAGGTTCACCGTATGCTAAGAACTAGACGAAAACAGGCAAAGGAAAGCCTACACGAATATAGATAGGGAGCCAATACTACTCGATGAGAGGACTGTAGTTGAATATTTCGTGGAGGGTGTACCAGATACGCGGGTGAACAAAGCAATGCTGTATCAAGCGAAAAGCCTGAGTGAGCTTAAACAACATATACAGGTATATGAAAAGGTTAGAGGTGTACAAACGTCGTCAAACGGTTTGGGTACGTCTCAAGTAACGTCTGAAAAAAGCGGGAGCAAAAAAATGTACACAAAGAAAAAATGTTTCAAGTGTGAGAAAGAGGGTCATCTGGCAAGAGAGTGCCGCAATTTAGATGTAAGCAACGTGACATGTTTGAAATGCAAACAACCATGCCAAAAACTGTAAATCGGGTAAAGATGAAAAGGCAATTAAAGATGAACACGCAAATACGTTAAGCCAACAGGGCGATAGAAAATCGCAGAGTACCTTATATTTACTTATGTAATACTAAATAATTTCACTTTTAGCACGCTAGTAGATACGGGCTGCGATTCATGCATAATGAGATACGATACCCTTATGATGATAGATGTCGAGCAGAGTAAAGAGAGGCGCCAACGTATGGAATAGGTAAGAGCCAACTCACACCTAGGGAGGTTGGAAAGGTAGCAATACCAGTAAGAGATATCGCAGAGACTTTTCAAGTGGCTAAGAGTTTAGATGACATGAAAGATGGTGCCGTGGGTGGTGCATCAAATTGGAGCGAGGTAAGGCCTGCAGAGGTAACCCAGGGTCAAGGCTCAAAGGAATGCATTAGTAGAGATGGTGGAAAGGATCTGTGAAGTGAGTTCAAAGCCTTGTGTTTGGCCGAAAAAGCGAGCCAAAGAAGGAGTTATATGAGATCGACGTATCGCATCTAGAAGAGAAAACTACTGAGAAAGTAAGGCGGTTGGTTACTACATATGTACCCGGAAAGCAAGTTAGTGCTCTAGTGCAGAGCATGTTCTAACCGATGATAGGCCAGTTTATCAGCGTCAACGTCGAGTATTGTACGAGGACCAGCGTTACATAGACAAACAAGTAGAAGAAATGTTTAAAGAGGGAGTAATGTAATGCAGTACTTCCGGGTATGCGTCACTGGTGGTGCTGACGCAGAAAAAAGATGGGACCAAACGATTTTGTTGCGACTTTCGCAAAGTCAACGAGAAAATTATTAGGGATAATTTTCCGATGACCTTAATCGACGAGGTGCTAGACAAGTTGCAGGGTGCAAAAGTCTTCACTACACTTGATTTAAGAAACGGATTTTATCAAACGCCAACAGAACCCAGCTCGCGAAAGTATACAGCAGTGGTCACTTCGAGTTTTGTTTCGTTACCTTCGGGATCAGAAACTCGCTGGCAGTATTTTGCCGATTATCCGTGCAGTATTTCAGGATATGTTGCAGGATGGTACAATTATCGCGTACATGGACGACATTATTATTCCCGCCATGGATGAGCATGAGGCGTTGGAAAAGTGATAGAAAGAGTTAGTGAGTACGCGCTGCATATAAAATGGGAGCAATGTCAGTTCAGCAGGAGACAGATCAACTGGTTAAGGTAAATTGTAGAAAATGGCGAAATTTTACCGTCAGCGAAGAAGACTAAAGCTGTGTAAAACTTTCCTATACCGACAAGTAGAAAGGAAATACAGCGGTTCTTAGGCTTAACATCAGTCTTTAGACGTTTCATTCAAAATTACGCAACCATTGCCAAGCCACCCTCAGATTTGCTTATGAAAGAAGAGATTTTAAAATGGGTACAGAGCAGTTGCTAGCTGTAGAAGAACTAAAGAAAGTTTTAGTAAACGCACCCTCTCTGAAGCTCTTTGATCCATCGGCAGAAACAGAAATGCATGCCGATGCGTCAAAATATGGATTTGGGCAGTGTTGTTGCAAAGGGATTCAGAAGACAGCCTTTTTCAACCAGTAGAATTTATGAGCCGGAAAATCACATTGGCTGATGAAAAATACAGCGCATTTGAACTCGGAAGTTTTAGCAGTGATTCAAGCGTTAAAGAATTGGCATATTTACGTACAGTCGAAGGTTTGAAATAGTAAGCGATTGCAATGCGTTCACGATGACGGTTAAGAACACCGACGTGCCCGATAGGGTGATGCGAAGGCCTATGAATTTGCAAGAGTACGACCCTATCGTAGAACACAGGTCGGGTTCACGCATGAGGCATGTGGATGCTCTGAGGCGCATTTACTGCATGTTGGTCGAAGATGCGTTATCATTTACACTGAGGGATGCCCAGAAGCAGGATGATTGCATAAAAGCAGTGAATACAATTTTAGAAACACGAAGTTACCAAAGACTTTATTTTAAAGAACGGGATATTATACAAGGATCCCATTAGCGAGTTGTTATTGTTACCTTCTAGCGTGGAGGCGGAAATAAAGTGGCATGCGATCAGAATCATTTTGCAAGTAAAAAGACACAGGACCTAGTGGAGAAAAACTATTACATACCTAATTTAACAGAAAAGGTAAAACAGATAGTAAAAAGTTGCGTTCAATGCATAATTACACTGGTTTACAGCCAAAATGCACCAGAGCCGCCATTATGAAATTTCTATGTAAAATCATCCCCTGATTCCGAAAGTCAAGTTATTTTTAATTCTATGGTAACGTTTTTGAGATATTTACGAATATAAAAATTGGGTCCACTTAATCATATATATCTCAAGAACGATTTGAGCAGTTCCAAAACGGTTGGAAGCTTTTAAAAGGTAATCAAATTTGCTATAAACTGTGCATATAACACTTTTTGCTAGGCCCTGCAGATTCAAAGGTAACGAACAATCATTACGGATTTTTTCAATTTTTTTTTGCAAAAATATATAAAAATTTGTACTTTGCGAGGAAGGATCTCGAAAACTTTTTATTTTTTTGCAAATTTTTTTTTCTCTCTAAGCTCTGTTTTATTACAAAAAAAAAAAAAAAATAAGCTTTCATTCAACAATATCGATGAACTAATACAAAAGTTATAAGCATTCAAATAAATATATCCATATAGTAAAACTTAAGTGCCCTACAAATAATAGCATATGTACATATGATTCTATCTTAACTCTATGATCTTATTTTATAATTGAACAAGTAAGGAAGGCTAAGTTCGGGTGTAACCAAACATTACATACTCAGCTGAGAGCTATGGAGACAAAATAAGGGAAAATCACCATGTAGGAAAATTAACCTAGGGTAACCCTGGAATGTGTTTGTATGACATGGGTATCAAATGGAAGGTATTAAAGAGTATTTTAAAAGGGAGTGGGCCATAGTTCTATATGTTGACGCCATTTCGAGATATCACCATAAAGGTGGACCATGTATGACCCTAGAATTTGTTTGTACGATATGGTATCAAATAAAAGGCGTTAATAAGTATTTTAAAAGGGCGTGGGCTTAGTTCTATAGGTGGACGCCTTTTCGAGATATCGCCATAAAGGTGGACCAGGGGTGACTCTAGAATTGGTTTGTACGATATGGGTATCAAGTGAAAGGCGTTAATGAGTATTTTAAAAGGGCGTGGGCCTTAGTTCTCTAGGTGGACGCCTTTTCGAGGCATCGCCATAAAGATGGACCAGGGGTGACTCTAGAATATGTTTGTACGATATGGGTATCAAATGAAAGGTGTTAATGAGTATTTTAAAACGGCGTGGGCCTTGGTTCTATAGGTGAACGCCTTTTCGAGATACCGTTATAAAGGTGGACCAGGGGTGACTCTAGTATTTGTTTGTACGATATGGGTATCAAATGAAAGGTGTTAAAGAGTTTTTTAAAAGGAAGTGGGGCTTGGTTCTATAGGTGGACGCCTTTTCGATATATCGCCATAAAGGTGGACCAGGGGTGACTCTAGAATTTGTTTGTACGATATGGTTATCAAATGAAAGGTGTTAATGAGTATTTTTAAAGGGAGTGGGCCTTAGTTCTATAGGTGAACGCCTTTTCGAGATATCGTTATAAAGGTTGACCAGGGTTCACTCTAGAATGCGTTTGTACAATATGGGTATCAAACGAAAGGTGATAGTGAGTATTTTAAAAGGGAGTGGGCCTTAGTTCTATAGGTGGACCGATTTTCGAGATACCGTCATAAAGGTGGACCAGGGGTGACTATAATGTACGAATGGATATCAAATAAAAGGTATTAATGAGGGTTTTAAAAGGGAGTGGGCCTTAGTTCTATAGGTGGACGCCTTTTCGAGATATCGCCATAAAGGTGGACCAGGGGTGACTCTAGAATATGTTTGTACGATATGGGTATCAAATGAAAGGTGTTAATGAGTATTTTAAAAGGGCGTGGGCCTTAGTTCTATAGGGACGCCTTTTAGAGATATCGTTATAAAGGTGGACCAGGGGTGACTCTAGAATTTGCTTGTACGATATGGGTATCAAGTGAAAGGTGTTAATGAGTTTTTTAAAAGGGAGTGGGCCTTGGTTCTATAGGTGGACGCCTTTTCGAGATATCGCCATAGAGGTGGACCAGAGGTGACTCTAGGATTTGTTTGTACGATATGGGTATCAAATAAAGGTGTTAATGAGTTTTTTAAAAGGGAGTGGGCTTTAGTTCTATAGGTGAACGCCTTTTCGAGATATCGCCATAAAGGTGGACCAAGGGTGACTCTAGAATGCGTTTGTACAATATGGGTATCAAATGAAAGGTGTTAATGAGTTTTTTAAAAGGGAGTGGGCCTTACTTCTATAGGTGGACGCCTTTTCGAGATATCGCCATAAAGGTGGACCAGGGTGACTCTAGAATATGTTTGTACGATATGGGTATCAAATGAAAGGTGTTAATGAGTATTTTAAAAGGGAGTGGGCCTTAGTTCTATAGGTGGACGCCTTTTAGAGATATCGTTATAAAGGTGGACCAGGGGTGACTCTAGAATTTGTTTTTACGATATTGGTATCAAATGAAAGGTGTTAATGAGTTTTTTAAAAGGGAGTGGGCCTTGGTTCTATAGGTGGACGCCTTTTCGAGAAATCGCCACAAAGGTGGACTAGGGGTGACTCTAGAATTTGTTTGTACGATATGGGTATCAAATGAAAGGTGTTAATGAGTATTTTAAAAGGGAGTGGGCCTTAGTTCTATAGGTGGACGCCTTTTCGAGATATCGTTATAAAGGTGGACCAGGGTTCACTCTAGAATGCGTTTGTACAATATGGGTTTCAAACGAAAGGTGATAGTGAGTATTTTGAAAGGGAGAGGGCCTTAGTTCTATAGGTGGACGCCTTTTCGAGATATCGTCGTAAAGGTGGACCAGGGGTGACTCTATAATGTGTTTGTACGATATGGATATCAAATTAAAGGTATTAATGAGGGTTTTAAAAGGGAGTGGTAGTAGTTGTTTATGTGAAGGCGTTTTCGAGATATCGACCAAAATGTGGACCAGGGTGACCCAGAATATCATCTGTCGGGTACCGCTAATTTATTTATATATGTAATACCACGAACAGTATTCCTGCCATGATTCCAATTACCATGTTTCATCCCTTTTTTCGTATTTGGTATAGAATTATGGCATTTTTTTCATTTTTCGTAATTTTCGATATCGAAAAAGTGGGCGTGGTCATAGTCGGATTTCGACCATTTTTTATACCAATACAAAGTGAGTTCAGATAAGTACGTGAACTGAGTTTAGTAAAGATATATCGATTTTTGCTCAAGTTATCGTGTTAACGGCCGAACGGAAGGACAGACGGTCGACTTTGTATAAAAACTGGGCGTGGCTTCAACCGATTTCGCCCTTTTTTCACAGAAAAAAGTTATCGTCTAATCTAAGCCCCTACCAAATTTTACAAGGATTGGTAAATTTTTGTTCCACTTATAGCATTAAAAGTATCGTAGACAAATGAAATGAAAAAGGGTGGAGCCACGCCCATTTTGAACTTTTCTTTTATTTTTGTATTTTGTTGCACCATATCATTGCTGGAGTTGAATGTTGACATAATTTACTTATATACTGTAAAGATATTAAATTTTTTGTTAAAATTTGACTTAAAAAAAACTTTTTTTAAAAGTGGGCGTGGTCGTTCTCCGATTTTGCTAATTTTTATTAAGCATACATATAGTAATAGGAGTAACGTTCCTGCCAAATTTCGTCATGATATCTTCAATGACTGCCAAATTACAGCTTGCAAAACTTTTAAATTACCTTCTTTTAACAGTGGGCGGTGCCACGCCCATTGTCCAAAGTTTTACTAGTTTTCTATTCTGCGTCATAAGTTCAACTCACCTACCAAGTTTTATCGCTTTATCCGTCTGTGGTAATGAATTATCGCACTTTTTCGGTTTTTCGAAATTTTCGATATCGAAAAAGTGGGCGTGGTTATAGTCCGGTATCGTTCATTTTAAATAGATGGGTGAGAATGAGATGATGAGATGGCTGCCCAGGAACCTACATACCAATTTTCATCAAGATACCTCAAAATTTACTCAAGTTATCGTGTTAACGGACACACGGCCGGACGGACATGGCTCAATCAGATTTTTTTTCGACACTGATGATTTTGATATATGGAAGTCTATATCTATCTCGATTCCTTTATACCTGTACAACCAATCGTTATCCAATCAAAGTTAATATACTCTGTGACCTATGCTCAACTGAGTATAAAAAGTTATGTGTCTTGTTTTGACGCTTATTTAGATTAGGATCGGTTTCTCTTATGAGAAAGCAACAGTAGTCACCCATCATAGCGACATCCCAGAATCCTTGATACCGACCTTAGATCATTTTCATTTGTTGGTGAAACCTTTCGCCATGCTCGTCACTTTCGTCGCCACAGACATATTTACTCCTGAAAGAAAATAAAAAAGTATATTAGATAAATACATAAGTGACATATTAGTATATAATTTTCTTAGGCTGGATTTATCTTTCAATTCAGAACAAATTATTTGTTTACATTTTTCTCGTTCTTGTTTGTTCGGAACTGGACGATGAATTTAGATTTAGGGCTATATATTCTCATGTAAATTTAAGAATTTTCATACAAATTTTTTGTTTATCGGGCAGATAGGTTTTAAAGTTAACTGAGAATCTTAAATATATTTTTTTCCGCATAGTTTTTGATTAAGTCGTTCACTATCATCTCGTAGTTAGGACTTTTGTGTTTGCCTTAAAAAGAAGTAACGACCTTTTCAAAATAATCTCACGCTGCTGCCTCCACTGGTGACAATAGTTCTTTGAAATGGTTATTGGTCATCATTTTCCTTATTTGCGGTCTCACAAAAATCCCTTCCTTTATTTTTGCTTCTGAAATCTCTGGAAAGATTGTCTTCAAATTATGAAAAGCTTTGCCTTCTTTGTCCAAAGCCTTGACAAAGTTTTTGATAAGGCCGAACTTGATGTGGAGCAGAGTTAGATTATTTTTTCCTTCTTTATAAGTGTGGAGTATTTGATGTTATCCACCCCAACTTGAAACTCGATTCTTTCTGACCAATCCTTTATGATGTAGTGGTCTGGACGAGCTCGGCTATGCAATTTGCATATTGCAAATTCCTAGTTTTTACAACGCACCTTTTTGTTTCGATTTCCAAAAAAATCAATTCGACTCGACATGCGGTGCACACAGTATTCGGTGTCCATGGGTTTTCATTGTTTTTAGGCTGAATTCTAAAATACTTATAGTATATAACTTTCAAATGATTTGAAAACACACGTCGCATCCTTTTAACGATAAATTGACCGCAGCTGAAACAGAACATATCTGGATCATTTGTACACTCAAACACACTCGCGCCCTTTTATAGATATGATATTTTTAAGTAAATGACGGGTTATAAACTGCAATTATAAACTGAACAGTATCCGGCGAGCCTTGCAGATATTATGAAGGAACAAGGGGCCTGTACTATTATTATACTTAGATGAAGTAAAAATTCAAGCCTACCTAGACAAAAAGGTTCCCTCGTTCTACAAAGCAAACACTACCTGCCTAAAAAATATGCTCTTGCTTGAAATGTACCTGGGTTTGGGAAAACGATACTAACAGTTTTTTGTATCTAATTACCCTTCGAAAATCTACCTACTAACTAACTGATATACGAATACTAACACATATGTACCAGTAGGGCACTTAAGTATTGAATGGATATATTTACTTGAATGCTTATAACTTTTGTATTAGTCCATCGATTTTGTTGAATGAAAGCTTATTTTTTTTGTAATAAAACAGAGCTTAGAGATAAAAAAAAGTTTGCAAAAAAATAAAAAGTTTTCGAGATCCTTCCGCGCAAAGTAAAAATTTTTTTATATTGTTACAAAAAAAAATTGAAAAAATCCGTAATGATTGTTCGTATGCACAGTTTATAATTTTATTACCTTTTAAAAGCTTCAAACCGTTTTGAAATTGCTCAATTCGTTCTTGAGATATATATGATTAAGTGGATCCAATGTTTTTTTTTTTTGAAAAAAACGGTAATTCGTAAATATCTCAAAAACGTTGCAATAGAATTAAATATAATATTGATTTTCGGAATCAGGGGGTGATTTTGCATAGAAATTTCATAATGGCGTCTCTGGTGCAGAAAAAAAATTGGAATTTGTGATCCTGTGTTATTGGGGCTAAAAGAGGTAAGAAGGAAAGGTTTTTAGCTCCAATCGACAAAGAGTGTGGGCCGTTAGGGACTTATCATGTGGACCATGTCGGACCATTGACCAAAACAAAGAAAAACTACAACCACATCCTGGTAATAGTTGATGGGTTTTCAAAATATACGTGGTTATATCCAACAAAGTCAACGGGAGTCCATGAGGTAATTGATAAATTAGAAAAACATGCGTCGATAACCCCAAACGTATCATAAGTGATAGAGGAGCAGTGTTTACGTCGAATTGTTTTAAAGATTATTATAATAGGCAAAATATACAACACCTAAAAATCTCAACAGGAGTACCTCGAGGAAACGGGCAAGTGGAGCGAATCCAAAAAACGGTTGTTACAATGATTTCTTAAAATCAAAGCAACCCCACCAATGGGACAACCACGTGGGTAAGGTACAGCAGGTGCTGAATAACACCGTACCACGCAACAGCCTTTAAAATACTTATGGGATTAGACATGCGGGTAAATGATTACCCAGATTTGCGTCAAATATTAAACCATTTAACGATTGAAGATCTAGACACCGAAAGGGACTTAGTAAGGGAGAAAGCTTAAGAAAATATAAGAAAAATTCAAAATGAGAATTGTAAAACTTTCAACAAAAACAGGAAAATTGAAGACACCTATAATATCGAAGATTTAGTGGCGATTAGAAAGACTCAATTCGGCACTGCCATGAAGTTAAGGCCAAAATTTCTGGGCCGTATAAAATAACCTCCTAATTTTACCATGGTAGATATGAAAGAAAGATTGGCATCCAAGAGGGACCGATGAAAACCAAAACCGTGGCAGAAAATATGAAGATATGGTCTTAGTTATTCAGGGTCGAATAACCTGTCAGAACGCCCCATTGTAGTAAGGGCATTAGGGTTAAGCATACTAAAGTATAGTTGGCAACCCATAAAATAGTCCACTTAAGGGTTAAGCGGAAATTTGCCGAAAAAATGAAGGAAGCGTCGTTATAGACAAAAAATGAATAGCGGTTGTCGTTCAAAGCAGCCTGTCGCAAGGAGTGTAAATACATGGACCTTAATCCGTAAAAAGTTTTATATTAACTTAAGCTTAAATACTGACTAAAATAAGCTTAATTTAAAAACGCAATATAAATGAAATAAATATGTGAAAATATAATTAATTTTAATGAAAGCGGCAGTGTTCCAATTACCACATTTATTTTATTTTACTTCCTTCTATTTTATTTTTTTGTAATATTCTATTAAATCAACTTATTTTATTTAATTTTATCGTTATTTGTATTTAAGTTTCTATCGTATGTCCCTTTTTTCTATGGCATGTTTTGCCTTCCATATATTACCCCACAAACTATATATTAATACGCTAACAAATTTTCCATACAATCAAATGCCAGGCTGTTTCGCATACTTAGGATACGTAAAATAATACAATCAATTGCCAGGCTGTTTCGCATACTTAGCATACGTAAAATCATATAAAAGTTATATGAATCGATTCGTATGGATCAGCCGCAGTGCATAGACCTATTTTTGTCATATATGTATATAATACTTCTATATCAATAGCTTCCTATCTTCCTAATGAGCAAATTTTCTGTCAATCATTATTTGCTGAAACTGTGCAAATGTATGTTCTGCGCATGCGCGGGCTTTTTTAGTGTTAGTGAATTGTAGTAGCGTGTGTAAAAAAAGTATAAAGGGCTCCCAATGGGTCACTATCCCCTTTACCCAACTTCTGCATACTAATTGTTATAAAATCTGAGTTTAGTCGATTAAAAAATGAAAAGGTCAACAAATACAATACAATTTATTATTTAAACATGTGCTGCAGCCATACAAAGTAAATTATTTACATAAATAGTAAAAAAACAAGGCGAAGAATTTATATTTTGAAATGAAAAAAATTGAAATATACATGTATAAAAATATACTTATACAGACATCCCAAAAAGCATTTCTTTAAACGTTTTTAAAAGTAATTTAAAGTGAATTACCGAACTACCGAAGAAGTCTCGAAATAACCCCTACGGAATCCCGGACGGATCCCGAAAACCATACAGAAATGATGCCGGAAGGGACCTCAAATGACCCCGACGGGATCCCGGACGAATCCCGAAAACCATCCAGAAATGATGCCGCAAAGGACCCCAAATTATCCCGAAAAGTCCCGAAATGACCACGACGGTATCGCGGACGGATCCCTGAAACCATCCAGTAATGATGCCGGAAGGGACCTCAAATGACCCCGACGGGATCCCCGACGAATCCCGAACACCATCCAGAAATTATGCCTGGAAGGGACCCCAAATTTTCCCGAAAAAGTCCCGAAATGACCCCGACGGGATCCCGGACGAATCCCGAAAACCATACAGAAGTGATGCCGGAAGGGACCCCAAATTATCCCGAAAAAGTCCCAAAATGACCCCGACGGTATCGCGGACGGATCCCGGAAACCATCCAGAAATGATGCCGGAAGGGACCTCAAACGACCCCGACGGGATCCCGGACGAATCCCGAAAACCATCCAGAAATGATGCCAGAAGGGACCCCAAATTATCCCGAAATGTCCCCGTCCGGATACCGTAGACTATCCAGAAATGATGCCGGAAAGGTCCTCAAATGATCCCCTAATAGTCCCGAAATTACCTTGACGGGATCCCGGACCATCCCGAAAACCATCCAGAAATGATGTCGGAAGGGACCCAAAATGACCCCGAAAAAGTCCCGTAATGATACCGGAAACCATCAAGGATTTACTTGTCTCTCAGAGGTACGCAACTGATCCCAAAAATACCCCGACGGGATGCCGGACGGATCCCGAAACCCATCCAGAAATGAACCCGGAAGGGTCTCGATATGACCCTAACTGGATTACAAATAAGGTGAAGCTAACTATAAAACCATGTTAGTAAGGCAGCTGGCGCGTTGGAGCCAATGAAAAGTTACAAAGAAACATACAGGTAAAGCTAATAAAAGCGTGCTAATAAAAACCATTGAAGGAGGGCGGATGGCGGGAGGAGACGGAGAGCACCACCGATTGTTTTTCCAAAATTATTTACATCTCGATCTGTATAAGCCAGATACCAAAAACTATTGATTTAGGAGAACATTAATATTGAGCTATAACAATTTATTGATTTTGCACCATAGGAGGGAGGAGGCGGGGGTGAGGGGCTGGGTCGGAGGGTTTCACTGCTCATTTTGGAAGCCCTCTACTTATTTGACCTATTGAGTTGTATTATTGGTGAAGGTCAGTAAATGTAAAGTTATAATGTGTAAAAATTATTAAAAAGTAATTTTTCGAAGTAATGTTCGAAAAAAATTTCCCCAGTAGACTATTGTCTGTGTCCCAAATTTCATCAAAATCCGTGTAGCCGTTCTGGCGTGATTCAGTCACAAAGACGAAAAATTATAATAATTAAATTATAACTGTTCCTAGGGGGCGGGGACCTCCCCCCTTTTGAAAAATATATAGCTAGTAGATCCTTCTAGACTATTGGCTATATGTGTGCCAAATTTCATCCAAATCCGTCCAGCCGTTCTTGCGTGATTGAGGCACAAAGACAAACGTCTGGACATTCAAACATCCAAACATATAAACATCCAAACTTTCCCACTTATAATATATTGTAAGGAATTTACTGCAAATCCTCTTATTTGCAACCCTCTGCTAAGTTCGAATCAGTAAACTGTTGAATAAATAACTCCATTATTCAATAATGCAAAATGGCCTTTATTAAAGTTCTTCACAATAACACTATTGCTCGCCAGATATCGTCTTAAATGAAACTGATTGTCGCGCCTCTAATGTTGCTGCCTTTTATACTCTGTGATTTTCTCGTTGCATCGTCTAAGCACTTCCAGAATTTACTTAGTTACAGCGTATATAGCTTCTTATATGCGCATGTATTTGTGAGCGACACTTCCACAATTATAATTGCATACTTTTGGGAGCATTTCAGATAAGATATCTGCATGTGTTTGTGCGTCTCTTCTCCGCTGCGTGTACGTACATATGTGTAGACATAATGATTGATCTATTGATGTGCATACAAGTCACTGCTTAGCATCGCCTTAGAGATGATAGTATCCCTTAGTGTTGCTAATATTCGTCACACTGCCCTCCACCTAAGTCTGATCGTCCCGATCACACAAATCTCTCGATCTAAACGCTGCCAGCTTTTCCAAATGTACCACTCTTCTACTTCGTGGTTTCCCCATGGTTTGTATGTGGTAGATGGTGTCACTGATCTTCTTCACAACTTTGTACGGGCCTTCCCAACTGCACCAAAATTTGGATGGGACACCTTTCTGCCGCTGAGGGTTGTATAACAGTACCAAATCTCCCTCCAGGAAACCTTCCGAATTATTTTTCTTGTCGTACCTCTGCTTCATCTTACTACTCATTACCCTGGATCGTTCCCTCGCACTCTGTTGTTTGGCCAATGAATTATTTCGCAGAGCTTGTGCTTGTCGGATTGGCTTCGCATAATCAGTATCGTTCCCACGTTTCACAACAGTGGTGCGTCCTGGCTTCAAACTACTTTCGCATTCCTTCTGGGAATTTCTTTCCTTCGTTTTCGTGCGTCCCTTTGGTTTTGTCAATGCCAGTGTTTCTCTCGCAGGTACTTTTGATTTCGCTTTATTTGGCGCATTCGATCCATCAACCCTTGCCGTTGACTTCCGTGGTCTTTGTCGAGTCTTCTTCACCAGCACTCGACCACTGCTGAACCCTCCTCCAAGCTAAAGTTAAGTGGTACATCCTGGTTCTCATAACGCATAACCCTGCTCTGCGTATCGATCTTGATGTCATGGTCAACCAAGAAGTCCACTCCCAATATGACTTCATCAACGATCTCCGCCACAACGAATTTGTGTAGAACCATAACTTTCCGAATTAAGACTTCACATATTACTTCTCCCTGGACGTGGTTATACTCGCCTGTGACCGTACGCAAACTTGCTCCAGGTAATGGCTTTACTCTCCTGTGGACCAAATCAGATCGGATCAAGGAATGAGATGCGCCCGTATCGACAGTCAGTACACGTTCTTTGCCATCCACATTTCCTCTGACGTTAAGGCTACTCGAATTTCTTC